>NC_081420.1:123903175-124253878 GCF_949786415.1 Peromyscus eremicus
TGCAATGGAACACAATGCTCAATAGTTGGGGCTATGAGATATCCTAAATATACTTACACACCCTAATGCTTCGCTTGCTGTGTTTATTAGCAATTAGTAAATATTGTTTTACGAAATGTTTTCATGTCCTTGCCTGAGTTTTAATTTTTCTCATTTCCAATGTAGAGAATCATTAAATTCTGTATTAAGTATTTATGTGCTGTCTTAGTCACTGTTCTATTACTATGAAGACACACGATGACCAAGGCAAGTCTTACAAAAGAAAGCATTTAATTATGGGTTTGCTTACAGTTTCAGAAGTTAGTCCATTATTATCATGGGGGTGGGGAGCACAGTGGCACTCAGGCAGCATGGTGCTGGAGAGTTAGATGATAGTTCTACATCCTGTTCTGTAGTCAGAGAGACAGAGGAGAGAGAGAGAGAGAGAGAGAGAGAGAGAGAGAGAGAGAGAGAGAGAGAGAGAGAGAGAGAGAGAGAGAGACTGGGTCTCCAATGAGCTTTCAAAACCACAAAGCTCACCAACAGTGACACACTTCCTCCAAAGCTACACCCACTAATCCTTCTAATCCTTTCAAATAGTGCCACTTCCTGGTGGACTATATCAACCCTCGGACCTCCCGGAGGACTGGCCGTGGCACCCACTAGATCCTATACAGATGAGCAGGGCTCCGCAGAGTCGGGTGCCTGTGGTAGGTCATGGCGTTCAACTAGGAGTTCAGTTTTTCTTCTTATTGCAATAGATCTCCAGTCCTCTCTGTGAATAAGTTTTCTTTTGAGTTGATTTCCAAATTATATTGATTCTTTGGGAAAAAAACAAACATGACTTTCTCTGGAGAGTTTCTCTTAAAGTGTGTGTAAGTGGATAGACTTATTTCCCTTTTTAAAACAGTTTTTATTTGGGGATGGGGTTGGGACCCAGGGTCTTGCACATGCTAGGAAAGAGCTCTGTCATTTAGCCGCATCCCCAGTCCCCAAATCCGTTTTCTTCTAACTAGCCTTAGCTCAGCCCCTGGCGACCAGTGTCTTTGCTACCTGCTAGGGACACGTGACTGGGCGGTGAGAGTTACTGGTCTAAGTCCAGAAGGCAGCCAGTCCTTTCTCAGTCTTGTGGCCTGCAGGGCGTTCCAGCGGTTGGGGTTTGAGGGTCTCCAGCCCAGGCTCCGCAGCCCCATGGGCTCCACATGATCTGCGCGCCTGGTGGAGCCGGGGCTGTGCTACTTTGGACTTTGGACTAGAATGACTGTAAATGCGCTCGCGCTCTCTCTCTCTCTCTCTCTCTCTCTCTCTCTCTCTCTCTCTCTCTCTCTCTCTCTCCCTCTCTCTCCCTCTCTCTCCCCCTCCCTCCCTCCCTCCCTCCCTCCCTCCCTCCCTCCCTCCGTCCTTCCCTCCCTCCTCTCTGTTTCTGACCCTCATGCTGTCCCTTTTTCCTCTCTATCCTCTCCTCAGTCTCTCTTTGTCCCTCTCCTCTCTGTATTTTCTTTTTATCGCTCTCCTTTCTGCATCGGACCCTCTTCTCTCTCCTTTGCTTTTTTCACCTGTGAGTCTTTCTTTCTGTGCTGACAGCCTCACACATACCTCTTGCAGGACCCTGGGCCAGGCCCTGCGGGACTGGAGTGCGCATTCCCCCAGCAATCTCATGTCTGTTGCAGGATGAGGGGTGGGGAGTGTCCCTGAGACCTGGCCCAAGAAGGCAAGCCAGAATGTGACCAGAGCACATCAGCTTGGGGGAGCAGAAACAGTCAGCACACGCCTTTTCCCTGCACCCCCCGCTCCTAACTAGAGGCCAAGGGCACATCTGAATAATCCCTGCCAGCAGCTCCATCTGGTTGATGGCTTCACATGGCTTCCTTATGTCTCTTGTAGCGTGTTTCTAGGGTAATCTCAGGTCACTTGCAGATACTTCAGGTATCCCTTCCATTATGTGGCCTCAAGGCCCTCCTCTCCTCAACACCCTAACCCCTGGCTACAGGGAGACCTCCCCCCATGCCTGAATTTATCTCTGTTGATGTCCTATTTCCCCTAAGATCAAGAACCTGCAGAGGAACATAAAGATATCACCCTGTGCAGGTGCCACTTTCCCTCCACATAAGATGGGTTAATTCAGTGTTATCTTCTCCCAAAGAGTCCATAATGAGCAGTCCTTGGGGCCAGAGAAAGAGGGTGAATTTGACATTGAAAGAAATGATGGGGCCATGGCCAGCAAAGGAGTGTCCTGTGCTGTCTGCGGTCACTTTAGGCTCTAGCATAGGGTTGAATTATTTAGTTATTATTATTATTATTATTATTATTATTATTATTATTATTACTGCTTTTTTACTGAGATAGGGTTTCTGTGTAGCCCAGGCTGGTCTGGAACTTTCAGCCTCCTGAGTGCTAGGATATAGATATGTGTGAGCACTCCTGGTTACTTTTTCTTGCTGTTGTTAGCATATACACTCTGAGGACCCTCAGGAAGAGCCAAGGAGGAAGGTTCTATTCTGGGATCTTTCAATCCAGGCAGTCTTCACAGCATGATACAGCTTAGAGCTACAGGCCAGCTCACTCTGACCCCTTGGGTAAGGCCAAGTTCATCTTGATGAGAAAGAGTTGATCTAACCAGTGGGTGGAGCCGACCTCCGGAGTCCTCAGACACTGGCCTGGAAAGGCAGACCTTGGACAGCAGCCCAGGCAGGGAGGTTGTTGGAGTTGGGGAGTGGGGGTTTCTTGAGGATTCTTGGATCCTACCAGCCCAGGGTGAGGACCTCCCCAATTGCTAAGACCCTGAGTAGTCTCACTGGACTGTGACACCCTGGAGACCTCACAGGCATCCATCTATGCTTCAGGGTCCTTCACTGAGGACAGTGGCAGGGCAACTGGGAGGCTTGGGGTGGGCTACCCAAGCTCCATAAACACAGGCTACTCCCGGGAGGATGTGTGGCTTCCTTCCTTTTCTTTCTACATGGTGCATGAGTGTGTGCAAATGGATGAAGATGCATGTGCACACGTGTGCCTGTGTATCGGCGGCCAGAGGCCAGAGTCTTCCTCAATCACTTTCCACCTTATTTCTTGAGACAAAACCTCTTACTGAATGGAGCTTGAAGATTCTGCCAGGCTGGCCAGCCTTTGAGTTCTAGTGGTCCAGGTGTCTCTGTCATCCCATGCTGGGATGACAGGTGTGTGCCACTGTGTCTGACGGTTTTTGTATAAGTCAGTTCCTTATGCATGCATGGCTTTACCAGATGAAGCCAGTCTCCAAAGCCCTTCTTCCTTCCTTCCTCTGAGCCATGCTGCACCTGGCTTCATTTCTGCTTAAAACTGGTTACAGTACTTAGAATACCCATGAGGTGGTGTGGTCATCATCCTACACAGCCTTGGTAATCTCCCACCACCCCAGATAGGCAGCATAGACCAATTCAGGTCATCCCAGCCCCCACCACAGCTGCAGCAGCAGCCACTGTCTGCCATTGTGAAGATAAGTTGTTGTGATTGATGTAATAGAAAGCTGAATGGCCAATAGCTAGGCAGGAGAGATAGGCGGGACTTCTGGGGAAAAGGGAGGAAGGATCTCAGGATGATTTTAGGCACACGCAAGGGTGACACCAACAAGACACAGAGGGAGTTAGACATACAAAATGAAAGACAGGTAAAAAGCCACGAGGCAAGACATAGATTAATATTAGTGGGTTAATTTAAGTTGTAAGAGCTAGTGGGACAAGCCTAGGCTAAGTCCAAGCTTTTGTAATTAATAAGAAGTCTCCATGTTGTCATCTGTGGGCTGGTGGTCCAAAGAAAAATTCTGACTACAATTCCACATAGGGCCGGGATCTGAACTACAGTCCCCGACTAGAGCAGCAAGTGTCTTAACCACTGAGTCATCTCTTCAGTGCTAAATTATACGAGTTTTAGAGAAAAACTCCAGAAGAGAGGATGTAGCACCGTGATAGAGGGCTGGATTCCTATCACTCGCAAGGAAAAGATATGCATGTATGTAATGTGTGCATGCATAATTAACATGAAAAATCCCAGACTTACTTTGGAAAAACAGAGTCATTTTGGTGATTAAAAATTACTCTAAAACTGGCTGTGGTGACTCACACTTATCATCTCAGCATGGCACGCTGATGCAGGAGGATTGCCAGAAGTTTGAGACCTCGCTGGGCTACATTCTGAGTTCCAGGCCAGATTGGACTACAGAGTGAGACCCTGTCTCAAAACTAAAGGTACTTTGAGCCAGAGGCTGACATGGCAGCAGGAGGGGGGTGTCACTTGAGATACTGTCTCAAAACCAACAAGCAAGCAAGCATGGGCGGAGAAGGGCCTCCGTCAGTCAGGCACCTGCTACACACGCACAGAGACAGAGTTCCGATCCTCAGAACCCACAGAAAGCCACACTCAGCAGTGCAAGGTTGCAAACCCAGACCAAGAGCGGGAGACAGTCCTTGGAGCTCTCTGGCCCGGCAGCCTAGTAGAGGAGACGAAGTTCATTCTCAAAGCAGAAGGTGGGTAGCAACTTAGGAAGACACTGACATCAGCCTCTGACCTCCACGTACACATGTGTGCATGTACCCACCCACCCCCACACACAGGAGAACACGTGCACACCCCCACATACATAAACAAATAAATAGACTTTTGTCACTAGCGAGGAGACTGGAGACAGTGAACGTTTCTGATACCCAGTCTGTAAGAATGGCTTTTCTGTTTTGCACATAAGCACACCAACATCAGAGAGGTCATTCACTTACCCAATATCACACAGCCCCAGGTCATGCTGCCTTTTAACACAGCTTTGAGCCCAGTTACATCCTTCCCTTGTTTCTGTCCAAAAAGGGGAGGGTTGGGTTTGCTTTTTCTTGATAATTCTTTGAGACATGTTCTTAAATGGATGCCTCCAGGAAAAGCACTTTCAGCCACAAAGGCTGAGGCCATGTCTGAGAAGGGAGAAAGAGAAAGACAGAGACGGCTTTCACTGCCTGCCTGCAGGTCACTCCATTGTGGTTCCTCTGTGGGGTGACATGCACTCAAGTCCCCCAAACACAGCATCTCAGCTCTTCTGCTTGTCTCCACACACGGCTCAGATGGGGCTTGACCCCCTGGAGGTAGTGCTGTCAGGCTCTCTTGCTGTCACTTTGCTTGTCTGTGTCTCTAGTGTGTTGTCCTGTTTGTGTCTTCAGGCGCTGTGAGGTCCCTGGATTTGGCAGGCACACTGCCAAGATGGTCACTATGAGGCCGGAGCTCATTTACCACCCCAGGGTATCTGTGGCGGGGTGGAGTGTGCAGGTGCGTGAGACCAGAAGACAATGTCAGGCATCTCCTACCGTCACTGTCCAAGTTATCATTTGAGACCAGACTCTCACTGAACCCAGAGCTCCTAAATTGTCTAGGCTACTGTGTTCTGTGTGGCTTTGTTCTGAAACCTGACTGGGATGATGAGGGAATAAAGGAAGGACAGATACACAGACACTGTACAGAAAAGCTGGGATCTGAGCTCAACCTGCTGGAGCACCAACTACATAACCTTGAAAGGCAGCGTTTACTGGGCACTGCATGGGGGTGGGGGGGTAGTCTCCATGGAGATCTCTGCAGTTGAGTAGTCTAAGGATGCAGTCATCTAGGAGGAGGAGGAAGTGGTTGCTCATTATTGTACACACTGGTCAGTTGTCCGTAAATACTCTTTCTGGGACCAGGGGAAGGCTTTATCTAGAAAAGTGTAACTTTTCTTAAGCATGCCTCCCTCAACACTTCAGGGCTTTTTCACCAACATTTTGAGTTTCTTTACTCTCTCTCTAAAGATCCCTCCATGCCGTGTGGCTGCCCTCCACGCCAGCTCAAATGGCCTTTTCCCTTCTCTCTCCACTCTCTCCTCCAGGAAGCAGCTGAAGTGTGCAGCTGATCTACCCTGGTTTTTCTTTTAAACACTTCTGTTTGAGCCCACTCCTAAATTATTTTATTAATAAGGCTAATAACACCAAGGAGGAACCCCAACTTCCTCTGTATCGTTTGGCGAACATGAAGGGACCCCAAAATTCCAGCAACATCTTTTCTGCAGAATGTATAGAAAGGGTCTTTGCCAGCAGATAGCCTTTAACACAGCTCTGAGGTTATGGGAACAAATGCTGGGCCTGCATGGTGGCCACCTCAGCGACCACCGTGGCTTTTACCTTAGTGTTTGGGAGGCTGAGGTGACAGGATTTCATGTTTAGGACCAGCCTGAGCTACATGAGACCCTGTCTCAAAAATAAAGTTTTTTTTTTTTTTAGGGTTTAAGAGATGGGTCAGAGGGTGAAGGAGCTTGCCACCAAGCCTGATGACTGTCCCCAGAACCCACGCGGTGGAAGGAGAGAACCAATTTCCCCAGTTGTCTCCTCTGACCTCCACTTGCACCCTCCACGTGTCCAATACATAAGCGTACAAATATATACAAGTAATAAAATTAAAGTGCAAGTCTTGGAGCCAGACTTTCTGGTTTGAACTTGGGCAGTGTTCCCTGGCTGTGGAACACAGATGTTGCATATCTATTTCGGCCTCAGACCCTGGGAGGTTCAGCAAGTTGGTATCTGTGAAACACTTAGAGCGACTGACATTTGTGACTTAGTGGTCAAACACAGTTGTCACCACCTGGACAAACTTCCATGTCAGCTTTTCTCCTTTGCCTAAACTATGTCCAGGTTTTAAGAAGTCTACTTTGCACAGGACGCAGACCCGGGTAGCACCCCCCATGCCAGCTGGCTCCCTCATCTCTTAGGGGTGGGACCACACTGAGCTGCAGTGCAGGAATTCCAGCTAAAAATGCTGTGCTGTCGAAGGTGTGCTGGCAATGGAGTGCTTCTCTGGAATACACAAGACCCTGGCTCCAGCCTGAGCACTGTGAAAGGCGGGGAGGAGGGAGGGAGAGAGGAGAATCAACCAGGCATAGCAGCCCCTTGTCAATCACCATTTTGAAGACTGTACAACTGATTTAAGAAATTGGCCTCAGAGTAGCATTCACAGCTATTTATATATAGATGCAGACTTAGTTTTCCATGCATAACAAAACTCCCAAGGCAGGTGTGTTCGCCAGCCCAGGTTGATATAATACATGAGATAAGCCAAAGTTTCCTGTGTCTCGGGCTTTGGAAGGTCCATGCAGCAATCAAGCATCTCCAGTGCTTTGAACCCTGGAAGAGGAACTCCCCATAACCCAATTTCCTCCTGGCCTCACCTCTGGAGGCTCCCATACTTCCCAATAGTGCCCCCTGGGGACTAAGCCAGACTTCTAGGTTCAACCATTCTAGGTCCATATGGGCTCAGTGCTGGTGGAAGCCAGAAGAAGTCATCAGATCCCCTGGAGCTGGAGTTTTTATGTGGTTATGAGCCACCCAGAGTGCTGGGAACTGAATTCAGGTGTTCTCCAAAAGCAGCCAGTGCTTTTAAGCACTGAGCCATCTCTCCATCCACCAGGCTTATTCTTTTACAGTCTATACTGGTAAGACCTCACCAGCATCCCATGAGTCCTACCTTAGTTCTTTTCAAGACAGTGACCCCCAAAGAACCCCAGCTAAGCTCTGCTTTTCCATCACCCCCTACATACTGATCTCAGAGATCAAACTTGGACTCTGCTGTCCAAATCACAGCAGATGGTGTAGGAAGGTCTGAGGTCTTCAGTGGGCACACTGCAGATGAAGCCTGTGTGACAGACTTGAAGTTTCTGTGGGTCTGATGCTATGGAAGCTGTCTTCTCACTTACCCAACACATCCCAACACGTCTCAACACATCCTTCAGAGTCGACAGGGACCTCTCCATGGCATTTACACATAGAGGCAGTCTGAAGGAGCCCTTGCCATCTGGAGCTTTGCTGCATTTCCTATGCAGTAAAAAGGCTTGCTCCAGGGGGGAGCTTGCTGTCCAAGAGAATGTTCCAAAATAATGCACCTTACCTGTGTAGTCCTATAAGCAGCTACTTTAAAACACACCTATAAGACACGTGGGTGTGTTTTAAAAGTTCTTTTTAAGAAATACATAAATGATGTTTAATTATATGTGGCAGGGGTGGGGGCTGTGTGTACATGTGTGTGTGTGTGTGTGTGTGGGTGTGGGTGTGGGTGTGGGTGTGTGTGTATGTGTAGGTCATAGGACAACTTGAGGCTTGAGTTGGTTCTTTCTTTACATGTGAATACCAGGAATTGAACTAGATCATGAGGCCTGACAGAAAACACCTTTATCTGCTGAGCCACCTCTCTGGCCTTTAAAAAAATATTTTCTTCTTTTTATTTATTTACTTATTTAGTCACATGTGGGTTTTGAGTAGAAATGTGACTTTTTTTAATGATTTATTTATTTTTATTTTATGTGCATTGGCTTGACATGCATGTACATCTGTGTGAGCATGTTGAATCCCCTGGAACTGTAGTCACAGACAGTTGTGAGCTGCCATGTGGGTGTTGGGAATCGAACTCAGGTCCTCTGGAAGAGCAGCCAGTGCACTTAACCATTGAGCCATCTTTTCAACCCTGAGATGTGACTTTTATGACTGAAAAACACATTAGGGCTGGAGAGATGCCCAGTGGTTAGTAGTGCTTCCTGCTCTTGCAGAGAACCTGAGTCCAGTTCCAATACCCACACAGGGCAGACCACAGCAGCCTGTGATGCCAGCTCCAGGAGAGCCGATGCCCTCTTTTGGCCTCCACTGGTACTGCACTCATGTGCACATGCTAACTCACAGACGTACTTACATGTAATTTAAAAATAAATGTCTGAACGCATTGGCATAGGAGACCACTTTCTAAATAGAACACCGGTAGCACAGACACTGAGAGAAACAATCAATCAATGGGACCTCTTGAAACTGAGAAGCTTTTGTAGGGCAAAGGATACGGTCAACAAAGCAAAGCGACAGCCTACAGAATGGGAAAAGATCTTCACCAATCCCACATCTGACAGAGGACTGATATCCAGAATATATAAGGAACTCAAGAAATTAGACATCAAAATGCCCAACAGTCCAATTAAGAAATGGGCTATAGAACTAAACAGAGAATTCTCAACAGAGGAAACTCAAATGGCTGAAAGACATTTAAGGAATTGCTCAACATCCCTAATCATCAGGGAAATGCAAATCAAAACAACTCTGAGATACCACCTTACGCCTGTCAGAATGGCTAAGATCAAAAACACTGAAGACACCTTATGCTGGAGAGGATGTGGAGCTAGGGGAACTCTCCTCCACTGCTGGTGGGAATGCAAGCTTGTACAACCACTTTGGAAATCAATATGGCGCTTTCTTAGAAAATTGGGAATCCATCTCCCCCAAGATCCAGCTATACCACTCTTGGGCATATACCCAAGGAATGCTCAACCACACCACAAGAGCACTTGTTCAGCTATGTTCATATCAGCATTGTTTGTAATAGCCAGAACATGGAAACAACCTAGATGCCCTTCAACTGAAGAATGGATAAACAAAATGTGGTACATATACACAATGGAATACTACTCAGCAGAGAAAAACAATGACATCATGAGGTTTGCAGACAAATGGATAGATCTAGAAAAAATCATCCTGAGTGAGGTATCCCAGACTCAGAAAGACAAACATGGTATGTACTCACTCATAACAGGATACTAGATGTGGAACAAGGATGACTGGACTGCTACTCACATCACCAGGCAGGCTACCTGGAAAACAGGATCCCAAGAAAGACACAGGGATCGCCCAATGACAGAGAAATGGAATGAGATCTACATGAACAGCCTGGACATGAGTGGGGGTAGTGAAGGGCGAGGGTCGAGGGAAAGAGAGCTTGGGTGAGTGGGAGATCCCAGCTGGATCAACAACAGAGAGGGAGAACAAGGAATAGGAGACCATGGTAAATGAAGACCACATGAGAATAGGAAGAAACAAAGTGCTAGAGAGGCCCACAGAAATCCACAAAGATACCCCCACAACAGACTGCTGGCAATGGTCGAGAGACAGTCCGAACTGACCTACTCTGGTGATGGGATGGCCAAACATCCTAATTGTCGTGCTAGAAACCTCATCCAACTACTGAGGGATCTGGATGCAGAGATCCATGACTAGGCCCCAGGTGGATCTCTGGGAGTCCAATTAGCGAGAATGAGGAGGGTTTATATGAGCGAGAATTGTTGAGACCAAGGTCAGATAAAGCACAGAGACAAACAGCCAAACAAACGGAAACACATGAAATATGAACCAATGGCTGAGGGGTCACCAACTGGATCAGGCCCTCTGAGTGGGTGAGACAGTTGATTGGCCTGATCTGTTTGGGAGGCATCCAGGCAGTGGCACCGGGTCCTGTGCTCATTGCATGAGTTGGCTGTTTGAAACCTGGGGCCTATGCAGGGTCCCTTGGCTCGGCCTGGGAGGAGGGGACTGGACCTACCTGGACTGAGTCCAACAGGTTGATCTCAGTCTGTGGGGAAGGCTTTGCCCTGGAGGAGATTGGAATGGGGGGCGGGCTGGGGGGAAGGTAAGGGGGGCGGGAGGGGGGAGAACAAGGGAATCTGTGGCTGATATGTAGAACTGAATTGTATTGCAAAATAAAAATTTAAATAAATAAATAAATAAATAAAATAAAAATAAATAAATAAAAATAAAAAAAAATAAAAATAAATGTCAATCATCCCCAGTTTACTCATGGAGATCTCATCTATTTTCCCTTCCCAGGGCAATCCATGATTCATCCCTCTTTGGGTCTTCCTTGTTAGTTAGCTTCTCTGGAGTTGTGGGTTGTTGTCTGGTTATCCTTTGCTTTACATCTAGTATCCACTTATGAGTGGGTACATACCATGTTTGTCTTTCTGAGTCTGGGTTACCTCACTCAGGATATTTTCTAGTTCCATCCATTTGCCTGCAAAACTCATGATGTTATTGTTTTTCTCTGCTGAGTAGTACTCCATTGTGTATATGTACCACATTTTCTTTATCCATTCTTCAGTTGAAGGGCATCTAGGTTGTTTCCATGTTCTGGCTATTACAAATAGTGCTGCTATGAACATAGTTGAGCATGTGTCCCTGTGGTATGATTGAGTATTCCTTCGGTATATGACCAAAGTGGTATAGCTGGGTCTTGAGGAAGATTGAGTCCCAATTTTCTGAGAAACCGCCACAATGATTTCCAAAGTGACTGTACAAGTTTGCACTCCCACCAACAGTGTATGAGTGTTCCCCTTGTTCCACATCCTCTCCAACATAAGCTGTCTGCAGTGCTTTTGATCTTAGCCATTCTGACAGGTATAAGATGGTATCTCAAAGTCATTTGATTTGCATCTCCCTGATGACTAAGGATGCTAAGACATTCCTTAAATGTCTTTTGGCCATTTTAAATTCTTCCTTTGAGAATTCTGTTAAGCTCTATAGCCCATTTTTTAATTGGATTGTTCATTATTTTGATGTCTAGTTTCTTGAGTTCTTTATATATTTTGGAGATCAGACCTTTGTCAGATGTGGGGTTGGTGAAGATCTTTTCCCATTCTGTAGGTTGGGTGGGCAATAGAGGGTAGGGGATAGGGGTAAGGATAGGTAAGGGAATGGGATGGTCAAGCTGGAACAGGGATGGAGTGGGAAAACAATGAAAGAGATACCATGATAGTGGGAGGCATCATGGGGATAGAGAGAAACCCGTTGCTAGGTAAGTTGCCAGGAATCCCCAAGGATGACCCACCAGCTTGGACTACTAGCAATAGTGGAGAGGGTGCCTGAACTGAACTGGCTTACCCCAGTGATCAGATCAGTGAATACCCTAACTGTCATCACAGAACTTTTCTCCAGTGACTGATGGAAGCAGATGCATAGATCCACAGCCAATCACCAGGCGGAGCTCCAGGAGTCCAGTCAAATAGAGAGAGGAGGGATTCTATGAGCAAGTGCATCAGGATTATGATGGGGAAACCTGCAGAGACAACTAAACCAAACTAGTGGAAACTCATGAAAGTTGGATCAATGGCTATGGAGCCTGCACGGAACTGGACTAGGCCCTCTGCATGGCAAGACAACTGTGTAGCTTGATTTGCTTGCCCCTCCCCCCCCCCGTAGGATCAGGATCCATCTCTGGTGCATGAGTGGGCTTTTTGGAGCCTACTACCTATGATGGGACAACTCCTGCAGCCTTGAGGCAGGGGGAGGGGCTTGGACTTGCCTCTACTGGATGTGCCTCCCCATGGGAGGCCTTGCCTTCTTGTGAGGGGGGAGTAGGTGAGTTGGGGGGAGTAAGGGGTGGATTGGGAGGGGGAGAGCCTGGGAGAGCAGGAGGAGGGAAGAGGGTAATCTTTGATTGGTGTATAAAATGAATAAAAATATTTTCTTAACTAAAAAAGTAAAAAAAGATAAAAAATAAATGTCAGTCATTTTGCTTTTTCTTTTCTTAAACATTTTTTGAGATTATACTATAATTACATCATTTCTCCCTTCCCTTTCCTCCATTCAAATCTTCCCATGTACCCCTCTTTGCTCTCTTTCAAATAGATGGCCTCTTTTTCTTTAATTGTTGTTACATATATGTGTGTGTATATATACATATGTGTTCCTAAATATATCTACATATGTAAACACAACCTGTTCAGTCTGTGTAATATCTCTTGTATGTATAAGTTTCAGGGCTGACCACTTGGGAATGGATAACAAATTGTGTTCTCTTCCCTTGGGGAGACTGTTTTTCCTGCTCTCAGTATTCCTAAGCAGTCTGTAGTTCTTTGTCTAGGGTTAAGGCCTCATGAACTTCCCCTTCCACACCAACATGGCTATTGGTGTTGCCCGGACAAATATATTTTTTTTTAAACTAACAACACATTTTAAGCCAGGCATGGTGGTACATGCCTTTAACCCCAGCACTTGGAAGGCAGATGCAGGCAGACCTCTGTGAGTTCTAGGCTGGCCTGGTCTACAGAGTGAGTTTCAGGCTCATCAGGGTTACATAGTGAGATCCTGCCACAAATATAAACAAACAAACAAAAGCCAAAACAAAACAAAACAATAAAACTCACATTTTAAATTTGGTTTATTTTTGTTTGTATGCATGTGAATGCATATGTGAGTGTCCTGGCTAAATTTTATGTCAAATTGACACAAGCTAAAGTCATCTGAGAGGAGGGAACCTCAGTTAAGGAAATGTCTCCTTAAGATCAGACCATACACAAGCCTGTAGAACACTTTCTTAATTAGTGATTGATGGGGGAGGGCCCAGTCCATCGTGGGTGGCGCCATCCCTGGGATGGTAGTCCTGGGTTCTATAAGAAAGCAGGCTGAGTAAGCCACGATGAACAAACCAGTAAGCAGTACCCCTCCATGGCCTCTGCATCAGCTCCTGCCTCCAGGTTCCTGCCCTGTTTGAGTTCAGGTCCTGACTTCCTTTGATGATGAACAGTGATGTGGAAGCATAAGCCAAATAAGCCCTTTCCTCCCCCAAGTTGCTTTTGGTCATGGTGTTTCCTCATTGCAACAGTCACCCTAACTAAGACATGTGTGTTCACATGAGTATATCCACATGTTAAGCATGCATGTGGAGGTCAGCCTTGGGTGCTGTTTCTCAGTTACCATTTACTTCATTTCTTTGAGACACAGTCTCTCACTGGCCTGGAACTCCCTGAGTAGACAAGACTGATTGGCCATTGAGCCCTGGGAACCTGCCTGTCTGCAAACATGGGCCCCCACCCCCCAACTCCCCTCCCCCACCACAACTCTCAGCTGGGATTACAGGTGAGCGCTGCTGTGGGAATTGAACTCAGGTCCTTGTGCTCACAAGACAAGTTACTTTACCAACTGACTTATCTCTAGAGCCCAAGTGTTAAAATATATGTAAGACTAATAACCTCATATAGCCAGTAGTCACTGTCTGGGCAGTGCGGCATTAGAGACATCTGCACTGGCCATTACATCATAGAATTCATTTCCACTGAAAGCTCATTGATCAGACATAGTCACGTGATCCCAGAAAATTTTTTTAAAAAAGAGGGGGAGGGGAACCTACCTTGACATGTGTCTGCAGGTGGAGAACTAGAAACGTTTGGTGCATAGGTCTGATGGCTATGGAAGAGAATAGGTCACTTGGGATCCTGGGAGGAAAACCGACTCTTTCTTCTTTTAGGGAGCATCATGGCTTTGATCTGGAATGTGCTCTAAAGAACCTTGTTCAGAAGGTTTGATCTTCAGGCTATGACACTATTTGGAGTTCACAGAACCTTTAAGGGGGGGAGTCTATTGGGAAAAAGTTGAGTCATTGAGGGACTATTAGGTATAAGGCTCTTCTTCAGGGCACACAGAAGCTTTTAGGTTATTATTGATACTTTAGCTAAGAACCCAAGCCCCTGAGGTTTTGTTACCTTTTACCATTTTGTCCAGGAAAATTAAAATATATAATATAATCATTATAATATATAATCGATATAATCATTAAATTTCCAAAAATGTTCAAAAAATGTCTTCATACCTGATTAACTTCTTTCTTCCTTTCCTATTGATTGTTGGCTTTTTGAGATGAGATCCCTCTATGTAGACCTGTGTGGCCTGGAACTTACCATGTAGTCGATGCTGGGCTTTAGCTAAACCCTATCCTTCCTGCCTCAGTTTCCTGAGTACTAGGACTACAGGTGTGCACCACCATGTGAAGCTATCTTTGCTTTTTAATAAATGGATTTGTTTGGTGTTTTTGTTTAGCTTTGTTGTTTGTTTTTTTGGTGATGATATTACAAGATAAAATGAAGAGTCTCATATCTACTAAGCTGGCATTTTATCACTAAGTCCTTCTTCCAGTCCCAGCATCTTTAGATCTACTGAGGCTAGAGAGCCAATTCCAGAAATCAAACAAATTCAAAAACCTCATCCTTAAAATTGTGTGGCTCTAGGTATGTCTGTAAGACCTGCAAGTAAAGACCAGCACCAGGACCGCTGTGGCAGGAGAGAGGGAGGGCCAGTGGCTGAGTGTCCTCCACCTATGTGACTGACAGTCCCCAAGCAATCCTGGGCTGGAAAGAGTTCAAGGTGACCAATGAAGAACTTCCCAAAAAGGTCCATCTAAGTGAAACAGAGTTCAAAGTCATGGCATGAGATGAGTTAATTCTAAGATGGAAACATCATGAAATGATGTCCACTCAAATGATGTGACTAGCTTAAAGGAATCTGAAGAAAAACCAAAACAGCAACAGCAGGAGTCTTACACAGGGAAAACATTCTTATTGTGTGACTAGCAACCAAGGAAGAGGAGGCATAGGAGTGTACCTCTCAAATCTAGTACCTCAAGCAAATCCAGCAGCCAGTGTGGCCCCACCGAAATCACAGATGGTATGCCCAGTGATCAGCTTGTTTTTCCTAAAAATAAAAGGTCAAGTGCCACAGGCTAAAGACAAACTCGAAGAAGCCTAAAATGACCTGAGTGCCTGAAAGTTTGTTTCTACCTGATAGGTAAGCGAATCATACTCCCAGCCTTGGCTGCCCTGAAAATCCCACATGGAGAAAGCTGTGGTGGGACAGCCAAAGACTCATTTCAACACCAAGACTCAGACTTTTAGAGCTAAAAAAGCCACATTCTTATACTGCCAGATTATATTGGCTAATGTAAAACTTCCCAGATTAACCTTACATTTCAGCTTCTTTCTCTTCCCCTTGTTTCAGATGGAGAAGAGTCCACCTTTGAAAAACTCCCTCCTTGAGAAATGTTTCTGAAGATAACAGAGGGAGAAACAGAATTCTTACATGTATGGCACACCGTGTCTTCAGTTTGGAGGATTGAAAATCTAGAGATGTTAAATCATGAATTAAGCATGTAAAATTCCAGTAAAACGTAAAAATGGAAAATTCACTGCTCTTAACCTTGAGCATAGTGACTTGGAGATAGTGCACATCAGTTATGCCAATAAGACTGTGGACTGACTGTTGACTACTGGGTCAAAACTCAAATGAGGTGAATTTTGCTTTTAAAGGGTTTACATGTACATTTACAACCAGCTTCTAATAGTCATGAGACAATCAAGTTATAGCTACCAGTAGTACAAGTAGCAGATCTATTTCTGCAATTAGCTCTGAGCTCTATATTACATAATGGAGCCTTAAATCCATGGGGTTCATATAAATCATTTTGTTCTTTGAATGCTTGTGGAAACTGTAAATAACTGTAACTGAGGAATGTGATAATGTGAAGGTGTGGTCTTAAACTTCAGGTTTAAACTGTTTAGAGCATTTTAAGCATCCATTTCACAACTAGATTGTATAAGGTATTGGTTGTGATGAGACTCATTCCATTATTCAATAAACCATCTCATTCAGTAGGTACATGGTAAACAGCATTGTCTTTGGTGTTCCATGGGGAGTAGCTTTCATATTGATCTATTGAAATTAAATTAAATGTGCCTTGAAATAGTTGGGGTTTTTTAACTTTTTTTTTATTGAAAGCAGATTTTCTTTCATACAATATATTCTGATTATGGTCGCCCTCTTCCAACTCTTTCCAGATCCTCCCCACCTCTCCAAATCTACATTCTTTCTTGCTCTCCCTCATTAGAAAACAAACAAGCATCAGAAAGAAAGAAAGAAAGAAAGAAAGAAAGAAAGAAAGAAAGAAAGAAAGAAAAGAAAGAAAGAAAGAAAGAAAGAAAGAAAGAAAGAAAGAAAGAAAGAAAGAAAGAAAGAGGCGAGGGAGAGAGGGAGGGAGGGAGGAAATAAAATAAGATTAAATAAAAACAAATAAACCTGATCAGGACAAAACAAATAAATAAACAGAAAAACAAAGAGCCAAAGAAAAAGTACAAGAAACACAGAAACACATGGAGACACACACATTGGCACACACAGAAATCCCCTAAAAACACAAAATCAGAAACAATAATATATAAGCAAAAGACCTATAGGGTAAGAAAAAATACAATTAAGTTCGTTTTGTGTTGGACATGGGACCTCCCCTTAAGAGTGGTTTGTTTCCCCAGTGAGACTCCCTTGGAGAAAACTAAATTTTCATTTGTGAGCAGTTATTGGTTGGAGATAGATTCTGGGTTAGGGATGGGGGCTTGTGCCTATTTCCCCTCTCAGAGTTGCGACCCATCAGGTGAAGACCTGAGCAGATCCTGTGCCTTCTGCCACACACTCTGAGTTCACACACGCATCAATCCTGCCTTGTTTCCTTGGTGTCCTCCATCCCCTCTGGCTCTTACAATTTTTCTGCCTCTTCTTCCATAGGGTTCCCTGAGCCTTGTGGGGAAGAAATTGATAGAGGCATTCCATTTAGGACCAGCTGTTACAAAGTCTCTCACACCCTGCACCTTGTCCAGCTGTATTCATCCCCATCTGTTGTAGGAGGAAGCTTCTCCAGCGATGGCTGAGCTATGAGTAGAGCAGAATATCACTTTGTTGCTTCATTCCTATCTGTTAAAGGACAGTGTTTCATTTTCTGAGGCAATCAAACCATTGAGTTCTTTCCTCTTTTCTATTTTAAGTATCTGGTGCTACAACAGTTCCCTCTCAGCAATATTCTATATGAGTCTGATAGTCATTTTTGTTGTTCATTTTGTGGTAATGTTATTCTTCAAGATTCCTACTTTAATGGCTCCCTCCTCTGTCAGTACAGTCAAGTCCAGATACCTAGTCTCCTCTGTTTTTTAGCCAGAAGTTAATAAGTTTTATTAATATTTTCAACATACATACTAATTTTTGTTTCATTTTATCAATTGTTCTTCGGCTCTTTTTTAAATATTTTTATTTTATAATTAATTTAATTTTATATATCAGCCACAGATTCCCCTGTCCTCCCTCCTCCCACCCCCCAGCTTTCCCCTCTAAACCACCCCCATTCCCACCTCCTCCATGGCAAGGTCTCCCCTGGGGAGTCAGCCCAGCCTGGTAGATTCAGTTGAGGCAGGTCCAGTCCCCTCCTCCCTACACCAAGGCTGAACAAAGTGTCTCAGCATAGGCCCTAGGTTCCAAAAAGCCAGCTCATACACCAAGGACAGGTCCCTGGGGTCCTCCGAAACAGTTCAAGTTATCAACTGTCTCACTTATCCAGAGGACCTAGCCCAGTTCCATGGGGGCTCCTCAGCTACTGGTTCACAGTTCATGCATTTCCACTAGTTTGGCTATTTGTCCCTGTGCTTTTTCCATCATGGTCTCAGTATCTCTTGCTCATATAATTCCTCCTCTCTCTCGCTGATTGCACTCCTGGAGCTCCACCTGGGGCTTGGCCATGGATCTCTGCATCTGCTTCCATCAGTCACTGAATGAGAGTTCTATCATGACAGTTAGGGTGTTCAGCCATCTGATCACTAGAGTAGGTCAGCTCAGACACTCTCTCGACCATTGCCATTAGTCTATTGTGGAGGTATCTTTGTAGATTTCTGGGGACCTCCCTAGCACTCTGCTTCTTCCTATTCCCATGGGGTCTTCATTCATCATGGTATCTCTTTCCTTGTTCTCCCACTCTGTTCATGATCCAGCTGGGATCTCCCGCTCCCCTAGGCTCTCTTTCCCCTGACCCTTGCCCTCCATTACCCGCCCCCTTACCCCCAGTTTGCTCATGTAGATCTCATCCATTTCTCTGTCGCTGGGCAATCCGTGTGTCTTTCTTAGGGTCCTCTTTACTAGGTAGCCTCCCTGCAGTTGTGAGTTGTAGTCTGGTTATCCTTTGCTTTACATCTAGTGTCCACTTATAAGTGGGTACATAACATGTTTGTCTTTCTGAGTCTTGGTTATCTCACTCAGGATGATATTTTCTAGTTCCATCCATTTGCCTGCAAACCTCATGATGTCATTGTTTTTCTCTGCTGAGTAGTACTCCATTGTGTATATGTACCACATTTTCTTTATCTATTCTTCAGTTGAAGGGCATCTAGGTTGTTTCCATGTTCTGGCTATTACAAATAATGCTGCTATGAACATAGTTGAGCATGTGTCCCTGTGGTATGATTGAGCATTCCTTGGGTATATGCCCAAGAGTGGTATAGCTGGGTCTTGAGGGAGGTTGATTCCCAATTTTCTAAGAAAGCACCATATTGATTTCCAAAGTGACTGTACAAGTTTACACTCCCACCAACAGTGGAGGAGTGTTCCTGTGCTCCACATCCTCTCCAGCATAAGCTGTCTTCAGTGCTTTTGATCTTAGCCATTCTGACAGATGTATCAGTATCTGTAAGATAGTATCTCAGAGTCGTTTTGATTTGCATCTCCCTGATGAGGGATGGCTCAACCATTAAAGGCTCACAACCAAAAATGTAAGTTTTTTGGCTCTTAATTACTTCTTTCTCTTCCTGTTTGTCTTATTTTTTGCTTTTCTTAAGTCTGTGTGTTCTTTTGTATTGTGTTCCTCTTTCCTTTCCTCTCTCCCCAAAGCACTGAGGGTTTAATCCAGATTCACACACACTAGGGAACTGCTCTGTCACTGAGCCAGATCCCCAAACCATGTGTCCATATCTCTTTTCTCGATTTGGACACAAATTTTGGCTCCCCACAACCAACACTGATTTGCCAAAACAGCTTCTCCATTGATTTTACTTTTTCTTTCTCATAAACTATCTATTTCAAACATTGCACCTTCAAATTACATGTGCTTTTAAATCTCTTTCATACACACACAAAAAAAAATGTGGGATATCTATACACTGTGTGAAGATGTATTTGCTATGATTGGTGTAATAAAAAGCAGCCAATAGCTAGACAGGAGGTATATGCAGGATTTCCAGAGAGAGAAAGGAAGAGGAGGAGAATCTAGGCACACAGGAAATGTCAGTAGAAAGAAAGAAAGAGGAGCTGCAAGATAGAAGAGAGGTAACACCATGTGATAGAACGTAGATTAATAGAAATGGGTTAATTTAAGCTATAAGAGCTAGATAGGAACAAGCTTGAACTATAGGCTGAGCTTTCATAATTAATAAGAAGTCTCTGTGTCATTATTTGGGGCTAGTGGCAGAAAAGAAAGTCCATCTACATACATACATACACACACACACACACACACACACACACGCACGCACGCACAGATCCATTTAGATTTTTTTTTCCAGAGCTGAGGACCGAACCCAGGGCCTTGCACTTGCTAGGCAAGCGTTCTACCACTGAGCTAAATCCCCAACCCCATTTAGATTTTTTAAAATTAGGATGAGCTTTATAACTTTCTAGTAATGGGTCCATTAGATGTTTATTATTTCTCTTCTGTTTTCCCTTCCCCACAAAGCCTTGTAAAAAGGCAAGTGAGAGGAATGGAGGAATATAAGCAATAACACGTTAAATTTGGTATTTATTTCTCCTTTTACTCAGATTTATTTTGAAGTTGGGCTATTCTCTCTCTTCAAATTATTGTAAGGGCATGACTTTCTGTAGTTTTATTTTTCTCTTCTGGTTGCTCTGCATTAGTTTTGGAGGGAATATTGGAAGATTTTGTAGACCCACGTGACTGCCATTGTTATCTGATACCCAGGAGTCCCAATCGTACAGAATTCTAAAATTAGAAACATGTTTGCCCAGAGTTTTTGTGCTCACCTTTCATCCCAGCATTGGAGGGTAGAAATATACAGATTTCTGTTAAGTTCAGGAACAGTCTGATCTGCATAGCAAGTTCCATGCCTGCCAGAGTTACACAGTGAAACCCTGCCTATAACTAACTAACTAACTAACTAACTAACTAACTAAATAAATAAATAAATAAATAAATAAATAGGTTTTTCTGCTGACTGATTATTTCTTGTTCTAAGTATGTTTTAACTTACAGTAAAAATGTGTAGCATACTAATGTGGAAATAATATACAATTTTCCAGGTCTAAACTGATTTTTTTTTCTTTCTATTGGTTTTGTTTTTATGAGACAGGGTCTCACTATGTAGTCCTGGCAGGACTGAAATTCTCTCTGTTGTAGACCAGGCTGGCCTCAAACTCACAGAGATCTGCCTGCCTCTGCTGCCCAAGAGCTGGGATTAAAGGTGTGTGCCACCATGTCTAACCATATTTCTTTATTTGATTCTGTTTTCAACCTCAGTGGTTAAGATCACATACTACTTTTGCAAAGGAGCAGAGGACCCAAGCTAGGTTCACAGAACCTACATCAAGCAGTTCAAAACTGCTTGTAATTCAAGCCTAGGTGACCTCATGCTCTCTGCTGGCCTCCTCAGGTACTTGTACTCACAAACACACACATAATTAAAAATAATAAAATACATATTTTTAAAACTTTTCAAGTGTAGACTATAATGCCCTTTGTCATTCTAATTCAGAACATTTGGCTAAATCAAACAGACTATACAAAAGTCAACTTAAATGTTCATCCATTTCTATACCAATGCCTTAGCATCATCCTCCATAGTCACTTTTTCAGAGACCTTTCTTGCTAGAACCATGATAGGCAAAAACAGATTATTCTTACGTAGTCTGCTTTAGGTGTCACTGTTTTAAACATTATACTTTCAAAATAAATGTTCACTGCTAAAATCTTGTATTAATTTAGCAGTCATGTTCTGGCATGTATTTTTTTTCAGAAATTATGACTTTGGAGTCAATATATGAGAGTGGTTAGTACATAGAGTTCTCAGAGCCAGGACACCTGGATGAAAATCCAAGTTTTGCCATTACATACCTATGTGGCCAGGTTGCTTGAACACCTCTGTACAAGAAAAGGAAATAGGGGTAAGAAAAATCTTTACACCTCATAGGGGCACTGAGTTAATACATATGAAGCCCTTAGTGTGTGACATATAGTAAACATATGTGTTTATACTACTTACTGTATCACTTAGCTTGTTTTGTACACCTTTTGAAATACTTTTGGAAATTAAGTATAATTCTATCATTTCCCCTTTCCCTTTCCTCCCTCCAATCCATGTACAACCCATGTTTGTCTCTCTCAAATTCATGGTCTTTGTCTTTACTTGTTGTTATGTGTGTGTGTGTGTGTGTGTGTGTGTGTGTGTGTGTGTGTGTGTGTGTACACATATTATATAAATATATATCAATACAATCTGCTTAGTTTGTATAATGTTAGTCGTAGGACACCAACAGACATGGTTCCATGGAAAGAAAAAATCACATGGGCCATGCCCATGTCAACAACATACATTCACTCAGGGCTTCACTTGCTCCCTACAGCTGTGCATCTCTAGGTTCCTATTGCTCAACTTTTTGTTTCATAAAGGTTAATACTAGAATTGATTGGCCACCATTGACTTTATTTCTTGGGTTCTTTTGTCATCTTTTCTGGCTCCCATCCTCAAGTTCTTTTCAGTCCCTGATTCCTGCTTTTGTTGTCATAGATGGTGTTTGGTGGCTATATTTCCTTATATAAAGATCATAAATAGATACCTGAAGGCCTACTTAATCATCCCATCATCCTGTTGTCCTTTCTAATGTGATAGCTCCAGAAAGTCTGGAGTATGTCACTGATTTTCTAAGATGAGCACTACACCCAACAACAATAGTTATTTTTGTGATCTATATGGTCTTGTGCGTACTAGCCAAATGCTCTATGTCTAACCCACATCCCCAGCCCCAAAGCTAATGTTTCTTCATCATTTCTTATGTGATGGCATCTTGCTAAATGCCATACATGAATTATTTAATTTAGTCTTATGTTTTCATGTAGAAGCTTCTATTATTTTTCCACCTTTAAATATGACAACATAAAATACAGAAACATCAACTTCCCCAAAAGTCACCTAGCTCATAAATGTTGTCATATGTCATCACAATATCCATCTTCAGAAAATTTCTATGATCTCAAAGTAAAATGCTGTCCTCATTCAATTTCCTGTTCTTCACACTACCAAGTCCCTAGCTACTAGCATTCTGCTTTCTGCCCCTGTGAATTTAACCACTGTAAGAATATGATATAAGTGAAATTACAGCATATTACTTTTCTGTTAGCATAATGTCTTTAAGGTTCATTAACATAAATAAAGTATATTGAAATTCCATTCCTCTTGAAGGTTGGATAATGTTCTATTGAATGAATGTAACCTATTTCATTTATTCATCTCACCACTGATGAACACTTACTTGAGTTTTTGAACCTTTTGGCTGTTATGAGAAATACTGCTATGACCATCAGAGTATGAGTAGTTGTCAGTAAAAACTATACTGAAAATAATACTGCACAGATAACCCATGTATGTGTAGCACGTGTGTGCTCATCATGTACATAGATGTGCTAGTTAGAGTGCCAAAAGTGATTTGAGGGGGCTGGCACAGATGTTAAGAGCACATGCTTCTCTTCCAAATGTCCTGAGTTTGTTTCCCAGCAGCTGTACTGGGTGGCTCACAACCACTTGTAACTCCAGCTCCAAGGGATCTGATATCTCTGACCTCCACAGGCACCTGCACTCACATGCACATACCCCCACACACTCATACACATAATTCAAAATAAATATCTTTAAAAGGTGACTTAAGAGATGTACATCAAACATTTAAGTTATCTCTAGAATGAGAATAGAGTGTGGTAGAAATGAGTCTATAAATTTTGTTATTACTACACTATTGTATTTTTCCAGAAAAAGAATAGATTGATATATATCTTACATAATTTTCAAATGCAATAAAAAATAATAATGAAGACTTCTGGCATCTGGTAGACTGAGAGTAAAACATACTTAAAGAAATTTTCAAAATGTCAGAAGAACACAGGGGACACAGGAAATTGGAAATGACTATGTGACTCATGCCTGTAATCACAATACTAAGGAATCTGTAGGAAGCAAATTGAAAGAGACTACCCTGGGCTACATAGGCATCACTGCCTTGGGGGACCAGCCTCCAGCATCACAGGGCTCAAAGGGAAATCCACAGTCAGTGAGTGCTAGAGTTTTCTATCTGAGGGGGTTAGGGAAAAAGACACTCACACTCTCTCTTGATGGTTTCCTTTATTCTTCTGTGTTCTTCATTCTGTGTTCTATATTCTCTTTTCTTATCACTATGCAGAAATGGCTGTTTTGTCTCTCTGAATATTTTCCTTCTCCTTCTACTCTCTGGATGTTCTCCTAACTCTCTGATATTTTCCTTCTCTCTCATTCTTGATGTTTTCCTTCTAACCCATTTTAACTCTATCTGTATTCTTTCCCTTACAGCTTATATACCCCAGCAAAATCTTTCAGGCAATATAAAAATTACACAGTGGTTACATTCTGTTTCTCAAGTGAGTGATTACAATGAATACAAGTAAAAAGTAGCAAGTTTTCCATATCCCTTATATGATTAAACATTTTACGTATTACAGGTGAAAAACAAATTATCCCAAGAATCCACATACATTCATACCCAAGCAACCTGTTATAGACTAGCCATGTGGGCAAGCAAGATATTCTTCTCAGTCAGGACTTTTACTGGCAGGCTGCATTTTGCAGTTACAAAGAAAGGGCCAATTACTTTATTACTTATCTTGAAAGGTAATCTTATAAAGAATCTTAAAGTAATCATAAACCTAAACTTTTATGGATGAAACAGAATCAGCCAGCTCTACTTTAAACCTTTAGGGTGCATACCCACTCATCAATGGTTTTCCATATCAGGAGATTGAGGGTAGAAATGAATATAAGGAATTAATCACCACCTTTGGTCACCAACCAATCCTAGCAAGAAAATTGCATCAGCTGGTAATAATTGGGCTGCTTTCTGTTTGTTCCCTTATCTGAAGGAGTTCCTCACTCAGCTCTGCACCTTTCTCAAACTTTAGATTGTCTTCTTGAGTTTTTCACCTCAAAGCTATTTGACAAAACATCTTAGTCTAACTTTGGTTATTTTCAAAGCTTGTTTCAGACATGATGTATCCAGAAACGTGTGAACACATCTCCCAACACTAAGATTAAAAGAATTTAAACTAGCTGAGCTACTTGGACTCAATTGTTTTTCTTAATCATTATCCTAAGCCACAGTCTATTTCTATTAAGGCTCCTTAATAGAAACTCATGTGTTCTAGCTATGTGACACTTCCTTGTTTTATTGTTTTCATCAAAACTCTTTTTAAACTAACATTATTATTATTATTATTATTATTATTATTATTATCAATTTTCAGGGTAGAGGTACTATTATTTTCAGGCTAAAGGTACTGGCAAGACACTGAGAACAAGACCATCAGATATAACAGAGGAAATCAGAATATCAGCAAATGCTCAACTCTGAAGAACCAAGGGAGAGAAATCTGTGCCAGCATTCCTTGCTGAAATTCATTCAACGGTGACCCAAGAGCAGTGCTCTGGGCCAGATGACCTTGAAAGATTCCTAGGTGTCTGAGGGCCATGGGCCTTTTCAGAAACACCCAGCTGGGTCATTGAACTCTGTCCCTTTACTTGTTATAGTAAAAATACCCTGCAGACTGAAGATGTATGGCTGGGATAGGGTAAGTGCAAGTTTGGGTCCATCTTTAAAATGTGTGATATGGTGCTGGAGAAATGGCTCAGCAGTTAAGAGTGCTTGCTGCTCTTCCAGAGAATCAAAGTCTGGTTCCCAGCACCAATACGGTGGCTCACAATTGCCTGTAACTCAAACCCCAGGGGGTCCTATGCCCTCTTCTGGCCTCACGAACACACACACACACACACACACACACACACACGCATTTATTATTTACTTTTTGATATTCCTGGAATTTTTGCACTAATTTTCATTTTACAGCGTTGTATTAAAACATCATTTGTCTTGATAAACCAGTTTGTAGGCCACTCCTTAAATTTTGTGCTATAGTAAAGCATCTCACTGAGCCTAACCCTAACCCTGTTAATAATAAAATAACAACAGACAATATAAAGCAAAACCTGGAGTTATAAAATATATCTGTTAACAGATGTGGTGGCTAATGCAAGTAATCCCAGCATTCAAGAGGTTGAAACAGGAGGATCACCATGAATTTGAGGCCAGCCTGGACTACAAAGTGATTTCCAGGCCAGCTTGTGCTGCAGAATCATAACATCTCTCAAAAAGAATGGAAAGAACCCTAAAACATAGATAAAATACATCTTATGCATGTAAAAAAACTTATACATAAGTTTAATCAAAATTTTTAACTTTATCCCAGAATTTCTGAGTATGAAATGAGTGATTTTTAAAAACTAGTTATGTGAACCTGCAGATGAAATATAAATCTATGTTAAAGTAAAAAAGTAAATGGTTTCTGTATCCCTTGTGAATGTGAAATATTTGGGTACCAATTAATTTAGAAGTTTTCTTCCTTCCTTCCTTCCTTCCTTCCTTCCTTCCTTCCTTCCTTCCTTCTTTCCTTCTTTCCTTCCTTCCTTTCTTCCTTTCTTCCTTCCTTCCTTCCTTCCTTCCTTCCTTCCTTCCTTTCTTTCTTTTTTGAGACAGGGTTTCTCTGTGTAGCTTTTGCTGTCCTGGAACTCACAGAGATCTGCCTGCCTCTGCCTCCCTGAGTGCTGGGATTAAAGCATGTGCCACCACTGCCCAGATTCCAAGTTATTTCTGAAAGACTGTCTTTAATATTAAAAAAAAAAAAAGAACTGAGCATGGTGGTACACAGCTTTAAACCCAGCACTCAGAAAGTAGAAGCAAGCAGATCTCTATGATTTCAAGGTCAGCCTGGTCTACATAGTCAGTTCCAGATCAGCCAGGGCTACACAGTGAGACTCTGTCTCAATATATGAATTAATTAATTAACAGGTAACAGGTACATTCTTTCATTCTACAGTCACCAGTAAAAATGAAAAAGTAGGTTAGAAAGCCAGCAAGATGGTTCAGCAAGGTACTAACTGCCAAGCCTGAGAACTTAATCCCTGAATCTATATAATAGAAGATGAGAACCAATTTCTGACCCATACTTCATGGCATGCATACCTCCCCCAACACACACACACACACACACTAAAATAATTGTAAAAAAGACAAATTTATTCAAAAATAAAATTACTACTTTTACTTACAAGTTATTTGTGGAAAAGGATTGTTTGAAGCTTCAAGATAAAAGTGGGTCCAATTTTCACTGGATATTTAGTTTTGTTGTGTTCTAATGGCCCTAAGTGGATAATATAGGATACCACTTGTATCCTATATTCATTTGACATGCTCATTCATCATTTCCTAATTATTTTTAAAAATTTTTATTAATTTGAAAATTTTATATACATATACAATGTATCTTGATCATATCCATATCTTAATACCCTCTCCAATTGCCCCATGACCTCCAAACCATCTCTTTCTCAACTTCATGTCCTTCATTACTTATTCATTTATTTTAGCCCACTGAATCCAATTAGTACTGCTAATCTACATAAGTGTGGGGTCATCCATCGGGGCATGAACAAACTTCCAGTGGCCAACCCCCTCCCCCCAAAAATGACTCTCACTCCCCTAAGCAGCCACATTCAGCTAGGGGTGGGCCTTGAAAGTGTCTTTTTGCAACATGGTGGAATTTTTAACTAGCTATCTCTTGCACTGATAACTAATGATGCTCTGAGTTAATGTGCACAACAGCCATGTAATGTCCAAAGGTCAGGATTTCACAGCACTCCTCCTCATCTTGGGGCTCTTACATTTTTTCTATCTCTTCTTCTGCAATGTTCCCTAGGTATTGAAGGGGAGTTAGTGTTATCTATGACTGAGCACTCAAAGCCACTTATTCTCAGCACTTTGAATGGTATTGTCTCTGCATTAACTAGTACACACTTGTGTGACAAAAATTTCCTGAGGAGATGCAACATACATGTGTACTCATCCCAGATGGGGATCACACAAAGACCAAAGTACAGATACCACCAAAGTCCAATTTGGTGAACCAATGAATTTTACTTGGGTTACTGACAGGAATATGGAAGAGGAGTTACATACAAGAACAGAAATGAATCAAAGACAGTTGCATCACCAAAATCCACCCCAGCACAAAGCTGGGAACCTGGAGCACACAGCACAGGCTGCAGGCAGCTCAACACGTTGGAGAGTGTCCTTTCCAAGTGACTCAGATAGTCTAAACCTCTTCCAGGCAGCTAGCTGGTCTGGTCTTGGGGTCTTTGTAGCTTGGCTTATCTAAAAGTAATTCTTAGCCTTCTTTATTGTTTACTCTTGAAAGGGCAGGGCCTAGTAATTCTGGTCAGTTTTAGGGACTTCCTGAGCTATTTTGAGTTGACCACCTCCTAGGAGCATCCCTGCAGGATAGACTGTTTTAATCTCCAAGGAAACTGCTACACAACACCACTGCAATAGCAATCTCCTATGATTAAAGTTTGGAGCAGCCTAATGTATAGGTATCAACATAAATATCTAAATGGCAGTTTAATAATATGACCATTTAGGAAACCATCAACAGGCTCTCGCCTAGGGCCTATGACTTCCTTAGCCATGTATTTTGACCATGTTTATAGTACCAAGCATGAATCTCTCCTATAGAACAGACCTGAAATCAAATTAAGAGAGTTATAGGATACCCCAATAAAGTCTTGCCACTATTGCACCAGTAGGCACATCATGCCTAAAAGGTCAATATCGTAGCACACAGGGTCCAGCATTGAATAAGACTACTGATACTGTTTTTTCCCCAGCAGCCTGCAAAGTATGTTCAAACACAATGAAAGCTAATCACCAGGGAGTTTCCTGATCAATTTAAGATTTATTTTCTGTGTTCTTCAACCAAAATGTATGGTGTCTTCATCAGTGGGGTCTTACCATCTAGTTCTTCTGATGAACAATCTAAAGCAATGCCAATAGCCTGTATTGTACTGGGCACCTCTAGGGCCTCTCTGGCCAATAACACACACACACACACACACACACACACACACACACACACACACACACACATTTGGTCATGGTGACACATGCCTTTAATCCCACCACTTGGGAGGCAGAGGCAGGGGAATCTCTGTGAGTTCAAAGCCAGCCTGGTCTACATATCTAATCCCAGTCCAGCCAAAGCTGGCCTAGCAATCGTGAATTCCTTTAATCTTCTTTTATTACGGAAAGTTGTTGTTCAAATCTTAGATGGTCTTTTAATAGAAAGTTTCTATTTCTCCTTCAATCTTTTTTTCCTTTTATTGAAAATAGATTTTTTTCCTCACATAATATATCCTGATTATGGTTTTCCCTCCCTCTACTCTTCCTAGTTCATTGCCAGCTTATCTCCCATCTGAATCCACCCCCTTTCTATTTTTCATTAGAAAACACACAGGCATCTAAGGGATAATAATAAAACAAAATGTATAGTAAGATTAAACAAAAAGTATCATATTAGAGTAGGGCAAAACAAATAAACAGAAGGGAAAGGGCCCAAGAAAAGGCACAAGAAACAGTGACGACTTTTGCTGAGTGATCCGGTCCATCTACTCTTCTGTCCCTCACACTAGGTCTTCTCCATGATCCATTCTGTTGAGATGATTTTCATTGCTTTTTTATCTGGTTCATCAAGTTTTTCATTTCCAGCATCATTTCAATTTGGATTTTCTTCATCAATTCTCTTTGTTAAATTATATCTAATACTTTGCATTTATGTCCCCATTTTACTCACCTCTTCGTTTTTGTTTGTATCTTCTTTGAATTATCTGAATACAGGTATAATTGTTCTTTTGAATTCTTTGTTTAGAAGATCTTCTAGATAATTCTCATTGGGAGTAAAGGCATGAGCCACCACACCTGACTGTAAATCACTTTTCTTAAGTGTAGTTATGTACAATGTTCATGAGAGATTAAGTTCTAAGATGGCTGAGATATTGTTTTCCTTTGTGAAACTGGTAATGAGAGTTGCAGGTTATATCCCTTGTCATCTTTAGGAGTCTGCTATGGTTCATGGGAAGAGACACTGTCCAAAATCAGCATACCTCTTGCCGTTCCTCTCCTAAGCTGATTTCTGGTGTGGCTCTCCACATTTGGTTGTCCTACTTTGATGTGGTGGACTGAAGAGAATGGCTCTCTTATGTTCAAATACTTGGTCATCAGTTGGTGGAAATGTTTGGGAAAAAATTAGAAGGTATGGCCTGTTGGAGGACGTATGTCACAGAGGTGGTCTTTAAAGGCTTCAAATGCTTCCTGCCATCCCCAGTGAACTCTCTGTTTTCTCTTTGTGGATCAGGATGTGAGCTCTCAGAAGATTCTGCTTAAGTGCACTGCCTGCCTGCTGCCAGGTTCCCCACAAATGATGGTGATAGATTCCTACCCTCTGGAAATGTAAGCTCTAACTAAACTTTTCCTTCTATATGTTACCTTGATCCATGGTGTTTTATCACAGCGATAGACAAACAATAATGTACTTAGCAAGTTCTAGCCAATTAGTCATTAGGGATATATCTCGGGAAGATGGGTGTGTAGTAGGGAGGCCTAATGTGTTGGGAGGGTCAAGGCCTACCTGGGAACACTAGGAAGTAAGAAACCAGAGGAGTAAGCAGTTTGTAGGATAGAAAGGAGTAGATCTAGTCTAAGGTATAGAGATGAAAGATCCCAGAGGAGCCTAGCAGCTTGGCCACACGTGGAAGCAAAATCCCAGAGAAGCTGGGAGGCCTACAGAGTGAGACAGAGGAATGTCCACCTAGTATCTCAAGGAAGTGAGGTCACAGAAGACAAGAAAAACAAAAAAACACCAGATGGCCTATGGCGTGGAAAGTAAAGGAGCATAGGCTACCTGATGGGTAGGGAAGGGAGGTCTCAGAGGACTCCAGCTACCTATGAGGTAAGGCAGGATAAGGTCTATCTGGCAGCATGGAGAAGGGAAGAGCCAGGCCTATGAAGTAGGAAGAAGCAGCTCACATTCTCTCTTTTAAGCACATGTATTCTTTGGTTCTTCCAATGTGCCACTGCCTTCTCCACCACACGCTTGTGCGCATGTGCTTGCCTCCTTCACTAAGACACACTTCTCTTTCACTTTTTCAGAGTCTATTTGTTTTCCAGAACTCAGCTCCAGTACAGTTCCTACAATGTAACTGGCCCTAGACCTCCTTAATGAAATCAAATCTGTTATTCTCAGTTCTACTTGCACACAAGTACTTTTCTTTAATGTTTCACACACACACACACACACACACACACACACACACACACACACACACAATTCTTTCTACCATTGAAGCCTCCATAACACAGAAGAAGCCCCACTTTCGAATTGAATTCTGCCAATTCTTGGTGATACAACACAAAACTACAAGAGCAAATTCGTTTACAGGAATGTAGTATGCTTTTCCCATTGTCACATGTCTGTAATGCATATACACCTCTCGAGGAGAAATGTCTTACATATAGACCTCCCTTGTCTGAATGCTGATAAAGAAGCCAGGACAGGCAAAAATAGACTAAACAAAGAGAGACCAGGACATGTGCTTAAACAAGGCATCTCCTGGTGTCTCTGTTTTAGGAGCCTAGGCTCAGAGCCCTGAGATGAGTCAACTCTTTGAATAGTATATGCTGGTTCATATATACTGACCGAATGTGGTTGTCAGGAAAAACTCCTCAGTAAATTGAATGCTCTTTTATATAGCAATTCTAATTAACATCTATTTCCCAAGTAGGATTAATTATGATGATTAATTTCTTAACTTAATGAACTTATTGCCTACCATAAAATAGCTTTATCATTAAAGAAAATAATTTTTCTCATTATCCAGATAAAGGCACAATTCCCAACTGCTATCACATCTGATAGATTCTTTAGTCTATCCATTCCCTACAGCATCTGTTCCCAGCCTTCCTCACTGTCCTCAGATCTCTGCCCTACCTCCTTTAAAAATGATTTGTACTTTTTCCATTGCACAATTCCACTGTGTGCATATATAACATTTTCTTTGTCCATTTCTCTGTTGTTGGATCCCAAGGTTGGTTCCATTACACAGTTACTGTGAAGAGTGCTGCAATAAACATTTTTGTGAAAATATCTCTGCAATATGTTGACTTTGGGATCCTTCAAGTAAATATCTAGCAGTAGTATAGCTAGGGGGTGGGAGGGTTATATCTTCTGAGTACATTATCTGCTTACATGATAATGGCCTTTCTTGCACTTGCTGTCTTAGGTCATATGAAAGAGCAAGCTCATGAGCCATGGATAGCAAGCAAGTAAGCAGTATTCCTCCATGGTCTTTGCTTCAGTTCCTGCCTCTAGTTTCCCACCTTGAGTTCCTGCCTTGGCTTTGTCGGAGTGTAACTTGTTAAGCTCAAATAAACCGTTTCCTCCCCTGAATTTCTTCTGATCAGTATTTTATCACAGCAATAGAGAAGCAAACTAGAAACCAATCTCCATAGTTGAGCACTAAACTTCTGCTAGTTAGGAAGCCCGACTGTGCTTTCCCCTTGGCACAGCATTTCAAACCAATCAAGACAGCCCCTGTCCAAACTAGCAATTTGATCTTGCCACTGATTACAGTCAAACTTGAAAGCAATGATACATATCAGCTGTGATGATTTGTGGGCGACCAGCTCCCACATTTACTTACCCCAGGGACTCTTGAGGAATGAGGGATAAGAGACTTAGGTAGAAGTAAAGAGGGGAGAGAAACAGAAATGCAGGATAGCCTCGGGTGGGCATGGATCCTTATCCACCAGCCCAGAACTTTATTTCAAAGGGCTTTTTATAGCAATGCCAAGGGGAGGGGAAAAGGACCTCCCCCTTGCTAGATACAGCCAAGTGTAGACCCTTACAAACACCTGGTACTCGGGCTCATGGTTCAATCATCCTCTTATGCAGTCCTGCTGGGTAAAGCCACTAGGAAACATAGGTGCATACCAACAGTGATTTAAATGAGAAATGTCTTCCACAGGCTAAGGTATTAGAGCATTTGGTCCCCAGTGGATGGTGCCTTTTGGATGATATTACAGAACCCTTATGGGGTGAAGTTTTTCTGGAGGAAGTACATCAGTTAGAGGTGGGGTTCGAGAGTTTATAACCATGCCCTACTTCCAGTTTGTTCTCTCTGCTTTATGTTTGCAGTTAAAATGTGTCTCTCAGATTCCTGTTTCGGCTGCCTACTTCCATGCTTCCCCCTGCCATTATGGCCTCTCCTTCTGGAACTGGAACTGAAAATAAATTCATCTATAAGTTGCTTTTGGCTGTGGCATTTTGTCACAGCGATAGAAAAGTAACAAACAAGCTAATATCTCTTTATCAGCTCTTGATTACTCCACAACCCATTGAGATCTGATTTCTGCCTCCATTGTTCCACTGAACATCTTTCATTTGCTTTGCTGGATCAGCCACTTTTACCCAAATTCTAAACATATGAATCCCTCTGAACTTGGTCTTGGGTATTGTTGGAGGTTTTTGCTGTTTTTTGTGGGCCCACCACCCAGCTCCCAAATAAATCACACATGGAGGCTTATTCTTATTATGAATACCCAGCCTTAGCTTAGCTTGTTTCTTGCAAGCTTTTCTTAACTTATCCTATCTTTTGCCTCTGGGCTTTTCCTGTTCTCTTACTTCTATAAATTTTACTCTTACTCCATGGCTTGCTGTGTAGCTGGGTGGCTGGCCCCTGATGTCCTCTTCTTTCTCTGGCTTCCCCTTCTAGATTTGGATCTCTCCTCCCAGTTTTCTCCTTCTACATATACTCTCTGCCTGCCAGCCCCACCTATCCTTTCTCCTGCCTTGCTATTGGCCAGTTCTTTATTAAACCATCAGGTGTTTTACACAGGCACAATAACACAGCTTCACAGAATTAAACAAATGCAACATAAACAAAAGTAACACACCTTAAAATAATATTCTACTATACTTGGGCATTCTTCTTAACCTTCTCTCCCTAGGTTGTTCATATCTGCTTCTACTAACTAGAATTAACATTTAGATTGGGTTTTTGAAACAGAACCATGAATAGAATTTGGATGTAAATAAAAGTAGATTTTTTAAAAAAGGTGGTGGTGCACGCCTTTAATCCTATCACTCAAGAAGCAGAGGCAAGTGGATCTCTGTGAGTTAGAGGTCAGCCCGAGCTATAGAGCACGTTCAAGGACAGCCAGGGCTACACAGAGAAACCTTGTCTCAAAAAACAAAAAATAAAACAAACAAACAAAAAGTAGATAAAAACATAAATTTTGGCTAGTCAGTGGTGGTGCATGCCTCTAATCCCAGCACTCAAGAGGCAGAGGCAGTTGGATCTCTGAGTTCAAAGCCACCCTGGTCTACAGAGCAAGTTCCAGGATGGCCATGGCTACACATAGAAACCCTATTTTGAAATACCCAAAACAAACAAACAAAACCCATAATTTTTGTGACTGTGTTTGTATGTGTACAGGTACATGTTGGTAGGAGCACATTATAAGCATTTATGTGGAGACCAGAGGTAAACCTCGGCTGTCTTTCTTCAAGTGCTATCTACCTGGCTTGTTGAAACAGGGTCTCTCATTGGCCTGTAGCTCACCAATTAGGCTAGGCTGGCTAGACGGTGAGTCTCTGAGATCCACTTGTCCCCACTTCTTCAACATTGGGATTGTAAATCCACCATTTCCAGGTTTTGCTTACTGGGGTGCTAGGGATCTAAGGGAGGTCTTCATGCTTATGCTGCAAGCCCTTTATTGAGACATCTCTCTCCAGGCTGAAAATGTTAACTTTACATATTTAGTAATCTCTATTGCACATTTAATATTTCTTCCAATTATTAATATAGATAACAAGCCAATATGTATGACTTTGTCATTGATAGAAATCACAAATATTTTCATGTATCATGGTTGTTGCTGATACATCAAAATATTATTGATAATTATCATTATTTCAGCTTATAGGCATTATTAGATTTACCATCAGATCATTTAATAAATTAGTAATTACATATATTCTTACATCATAATATCTCTATTTGATAATTGTATCTCAGTATAATTTCTTTTCTTTGTAATCTGATTCATTTCACATTTCCCTTGATCCATTTAAAAATACTAAGCTGAGAAAAGGCCATAGGCTTCCCACCCTTCCAATAGTATAAAGAGTATTGGGAAGTCCTTTTCCAAAGGCTGATGACCTGACTGGCTCATGGACTTCTGTATTTGGTATCTCATGGGAATCTCCAACAAAACTCTAGATTGAGCTTAGCGCTTCTTCCAAATCTCATTCTCCTGTGTCTTCTATTTCATAAGAGGGGTTAATAATTACCTAATTATCTACATCCAAATCCTGAGCTCTTCCAACTCCTCCTTTACATCATCCATAGTAGTCAGAGGGAAAACAAGAGTCTTCAACATTTCTCAAATTCATCCATTTTTCTTTCTGTACACTATGAATATGTGTTGCTCTCATTGGTTGATAAATAAAGCTGTTTGGCCAACGGCAAGACAGATTAAAGTTAGGCGGTACATTCAAACTGAAGATGGGGGTGAAGAAGGGTGGAGTCACAGCAGAAGCTGTGAGCCAGCACCAGGAGAAGCAAGATGTGAGAGAACATGAAGCCACACGGCAAAACATAGATTAATAGAAATGGGTTGAATTAAGTTATAAGAGCTAGTAAATAATGAGCCTGAGCCATAGGCCATACAGTTTATAATTAATATAAGTCTCTGTGTGTTTACTTGGGACCAAGCAGCTGTGGGACCAGGTGGCACACAGGAAAACTTCTAGCTACAGACCTTGTCTCAAACAAACAAACAAAATTCTGTTTCACAAATGTAGTAGGGAAAAGGGGCTGGCTAGAGAAACCCACCATGACCCTGGAGTCCAGAAATAGGAAAGGATGGCTCAGATAAGGCCAGTGGGAGAAACACAGTTTAGCTCAGATCAGAGCCATCTCTGCCCCTGGCCAACTGACTTGTGAAACCAACCAATCACAGAGCAGGACAGCAGAATCCTGGCCCTAGGGCTCAGAACCAGGGAAAGAAACACAGCCTGTGTTTGGGACTTGAGCCAGAGAAGTGAACACTTTATCCCCAAACCCAGAACCCAAGAAATATGCCCTGACTCTGAGACTAGTACCAAAATAACCCTCTTGGCCCCTAGAATCAGAGTCAGTGAAAGAAATGTGCCCTGATTGATAGACCCCAGACTCAGGGCACTATCCTCTCAGGTGGGCACCCCAGAAACCCAGATTCCAGACCAGTTGATGCAATCACATGAGGCTTTATTTTAATCGTTTGTGCAAACGGACCCCACTACACAATTCAGTGAGAGGAGCCCCGAACAATAATGGCAGGCATCTTTTAAAGGTGAAAACCATAATATTAGCATAGCATTTGGGGAAATACATAATTGGCTAGTTTAAAAATCAGCACCAGGGAGGGGTAGTACAGCTATGGGGACTTTCCATGGGGGCTGCTTTTCTTCCTAGAATAGCCACAGGATCTTCTGCTAGACCCAGACACTGTCACAAGGTTATTCTGCTGATGCCACAAGAAATATGACAAGAATATTTCTGCTGAGGATAATGGTTTGGGGACCTGGTTTGGGGGCCTGAGGCTGGTACTCGTTCCTCTTTCTCATGTTTAATTCTTTCACTGGCCTTAGAGGTAGTGACAGAAAGCCAATAAAGGCCAGTGAAAGAAACACAGTTTGGCCCTGAAATCAGGGCCATCTCTGCCCCTTGCTCACAAAACTGGTCAGTCCCTGGGCAGGAAATAAACTAACCAATCACAGTTGACTCCACCCCCTAGACATCCTATATAAACCACCCTGCCCGGTCAGTTGTGAGCTGTTCTCTCCACCCTGGTAGAGGCAGCTACTCTCCTGGACTCCTCCTTCCCAAATAAACCTCTTTCTCAAAAGAGTATTGGGTGAAGACCTTCATTGACAGCTGAACAGAAGAACTTTGCTGGGACGTCCCATAGTGGACTGAGCAAGGGGGAGCTGAACAGAAGAACCTTGCTGGGATGTCCCATAGTGGACTGAGCAAGGGGGAGCTGAACAGAACTGAGCGAGAAAGAGCTCGTAACACTGAGCCAGAGATTGTGGCTCTCCAGGAAAGGAGCAGGATTGCTGTGTCCTATGGGGGAAAGCATCCTCCATCATACCATCATACCAGGTATATCCTGACCTTCCCAAAGAGTCAGGATACCCTTCCTTGCTGAAGCAGTTCCAGGCCTGACTCTCCCAAGAAGTCAGAAAACATTCCTTTCCAAGGTTGGGCTGTTTCTTTGCAGTCTCAGCCATCAGAGCTGTGCTAAATAAACAGCTCCAGGTGTCCGGGACACCTTCAGGGCAGAGCTCTTGTCCTAAGTAGCTCTGAGGTGTCCGGGATACCTCGTCCTCTAGGGCTGAACTGTCTCCAGTTCAGCCATCACAGCTGTGCTAAACAGCTCCAGGTGTCCGGGACACCTTCAGGGCAGAGCTCTTGTCCTGAGTAGCTCTGAGGTGTCCAGGATACCTCGCCCTCTAGGGCTGAACTGTCTCCTCGCAGTTTCAGCCATCAATTTACTTACATTTGGTGCCAAAACCCAGGACACCAAACCCAGAGTTTTTGCAGTTTACTAACATTTTGGTGCCAAAACCCGGGACACCAAACCCAGAGTTTTTGAAGTTTGCTAACATTTGGTGCTAAAAACCTGGGACACCAAACCCAGAGTTTTTGCAGTTTACTTATAAATGTCTTAGTTTCTTTTTCCTGTTACTGTGATAAAATGTTCTAACAAAATCAATAGAAGGGAGAAAGAGCTTATTTTGGCTCACAGTTCAAGGTTACAGTCCATCATGGCAGGGAAGTCAAAGCAGCAGGAATCTGAAGCAGGAGATCACACCACATCTACAGGCAGGAAACAGTGATAAATGCATGCATGTTAGTACTCTGTACACTTTCTCTTTATATAGTCCAGGATCGTTTGCCCAAGGAATGCCTTGACCACAATTAATGTATCTTCCAACATCAATTTACATAACCAAGGTATTACCTCTCATGGACATGCCCATCTCCCAGATGATTCTAGAACTTGTTGACAATTAACACTAATCATCACAACACCTGTCTTAGTTACTTTTCTATTACCATGACAAAACACCATGACCAAGGCAACAAGAAAAGAAAGCATTCAGTTTGGGGCTCATAGTTCCAAAAGGTTAGAGTCCATGACTACCATGGCAGAGGGCAAGGCACAGGCCAGCAGGCATAACAAACAGGCAGTGGCTGAGAGCTCACAATGGATCCACAAGCCAAGGCAGACAGAGAGAGCAAGTTAACTCACTGGGAATGAGTGAAATCGCAAAGCCCACCCAGCTACACAACTCCTCCAACAAGGCCTAGCTCCTAATCATTCCCAAACAGTTCCACCAGCTGGAGCCCAAGTATTTAAATATATAAGCCGATGGTAGTCATTCTCATTCAAACCCTAACAGTATCTGTGATTAACAATCCTTTAATCTGCTGGACTGTGGTGACACATGAGTTCCAGGGCAGCCAGGGCTACACAGGGAAACCCTGTCTCAAAAAAAAGAAATCCTTTAATCTTGTTTCAATTAGAAGATTTGATTGAAAAATGACTAAAAGTCACTTGAGGGGCTGGAGCGATGACTCCAAAGGTTAAAAGCACTGGCTGCTTTTGGAGGGGATCTGTATTCAATTTGCAGTACCAACATTGCAGCTAACAACTGTCACTCAAGTTCTGGGAGATCTGATGTCACTCCAGTTCCAGGGGATTGAGCACTGTCTTCTTGTCCTGTGTGTACTATGCAAATATGGTGCACAGACACACGTAGAACAAAACATTCATGGACATAAAATACAAATATAAACTTTTAAAAGTCACTTGATAAGATCTGAACACAAAATTTGCTGCTTTTCCACAGTGAGATTATGTTGTCAGAGCCTGATGCAAAATGACAGTGATGTCGCAAACCCCAAGGCCAGCCTGAAGCAAATAAGATACAGCAGTAACCTTAGCCAAAGAAACATTCTGGCCACACTATGGCCATGCAGTTTTTTATTTACATCCTTTTCTTGTCCATTTGGACAATCAATTGTCTAAATAGAAATCTAATTAATAACTCATCTACCAACACTACTATAGGTATGTGCCTAAGCTTAATGTTTAAAATGTATTATCTATTATATTATTTATTGTGTTATTAGGAATGCTAGATTAATAAATATGCTGTTATAATGGTGTTACTATTATGAGGTCTTTAAGAATTCTGAGTACAATAGCTGATATTTTAAGATCTATGTAAAAATTCTAAATCTAAAGAATACAGTTCTCTCTGACTTCCCTTTAACACCCAGTCTGCCAACCAAACTAGACAACCTCATGTGAGTAAATTTACCTTGGGACTTAAGTATCAGGGGTTTGTTTTGATTCGGGTTTGGTTGTTGGAGTCAGGTTCTTCCTGTATTGTTCAGGCTCATTTCAAGTACCTGGCCTGAAATGACCCTTCATTCTTAGCCTCTGAAGTGGCTGTTCCTAATATACCATTGAGTATGACCATGATGTGTTGTTATCCTGTCCTGTTTCCTATCACATCCATTCACACAGTAACACTCAAATGCGCAGCATACACTTGAAATCTTAGTTACCGCAATAACCACCTGTGATTCAGAGGTAATGCTGATAATGACACAGATTAACTAGAGATACTACTCACATTTGACATTCATAGCCAGGATATGCTCAAGGAAAGAAAATTACATTAGAGGGCTCAGTGGGTAAGGCAATTGCTGGACAAGTGTAATGACTTAAATTCAGAGCTCCAGAATCCACATAAAGCTGAGCAAAATGACAAGTTATCTATAATCCCAGTGTTCCTTACAGTGAGATAGGAGGCATACAGGAGAATCCTTGCAGACTTATTAATCAGCTAGCCTGGCTTTCAGTGCAGTGATAAACAACAGAAGAGACCCTGTCTCAAGCAAGGTGGAAGACAGGGGATGACACTCAAGATTGTCCTCTGACCTCCACATGTGCATTGAAATATACACTTCAGCCGGGCGGTGGTGGCGCACGCCTTTAATCCCAGTACTCGGGAGGCAGAGCCAGGCGGATCTTTGTGAGTTCGAGGCCAGCCTGGGCTACCAAGTGAGTCCCAGGAAAGGCGCAAAGCTACACAGAGAAACCTTGTCTCGAAAAACCAAAAAAAAAAAAAAAAATACACTTCTCCATACACAGACAAAACCATTTATACACAATTGCACACACACACACACACACACACACACACACACACACACACACACGAAAATTATAATGGAAACTTTCTTAAACTTCAAAAAAAAACTCACTGAAGGATAGGGAGATGGCTCTTGCCATCTTGTTAAGAGCACTTGCTTCTCTCACGGAGGATTCATTTCAGTTCCTGGCACTCATATGGTGGTTTACAAGCATTTGCAACAACAGTTTCAGATTATCTGACACTCTCTTCTAACCTCTGCCAGGTTCCAGGCGTGCATGCATATGGTGTACACAAATGCATCCAAGCAAACACTCAAACAAATAGGCAAATTCACAGACATAAAATAAATACATTTTTCAAAAAATCATTGAGAAAGAGATTTGACTTCAATGTACAGTGCAAACAACTCTCAAAGTAGGAGAAAATTGGGTTACCTAACATTTCCTGATGGTATAATCTTTTTGCAGAAGACAGTAGTGCTTCGGCACAATCAAAACTGGATGACATTAAGAAGCACCCATTTGATATCATATTTAGAGTTTTGGTTGGAGTACCGAATTTAATTGTTTTTTGCATTATGGTTTTTCACGCTATTTGTAAGAAGGACCCGTCACCAAGAGGGTAAGTTTCACACATTAAAGAATGAAAAGTGTGTGCGTATGTATGTGGGTGTGTGTGTGCATGAGGTATTTGTATACAGGTGTGTGTACCCATGCAGAAACAAAAAGAGGATGTCAGGTGTGTCCTGCTCTATCATTTTCTGCCTTATAGCACTGATACAGGGTGTATCACTAAACCTAAATGTAGGTTCACAGGCAGGAAGTCCCAGCAATCTTCCTGTCTCTACCTCTCCCTCACACGTGGGACACAGACATGTGCTAATATACACAGCTTTTTACATGGGTTTTAAGTAAAGATCCATGAGAAAGAAAGACATACAAGGGGACAAGCAACTCAAAATTAATCGAAGCTTTTCAAAACTATTTACTTCTATATGTGTGGGTATTTGTCTATATATGCAAATGTGAATCATGTGCATGCAGGACCCACAAGGGCCAAAAGAAGGCATCAAATACCTTGGAAATGGAGTTAAGGCTTGTTGTGAGCCACAGTGTGGGTGCTGTTAACTAAAACCAGGTTCTATGCAAGAACAGCAAGTACTCTTAATCTCTAAGCCATGTCTCCAGCCTCAATAGTACAGGCTTTTATTTGGGGGAAAGGAAGTTCTTCAGAAGAAGTCTCTGTTGTAAGGAGAGACGGCTTAGCAGTTAAGAGCACTGGCTGTTTGTTTGATTCTCAGCACCTACACAGCAGCTCATAACCATGCGTAACTCCAGGTCTAGGGGACCCACTGTCATCTGGTCCCTACAGGCACCAAGCACTTACATGGTACAAAGACATACATGCAAGCAAAATACCCATATACATAAAATTAATTTTTTTAATTAAAGGAGTAAGAGCTCACTGTCTGATTACAATCTGGGGTAGTTATGGGACAGAAAATTGGGAGGGTGGTGGCCTGATTTACATAGTGAGCTCCAGGCCAGCCAAGGCTAAAAAATGTGACCTTGTCTAAAAAGAAAAAAGAAAAAAAGTAATCAGCAGGGTGATGGTGGTGCACACCTTTAATCCCAGTACTTGGGAGGCAGAGGCAGGCAGATCTCTGTGAGATCCAGGACAGTTAGAGATACACACATAGAAACTTGTCTCAAAACAACAACAACAACAACAAAAAACCCAAAAAAATCAACAAATAAATTCCTTTTATGGCTTACAGTTGGTCCTTGCCCAGGGTAACCAGTGAGCTAGTTAAAGGATCTTAGGTGATTAATAAACATCTTTTCATGGCTGCTCCCTTACTGGAGGTTGATAGAGAAAGGAAGGCAGGAATCTAGAGAAGCATGTCATGACTATGAATAATATTTCCTGACTTTTGTTTTGATTATACAGGGGGAAAACAGGGAATAGTTGTCATTTTTGTATCTTTTGTTGGACAGGATCTGTATCCTCCTCAGAGGGGACATGAGGAAGTCTTCAGTATAGTAAACTTTGGAAGAGGAGGATGATGGAAGGGAAGGGTCCTTTTCAATGGCCTCCAAAACTAGTATCTGTTTAACTGCCTAACATTTTCCCCTTAAGAGTTGAGACCCTAAACTCATTTAGAAGACAGACATCAAGTCACTCTGTGCACTTTTGGATGAAATTAAGGGTACATAAGGGTTGAGGGTCCCCACTCTTACTGAATTTCATGCACTGGAGATCAATCAAGAGGGCCCAGATATATCGATGGAGATAGATTGTTGCAGAATCACCTGAGTGTGGATGGACAATGAGACGGTGGTGTTTGGCATGGTCTTAGTGCAGGTAACTATAGTTACGTGAGTTAAGAATTACAGTAATTGCATCATCGAGTGTAGGGAATGGCCTTTCATCTTAGCCCTTCACCTTACCTTCCAGCTCTTAAATACTTCTGGCCACCTCTTCCACAAGGTTCTCTGATTCTAAGAAGTGGTGGTATAAGTGACTTGTCTGGGGCTAGATTCACATTCATGACTTATTTTCTACATTCTTCACTGTTCATTGCAAGGAGAGGCTTCTTTGATTAAGTCTGAAGCTGCTTTTGTCTGTGAGTATAAACACATAGGTGTTTGGAAAGCAGTTTGCTGCTCTATCAGTTTAGTTAACCATCAGAAGTACACTCCTCCTGTGGGCTTACTACCTCCTCTACTTGAATTGTTAGCCCAGCTTACTGGTCCCCTTCCTATCCCCCATACAGAGAATCTAGAACCCATTCAGAGAGCAGTTAGTTAGCCCCTGCTACTCTAACGGTCAAGCTGTTATTGCATAGGTGGGTATATCTAGCTTTCCAGGTTCTTTATACTCTCTTTACACCAGTTAATCCTCCTCCATCCTACATTTTCATCTCCCCAATTCCCCCTCTCTCTATCGAAACATTTCCATTCAGAGTCCCTCTTTCTTTATATCTCTGTTCTACTCCCCTCCCTCCCTAAGGCACACAAACTCCCTGCACACATCACATTTGCTTTTTTGTTTCCTGGTCTGCACAGGTACTCCACTAGATGTAATATACTAAAGCTAGGATCCTCACATGAGAGAGAACTAGCGGAATTTGTCCTTTTTATATTGGGTTACTCATGTACAACTCCATCCATTTCCCCTACAAATTTCATTTTTTATGTCTAGGTAATATTCTGTTATACATGTGTACTACATCATTATTATTATTCACAACTTTGTGTCATCCCATACATGGACTATAAGTTATCTGATGCCTTTGAAATAGTAAACATATTCTTGAAGGAAAATTATTCATGAATTCATATGTGTAACACAAGTTACAGGTGTCAGCATACTCTAATAGTTACTGTGTTTACCTTTGCTGTGGAAAAAATATCCATACTCTAAGCTAGCATTGTATTTTCTGATGATAGCAATAGTGCTTTTGTTTTAAATTATGACACCCCAAGTTTTCTGCATTTCAGGCTCAACAAAGAAAATATGGCAGCTATATCATCCAATGTATCAGCTTGTCAACTCGATATAACAACTGAAGATCATCTAGAAACCCAGCTTTTACCATTAAATGTAAATCAGCATCCGGGCCCTCATGCCAAGAAAAACTATGTATAACAAGCAGTGCAATAAAATAAATTCAGCCTTCAAGTCTAGAAAAATCAGTCATACCATCCAATGCACAAAGACCAGTGAGATACTCAAGTACAGGTAAGTCATCCATACCATGCACTGTAAAAAAGTCAAAAGGGCAATTAGATTTGAAAAGGCCAACCAAGTCATCAAGTCCCCAAAGATTACATAAGTCACCTTACTTAGAAGAGTCGTATAAGAAACACAACCTTAAAAAAACACATAAAATCACCCATGCCTGTAAGTTAGCTAGTCAAATCAGTTCATCCAATTCAGAGAAGCAAGTCATACCACCTTGGCTAGGTATTCTGCAATCTTCAGATGTGCTAGCCACACAATCTTACCCATCAGTCCCACATAATCAAATCCTGTCCAACAAACCATCCAGAATAAAGAAAACACATCAGTCACATGAAACCCATGATCTGAAAAAGCCAGTGAGTACAGGAAAGGCTATGTTACCCAGGAGGCATCTATCAGACGAAGTTTGCCAATGTTATCAGAAAAAAAAAATGCCTTATTTGTAATACTTCTGGAATTCTTAATGATCTTTTGGGGCCAAATAAGGAACATCCTGGAAATCTTTCAGGGAAAACGAAATCATCTGCCAAGTCTTTTTATGAAACAGATCACAAGTACGGTGAGCCAGAGTACCAGTACAATTCTTATCAAGATAATGGCAGTGATGATACTTTGAAAACATATGATAGTGAAAATAGTGATGCAGAGATAGTCATTATTTATGACACAAATCATGAGAAGGCTCCTTATATTATTAAAGACTTAAAACAATTTAACTACATACCGAATATCCACATATAATTAATTATTAGCAAGAATTAAATGCATGGCATAACAAATTATTGTTGTATTTATCATTGCATCTCATAGGCACAAGATTCATTTGGTGTGTCTTATTTATATGTGGTCACTTAAATGGAAACCATACATGTACATGAACATACAAATCTAGAAAGAAATTTTAAGATGGATATGCTTAACTGCTCTTTCCCCTGAATTAGCTCTCAATGAAAGGCCCAATTTGACATTATTTATGGAGCTTTTTTTTTCAGTGTTGAGAAGTAAACCCAGAGTATCATGTGTGCTAGCCAAGAGGTCTACCAATGAGCTTTGTCACCACTTATAAATGTATTTTAATTTTTTAATTAATTTTTATTGTTATTTTATGTGTATGAGTGTTTTGCCTCCATATATGCCTGAGCACCACTTGTGAGCCTGGTGCCCAAGGAGGCCAGAAGAGAGATTCCCTGGAACTGGGGTTACAGACAATCATGAGCTGCCATGTGGATGCTGAGAATAGAAACTAGGTACTCTGGGAGAGCTCTTATCCACTGAGCCATCTCTTCAGGCCCTGGAAATGTATTTCTAAATTTTTATTTTCAGAGTTGGAAGTCAAACCCAAGACTGTGAATACTAGGCAAATGTTTTACCATAGAACTATACTCCCAGTCCCTGAAGTAACTTTAAGTTGGGGGTGGGATATGCGTTATGGTAATAGAATCCAGAACCTTGCATATGCTAGGCAAGCTCTCTGCCACTGAACAACATCCCCAGCTCTACTTTTTAATATTTATGTGGAAAATTCATGGTTTAAGACGGTCTCTCTCTATAGGACATGGTGCTTGTTGGAAATAGCTCTGTACTATGGACTGAATGCTTGTATTTGCCCCAAATTCATGTGGTTGAAACTTGATACTGTATAGGATGGGTATAGAGTCCTTCGGTGGTAGTGGGGTCATAAAAATAGAGCATATCATGAATGGGATTTATACCTTTATAAGGAGCTAAAGAGTGTGCTTTCTCTGAGACACAGCCAAAAGGTTCTATCCATGAATTATAGAGCTGGCCCTCACTAGACATCTGCTACTGCCTTAAGTTTGGACTTTCCAGACTTCAGAACTGTGAGAAATAAACTTGCTGCTTACAAGCCACTAAGTTTATGGTATTTTGTTATGGATGCCAAACTGACTAAGATTCTCAGTACTGCTTGCTTCTGGATGATTTAGAAAAATTCCTAACAAGCAGTTCTAAGCACACCTCCTCCTCTAGAGATTGCCACCTAAATGGAGGGTTCAGCCTACAGCACACACTCCTGGAACTCTATGATATCCTTCCAAGTGTTGGAATTAACTCAGCAACTAACTTACTGCAGCTAGGAAGGGCAAGGGGCCCACAGTGAAAACTACACATTGATTATAAATATCATAATGAAAACACATGTTGGGGTCCAAAGGAAGGCTAGGAGAAATGGTTCAGCAGTTAAAAGCACTTAACTACTTAAGCAGAAGACCCAGATTTAATTCCCAACACCCACATGGCTACTCACCATGACCTTTAACTCCAATTCTAGGGGATATAACTCCCTTTTCTGGCCTTTACCAGCTTCTGCACATATGTGATACACATGAACTCATGCAAGCAAACATAAAAGAAATACATAAAAGAAAATCCAAAGAAACAAGCTCTGTAAAAGTATCAGCCAAACGTCTTCCTAATTGTTATCTATATACAATTCACAATTATTCCTGTACTGTTTTGATCTTGGAAATAAGAATTAAAAATAATATTATCTTCACCAGGCATGACAGCACATGCCATTTATCCCAGCACTAGGGAGGCAGAAGTAAGCCTATCTTTGCTTCAGGCCAGCCAGTTTGTCCTTTATAGCAAAAGGCCTTTTAGTTACAGGCCAACCAGAGCTCTACAATGAGACCTTGTCTCAAACAAACAATAATATTAGCTTTGCAATTATTCATATTATGCATAGAATGAGCCATCTCTGAAGTAAATGAGGGCTGGTTATAACTTATACCTGATGAGAACTTTCAGAGTTTTACTTGCTTAGAACTATCCATTATCTAAGTCCAAACACTTTGAAAAGACTGCTGAAGGGGAGGAAATGAACTGCTGTGAATCTGTCATACACAATTTGCTTTTAAATTACAACATAAGAATAATATAGTCATGTTCCCTGGACATTGAAAATTCATTCATAAAAAGCCATTATCATTAATCACTTCCCTTACACATACCTTTTCATGGCAAAATGGGCTATTTTTAAGACATTTTCCCATCCCACTGTATAGTACACATTGGCCTGGAACTTCCCATGTAGCCTCAGCTGACCTGGAATTCTTGATCATCTTGCCTCAGCCTCCTGTGTTCTAGGATTACAAACGTGTACACTTGGCTTGGCTACTTTTAAAATATTGCATTGAAGCCAGGAAGTGGTGGCTCATGCCTTTAATCCTAGCACTCTGGAGGCAGATGCAGGGGGATGTCTGTGAGTTTGAGGCCATCATGGTTTACAGAGTGAGTTCCAAGACAGCCAGGGCTACACAGAGAAACCCTGTCTTGAAACAATTGCATTGAAATGACCAAAAAATAGATAACTATAAATGTATAAAGAATACATGAGGTTATAAAATAATCTGCAATTATATAAAAATTTAGACCTAGAAATACTGAGAAATGACCATATTTATCATCAGTAGACTTCCTTTATTCTCTCTGGCATTCTGCAAAGTAAGAAAATCAATGTCAAATTGTGTGATTACATAGTAGGACACAAGAATTATCCTTAAGCTTCTTGCTTTTTACTTCTGAAAGTTCATCTACATGAAGCTGCTGAAAGAAAATCCTTGAGTTCTACAAGAGCAATGGCATGCATTATAGATTATTACAATAAAGATAGGCAGCTTCGTAGAGTGATGCTAGTTTGAAAAGGGAATATATTGCTTCTGTTTGATTGTCTCTTATAAAACTTGGTTTAATAGAAGGAGCAGAGATGATAAAGTAGGATTATCAAATATAAAGCTTTCCAGGATGGTAAGATGTAGTGATATATTGTGTACCCTAATGAAATTTATATGAAGATCAGAGAACATAACAAGCCACTAGATTAAACATAGAGGCCAAGCAGTGGTAGCACACACCTTTAATCCTAGCACTTGGGAGGCAGAGATCAGTCTGGATCTCCATGAGTTCAAAGCCACCCTGAACTACATGAGATTGACTGAGTCTAGGAGGAAAAACAGCCAGGCAGTGGTGGCACACACCTTTAACCCCAGTACTGGGAAGCACATATGCCTTTAATCCCAGGAAGTGATGCCTGGGAGGAGAAAGGTACATAAGGCTGAGGAGACAGGAACTAAAGGCTTTTGGCTGAGGAACCCTTTTCGGCTGGAGGTCTTTGGGCTAGAAAGCATTTTCAGACTGAGGAGTCGGTGAGGTAAGAGGTGATGGCTGTGCCTTGTTTCTTTGTCTTTCTGATCTTTCAGCATATACCCCAATATCAAGGATTGAATTTTTTATTAAAAGACCATTTACAAATTCTGTTACAGTAAGAGCAGGCAAAAGTACTTGCCATGCAAGCCTAATAACCTGAGTTCAATCCCTGGAACCCACAGTGGAAAGAAAGAACTGATTCATAAAAGTTACTCTCTAACCTACACACACACACACACACACACACACACACACACACACAAGCCATGGCACACATTTTCTACCCTTGTGTATACACACACGTGCATGCACACACATATAGAGAGATACACGTATGTACACACAAATAATCTTTTAAAAAATAAGGTTTTCACTACAAGTCTCATTGTTAATATAAGAAATGTTAAGGGCATATTATATAGACATTTATAAAATTAGAAGTAAATGGGAAGAACTCTATAATAGGAATTATATGTTAGTACTAGACTACTGGATTACCAACAAACCAGTCTAGAGCACTACACTTTCACACAAGCTGTTTTCTTTTTTATCACTGTTACCAGGAACCAAAGTAATAAAATTCCGAATCACATATGTATTGTTCTCTGCAATTTTAAAACACTTATATTTTATAACCAGTCCTCCAAAGATTACCTTTCTTGTTCATTAACTAGGTACTGAATGTTGGACCAGAAAAAGAAGAAAAAAATGTTCTCAGACCATGACATCACATGGATCCTAGATATATATCAGATGAAGCATAAATCTAATTAATCTTATCAATAAAAACCAGGAGTCAGATATCAGAGTAAAAACCAGAAAGATCAGAGAAGCAGGGGAGCAGCTACCAGTGACTTCCTACCTCTTCCATTCCTCTGATCAAAAGAACCGAGATCCTGTCTCAGCCCCACCTTACCACATCCTGTCTCATATCTGTCCACAGTCCTCCAAGCCTTTATGGTTAACCAGTGGCTAGCTCCTATCTCTGACTCCAAGCAAGCTTTATTTGTCAGAACACAAACAAAATATCACACAACATTTTCCCCTTTTCTCTAAACAAAAAGCATAGGTTTTAACTAACAAAAAAAACTATATACAGTAACCATATACAAATATATGCAGGCAATAATTACATCAACAATGTCTAGTCCACTAGCATTTGACAAATACAGAGAAAATACCCCATTATTTATCTTGATGAATCCAAAGTTTTGCACCTAATTCACTTTCTATCCTTTCATTGCTGACCCAAAACTATCTTTTTATGTCTCTCAACCTTATACACTTTACATCTCTTTTGTGAGTTTCTTTTCTGAATTTGTTAACAAGGAAAACTATAACTATAACTATCTAGTTTTCACCTCCATCAGAGACCTGAGAAGAATATAATATTTCCTGAGTAAACAGGAAGTGAAGAGCAAACAACCTCCAAAATTAAGAAATGACAGAAACAGCTGGCTACCTGGACAGTCACCCAAGGTTCCTCTGCAATGTTGGGGCATCTATGCTCAGCCTGCAGGCCTAGAATATCTGACAGACTTACCTGTGAAGCAGGATTTTTGAAGGACTGTCCCTCCTTGTCTTGGCATGGTTCAGTGTCACTTTCTTTTGTGTCCTGCTTGTCCAATTTGGACTGCATACTGTCAGCAGTCAAGGCAAGGGCACTTTCTTGCCCAGTGGCTAACTTTTGCCATCATCTTCTTTGAAGTACCTTGGAACTGCCAGGAGTAGACATGTCTCCTTGTCGTTAAAAAAAAAAAAAAAAGAACCTTATGTTATTAAAACATCTTAAATGCCCTATTCTGTAGGTCTCTGAAGTGTTTGAAGACCATCTGTCTACTTAAACTATATCTGTTTGACTTTGAAAACATACCTAACATGACAACAAGTTCAATTGCAATAGGTGACTAACTACTGACCTGCATTGCTTTATTTTCCTAAGTAGTTTGTAATAATAATTTTCAAGATCTAGAAATTTACATTACATTGTTAAGTGAGATGAATAGGATCAATACATTGAATAAGAGTAGAAACATACATACAGTACAACAAAAATAACCTAAAATTTGTATCAATATACAAAAATCCCAACCAATGTAAACTATTTAAGACTAGTAGTTGCTTTTTTACTTTAAAAGTAGATTCAATAATCTACTCTTTTGTCCTACCATTTCTGTATCCTCCCTTTTTCTTTTCAGAGCAAGATCCCTGAATCTAATCTCCTTTTTTTTCAGCTTTTTTCCTGACCATTACCAATAACAACTTGTAACCAATCCCCCAAATGATGACAAATATCCACAACCAAGTAAACGACCAAAACCTGCCCACCCCATCACTTGGGAATGTGGGTGTCATGTTGTTAAAATTACTTCCAGCTGTCTGGGGGCAACATCATCTTTAGGGGACCCTGAAAAAAATTGAGATAATTGTCAAGTCCTTGGAGAGCTAGCTGTATCACTTGTTGTCCTGTGTCTGTAATGGAAAAGTGCAGGGCTTATGTCAAGTCCTGGCTAGAGCAGTCTGTGAGGCTGGAGCATCTCAGCTAGCCACCTTGAAATTGCCCTGAGAAGTTTGTAGTAAAAAGCCAATCTTTAAGTAGTGTTTGTCAGCTTAATGTGTTAGTATAATCCATGTGGACTCATCATTGTGGGGCCCCATCCCCATTTTGGAGACTTCAAAAGTCACTGTTAGGCATGGTCATGATTCACTGCAGAAAACTTAAACATTTTGAATGTCATATGCAGCAGATCTCAAAGAAGTTAAAGGACCATAATGTGTTATGTACATCCAGAGTACAGTCTTAATTTCTACATACCTGATAGAGACTCAAACCCCAAAATCATGTACAGGAAGCTAGATGAAGTCTTTTTCTAGAATTAGTACTCTATATTGCCATTAATATCATGACAAAAACTTAATATATATACTAATTTTATAAATTTTGAGATATATATATATATATATATATATATATATATATATATATATATACACCTTAAGAAAAGTTTTAAAGAGTCAAAATAAAACCAAAGGATTATGACATTAGTGGCAATAAAATAGGCCCTTAATTTTGGTTTTTCTTTAGTCCCATATTAGGTGGCTCTTCTTTCATGAGACAGAGATTTTAGATTTTCCTTTAACAAGCATGCTTGGGTTTAGAGAAGGAGAAGGTCATGCTCCAACTCCAAAGGCAGCTTTAATTTTTAATTGAACTGGGACTACAAAAAGACCATTTGCATTATGTGTCTATAGAGAATCAGAAGAAACAAACATTTGGGAAGATTTATGAAATTTTATCCTGTTGGAAATGTGATATACCAATAGGTCAATTTACTCTTTTTCTTGGGACATTTTCTCTGGATGATTTGTCCTTTTTCTTCAGATGTCTCATTTCTCCAGTGATCTTCAGATTCCTTAGCTGGATGCCTTCATTCTTCTGGAAAAACAAAAACAAAACCCTCCCCCAACTCTAACTTTTGGGAGTTTCTTTTCTGGCAAGTTGTATCTGATCAAATGAAAAGCATTTGTTAGTTTTATAGGTTAGTTTAGATTGAATGGTCACACTGTTTGTTGAAATATCACCTCTCCTAATCAAGAAGTCTCTCTTGTTCAAATAAAATCTTTATCAATTTTGATGGTATTCATAGCTTTTCTTCTACTGTGGAAATAAAAGCAAAACCTTTCCCCCAAAATAACACATATCCTGGTTTCCATTTTGAGGTCAACACATCTTTGAAGTATACAGGCTGATTCAATTCAGTTGTTTTTTTTCTATTATCCAATATCTCTCCACAGCTGTCATTCCTTGTTCATTAGCATTTAAAAATTTAAAGTTAATAAAGCATTATGTAATTTATCTCTGGGTTCTTTATTATCCATTTCTGTCTATTAAGTATATCTTTTGGAGTTCAATTAGATCTTTCTTTAACTGCTTGCCTTGTAGCATTGTGTAATACACCTGTAATATGCTTTATGTTGTAATATGCAAAAAAACTGTTTCATTTTATTAGAGACATATGATGGAGCATTGTCAGTCTCAATTTGTATTGCATCCCCATGATGGCCATAACTTCTAACAAATGTGTGATTACAGAATCAGTCTTTTCAGAACTCAAACAGTTACACATTGAAGTCCTGAATATGTATCTATGGTGTGGTGTAAATAGTTTAATTTTCCAAACTCAGAAAATGAAACACGTCCATTTGCCAAATTTCATTCCTCTGAGTACCCTTTGTGTTACTTCCTGCAGGTAGTGGAGTTTGACTATACAAGGAACAAGTAGGAGATTTTCTTATACTTTCCTTGGCTTGTTGCCAAGTGATGGAAAAATCTTTTTTTCAAATCCTTGTTATTGACATGGTGTTTGGGGTTTTTTATGAAGTTCTGAGGCTTCTAGCACATTTCCTACCTATAGTTGGTCAATGTCATCATTGCCTTGTGCTAGAGAGCCTGGTAGACCTGTATGGCATCTAATATGTGTTATATATACAGAATGATTTCTGATTATTTCTTGTAACTGAATAAATAACAAAGTTAAATCATCTAGACTAAATTCAGAAGTTTCCATACGTAAAACAACTCTTTCTGCATATGGAGAGTCAGTAACTATATTAAGAGGTTCTGAAAAATCTTATAATATCTTGAGAATAGCATATAATTCTGATTTTTGAACAGAATCATAAGGACTTTGAGCCATTTTATTCAAATTTCCAACCCTGAGATGTGTGACTTTTCAGTGGCCATGGCAACTGCACAGCAACAGAACAGGAACTAAGACAGTGCTCATCACGACTGGCTTTATTTCCACAACATTATCCGGTACCTCACAGACTTTCCCCTTGTCAGTGAGTGTCAACACAACTACTGCCATTTCTGCAGAGCAAATGCCTGGTCTGTGACAGCAGCTCACCTCAGATACTGTTTCAAGGCACTTGTAAGTGTCTTCACTTCTCCAGGTCCAGCTCATTGCTGCTTTTGCATCTGGCGAACAAGCAAAAATGAAAAATTAGTTAAAAATCTGACCATCCCAAGTCCTGACTAGCTCAGGAAACTTCCAATTTTAAGTGGTCAAAACAACAGATTATTAATCCTGGAGTTTCTCAAGAAAAACATTCTATACAATCATTTAATAACAACATAAGCTACCCTGTGTTACTAGACATTTCTAGTACTTCAGAGAGTCTACAGGAGAGACCAAAGCAAAATGATCTAAAATAAATATAGACTAAAGGTGAAGAAGAAAGAAACGGGGCAGCTCATGGGAAGCGATGTCACATCAATTAAAGACGCCAGTCAGCAGCCACAGCTTGGAGCGTGTGGTGCTATCAGCAGCATGGATATGGCTTGTATCTGTTGACACCACTACTACCACATAAGAAACCCTGTCACCATGAAGGTAAACTGATGATTAAAATGGCAGCACGTCAGTGGGAGACAGAGTAATTAGTCTGGTCTCACATTCAGTGGCTGTATTCCTTACAGTTGTTTTCTGAAGATAAATATATGATCAACCCAAACAGAAACATGACAACAGAGGCTCAAATGCTATTAATTTTAATATCCTACAATGTAAACGTGTCGATACACCATGTTACTACATTAACATGTACAATTTTATTTCTTTGTATTAGTAAAAACAAAAGTTGCAATTAAGATATAAAGTAAAAAACAAAATCTCCTTAAGTGAAAGGATGTCTGTGGGTAATCCTTCACTCCAACTTGCAATCTATTTACCATCCAGCACACTAGATGCCTCTGGGCAGCACCTCTGGAGTTCACTCTCAATTAAACTAGTTTTATTTGTCCTAAAAGTGTGTTGCTGATATTTTGTTTCCAAATGCTCTTTTACAGAGCTGGTGTTCTAAAGAAAAGTGTGCAAGTCCAAACAGAGGAGGAGGGACAGGCAGACAGACAGACAGATGGGGGAGGGAGGGAGGGAGAGAGGGAGAGAGGGAAGCAGGAGTTTATGGTGTTAATCCAGGTTGAAATAAAATGACAGGACAATGGGAATGGCAAACATTCTCAGGATGGTGCCGTTCTTGTCCATCTGGGTCACACACCTGGGTCTTCCACAGCTGAGCTTCAATGCTGTACCAGCCTGGAACAGTAAGCCACCCCAATCGAGGAAGTCCCAAATCCAACTGAGTTTCAGATCCTCATCTGCACCAAGGAGATCTAAGCATAGTGAACGCTCCTATAAACTAGTGTGAGCATGCTAACAAATGTGAACACTCCTATAAACTAGTGTGAGCATGCTAACAAAGTAAGGACATGGGCAGACTTCCATGAATTATCAAAAGCAGCAGATCATTGCACAGTCAAGTCATTAAAAGCAAAGACATTCCATGGTGGTTCTCTCCGCAAAGGAAGGAGGCAGAGAACAGGTTATAAAGAAGGGTGTCAAGGACTCTGGGGGTCAGACCCTCAGCAGCGAAGACGGCCTGGAGGTCCTCTAGAGGCCCAAGAGGAGCAAAATGATCTGAAACACGTGGACTTGTGTCTTACGGGCCTGGCTTAGGCATTTACAAAAACTGGATTTAAAATGATTTTGGTGAGTGTTGAGAGTGTCTCCAGAGCTTGCTTCTGGGCGGCAGTGTTCAGAGGTGCTGGGTCACTCTAAGCTCCTGCGTGGATTGAGCCACTGAGGGCAGACAGACAGTGGGAGGTGGTAGGTCTGGAGGAAGTGGCCTGCCTCAGGCTGCCACAGGGTCAGGAGCGCTGCTCCGTTCTCTTCTGCCGTGGGGTTCTGTCCCCACAGGACCAAGGACAGTGGAGCAGGCTAACCTTGGAATGAAATGGCCAAAATAAACCATCTTTTGACTTGATTTTTCTGTTATTTTGTGACAGTGATGGAAAGCCAACTAATCTAATAAGTTTCCTTAAGTTGGCATGAAGAGAGTGAGTGATGGGTATTGTTTGTCATATGGTGGATGTCACCAATTTTGATTGACAGTAAGTTTTTTTGTCCTTTATTGTCTGGTATAAGTATAGCTGGGATTATGGGAAAACAATGCTTGCTGTTTCCAATGTGCTACCACTCTGACCTAATCGATGGGAATCCGCTGTGACTGCCGAGAATGTGTCATGAAAACATGGTCTGTCCATGCACAGTGTGGCCTAGCACAGCACTCAGGACCGGATGCCAACAGGTCTCTGTGAATTTGAGGCCAGTCTGGTCTGCATAGTGAGTTCTAGGCCAGCCAGAGTTAACATAGTGAGACCTTGAAAAAAAAAGTTGGTGTCAGGCAAGGCTTGATAGCTCATACCTGTAATCCTACCTCCCTGGAGGTTGAAGCAGGATGGTAAGAAATGAGTTGAGTTCAAGGCCAGCCCGATGCATCCAAGAGTTCTAGGCTCATCTAGGTGACAATGTAAAGCTTCCTTGTCTCAGACACACACACACACACACACACACACACACACACACACACACACACACAGAATCAAAACACCACCAATAAGATGTTGTGCTGGCTGTAGTCTGTCCAGTCTACAGCAGTCTCTTTTCTGTGTGTCTGGATGCAAACCCTGGAGCAGTGGCTCTCAGCCTTCCTAACCCTGCGACCCTTTAATACAGTTCCTCATGTTTGCTGACCCCCAACTGTAAAATTATAATTTTCGTTGCTACTTCGTAACTGTAATTTTGCTAGTGTTATGAATCGTAATGTGGATGTCTGTGTTTTCTGATGGCCTTAGGCGACCCCTGTGAAAGGGTCGTTGGACCCACTGTTTGAGAATGCCGTCCTAGAGAAGTTCGTAGTACTTGGCAGTTGCTTTCTCCTAGGAACTATTCAGAGGCCATTGCTAATTGAAACATTTCTTGCCTGGGTATGTAGCCTCAGAGTCTTCTTCAACACCAGGTTCATGGCTGCCTCTCTTTTTTCCTAAATATGCATCTTTCTGCAGTACGTTGTAACCCTGGCCTAAGGTGCTCTGGGTTGTCAGCTCCATTGTCGGTTAATTAGCGTCAAATACGTGGAATTAGTTCAGGTGGAGTTGAAAGATGATGGGGAGCCTTTAGAGATCTGGGGGAGGAGGAAAGGGCTCTGAAGGGCAGGTAGGGGTTGGGTAGCTGAGGGGAGGGGGTTTTGAACACAGAGGTGGAAGAGGAAGTGCAGACCCTGCTCTGGCGACTGAGCAGGTACACCCGCCCGGAGCGTGTCTGCAGGACAGGCGTTCTTGTCTCTTCCTGTCTCAGAGCCTCTGCTAGCCCAGCTGTTTCTCTTGGTCTGTGCTCGAAGGAACATTTCTAGCAAGTTCCTGGTGATGTGGATGCTGCTGCTCTAGAGGTTCCTCTTAGAAAAGCTGAAACTGAAACACCAGGGCTGAAAGGGTTGGAGCAGAGTTGGTGTGTTCATCGGCCAGCCAGGATGCCCACATGTGTGCTGTGCTGCCCTGTTGCACAAACGCTGACGAGCCTCAGGAGTGGACACTCCACCGTGGGCAGTGGGAAGACAGGCCCTCACTCCACCGTGGGCAGTGGGAAGACAGGCCCTCACTCCACCGTGGGCAGTGGGAAGACAGGCACTCACTCCACCGTGGGCAGTGGGAAGACAGGCCCTCACTCCACCGTGGGCAGTGGGAAGACAGGCCCTCACTCCACCGTGGGCAGTGGGAAGACAGGCACTCACTCCACCGTGGGCAGTGGGAAGACAGGCCCTCACTCCACCGTGGGCAGTGGGAAGCCTGGGATGACTTTTGATCAGGAGAGACTACCAAGAATGGTAACACAACTGTGGGGAAGAAGCTGTGGCTGCAGCGGTTTGTGTTAGGAGTGCATGCTGGTGAGAGCTGGCTGCTGCTGTGTGTGTGTGTGTGTGTGTGTGTCTGTGTGTGTGTCTGTGTGTGTCTGTGTGTGTGTCTGTGTGTGTGCGCGCGCACACCGGCTTGTGTTAGGAGTGCATGCTGGTGAGAGCAGGCTGCTGCTGTGTGTGTGTGTGTGTGTGTGTGTGTCTGTGTGCGTCTGTGTGTGTGTGTGTGCGCGCGCGCGCGCACCGGCTTGTGTTAGGAGTTTATGCTGGTGAGAGCTGGCTGCTGCTGTGTGTGTGTGTGTGTGTGTGTCTGTGTGTGTCTGTGTGCGTCTGTGTGTGTGTGTGCGCGCGCGCGCGCACCGGCTTGTGTTAGGAGTGCATGCTGGTGAGAGCTGGCTGCTGCTGTGTGTGTGTGTGTGTGTGTCTGTGTGTCTGTGTGTGTCTGTGTGTGTGCGCGCGCACCGGCTTGTGTTAGGAGTGCATGCTGGTGAGAGCTGGCTGCTGCTGTGTGTGTGTGTGTGTGTGTGTGTGTGCGTCTGTGTGTGTCTGTGTGTGTGTCTGTGCGCGCACACCGGCTTGTGTTAGGAGTGCATGCTGGTGAGAGCTGGCTGCTGCTGTGTGTGCACCCAGGAAGGTGGTAGAGGAAGGCTGTCCAGGTGGCCTGGGCTTCCTTCAGCTTGTGGCCTGGAGTTGGAGACCCCGTGGACAGAAACTGTTCTGGGGAAGACCTCAGTTTGTAAACTGAATTCAAGCAGTTTCCTTCTGAAGAAGTTATTGTGTATCCTGTGTTGTAAAGAAAGCTCCATGCAATTTTTTATGCCTTTAAATTTTAATGCTCCCCCCTCCACTGGTTCTCATTACACAGTCCTGCATTAGCCTGGAACTCACTGTGCTGACCAGGCTGCCTCTGCCTCTGCCTCTCAAGTGCTAGGATTAAAGGCATGTACCACCATGCCCAGCCTTTTAATTGCCTTGAATGTCTGAGCTTTACATGAGTCTGAATATTGTAATCTTGTGTTTCCCAATTTAATCTCCTACTATCCTGTAGTTTAAATGGAACAATATAGATGTATTCATTGAAAACAACACTAGTAATTTTGTGGTAATTCTTTAGGGCCTTCACCCTTATAGTCTTGTCAAACTAAAAGTGAGATAAGTCACTTAGACTTGGAGCTCCGTACCTCTAAGTGATGGGGTTGCAGTATTGCCACAGTGACCTGTCCCCTTATCAGTTTGTAACTATTTTGTAATGAATGGTCATAGATAACACTTAGTTTCTTCCTTATTATTCAAAGTGATGCAGGATCATTTAGAAGATTTGGAGCATAACTATAAGATTGAAAGCTAAAACTTGTTGATAAAATGTGTATTTAGCTTGTGTGAGGCCTCATGTCCGGTCCCTGGCACCAAGTAGGGGAGGGGTTTGTGTGAAGTACCTGTAAATTATAACATTGACATTTATTTCACTCAGTCCTTCCTGTGGTTCCAAGTCCATTGGGGAGTGTGGTGGATCTTGTCTAGGATTCCTTGGTAAGCCAGCAGGAGGACTTAGGTGACAAATTCTTTAGTAACCAGGTGTCTGGCTGCACCACCTTCCTGGGAGGAAAAAGTCAGGGGAAGAGACCGTGACCTGGTGGAATGTAAGCTTATCACAAAACGCACTTGGATGGACTTCAGGAAGGAGGAGGCTAGAATTGCTCAGATGAACCACATCTCACCACAGGGATCTGTAGAGAGGGACCACGGAAGGGGGAAGTCACTGTGTGTCCTTCAGAGAGAAGGAAGTACCTGAAGTTGTGACAGGTCAGCCTCTTGTGGCTGGCTGCAGCCAGGGAGGAACTTCACACAGGATGACAAGAGGCAGGGACAGGCTGAGGCAGGCAAGGCCATCTGATGCCCCACAGAGACTGCAGGTGAGGCTCACTCTGAGGGAGCCCAACAGTGGCCTGCTGTGCTGTGGAGCCTGTAGAGGCAGGGACACAAAGTAGCCTGGGTTGTGTATGGGGTCAGCCTTCCTCCTCCACCTTAGGGAATTCTGAAGAATGAGACGGGAACAAAGGGAATGCTTCCATCGTGGATTTGACATTCCGATCCCACAATATCAGGGAACAGTTTGCTGGTGATCTTAGGACCAGCCTGCCTTGGTTTCTTAGCCACATACATGTCTTTTTTAAACATGGGTTTTGCCTATCCTAGCCTTAACCTCTTTTTGAAAGTTTTCATTTAATTTATTACTGTTCTCTCTCTCTCTCTCTCTCTCTCTCTCTCTCTCTCTCTCTCTCTCTCTCTCTCTCTCTCTCTGTACGTACGTGCGCACGCAGGCATGTGAACATGCACGCCACAGCGCATATGTGGATATCTTTATGGAGTCAGTTTTCTCCATCTTTCCAGGATCAAGCTCAGACTGTAACAAGCATTTTACCTGTGGAGGCATCTTGACAGCCCAGGCTGTGGGCGATGAGTCTCCTGATTCTCCACACCCAGATGAATGCTTAGTTTTTGTCCACACTGGGCTACTGCTCATAGTGGACCTGATGTGGGATCTCCCTTCATACTGGGGGTGTCTGAATGTGTGCGTTAAGGGACAGGGAGCAGCTTTTACTACTTGGATGCTTCTTGCCCAGAGCTCATCTGTGCTTCTACTGTGACGCCATTTCTTCTGTGTTCCTTCTTAAACAAGACAGTAATAGGACTTGCTGTATCAGAATGATTTTGACATGCTAACTATTTTACTAAATAAAATATTATTAATGGCTTGTGTTTCATCTCCAAGATGTAGAGTTTTCTTAACCAACCGGCATAAAATTACTACTGTAGATTTCCTGTGAGCATCCGCCACTGTGTATGAGAGCAAAGTAAATATCTGGCTGTTTTCAGTTGAAGCCAAGTTTTTAGAAACACAAAACTAGGTCAGATTTGTATAGTTCCTCATACATATTGCCAAATTCTAGGTGTCTGTTTTAAATGTAATTTCTGAGGTAAAATACTGGCTGTTTGGTGATAGCAGTTTTGATGTACTGTGAATAATTTTGAAAAAGTTACTGGATAGTTTTTCTTGCTTAATTTTTCTTTGTGACCTTGAAGTATAGAGGGTAAGATGCTAAAGTCATAGCTTCCAATGCCCTCTCCCTCCCTCCCCTCTCCCTCCCTCCCCCTTCCTTTCTCCCAGTGCCCTGCAAATGTCCTGTGGTAACTGGCTTAGGAAATTTGTTTTGCAGTTTGTGAGCAGGGTGTGGGCATAGAAAGATTTGGCTCTGAAATTACTGTTCTTTGTGAAGTTTGTATAATCGTTAAAGGATCAAGTTTTGGGTGTGTTAATCCTGATCATGAGGAGTGTGATTCCTTATGATTTCATGGAGGTATGACATCACCTGAGGAGTTCTGGTGACATTTTGATGTGGCACATGGATTTTTATTATCTGCATGGAACTAAGTATATTTCCAGGAATATGTTCTTGTGGCTGCTCCTGAGAGAATACGGTGGCAATGGTTGTCAGCAGAAAGAGTTCTTACCTCCACAAGAACTGAAGCTATGGAATCTGCTATGGGAGAACTGTGTGTAGGTCTTGGGGTCAGATGGCTGGAATGGGCCTTATAAAGCTGTGTGTACTCACTGGCTTCACCACTGCTAATGTCTGATTGCAGTATGCCTGCTCTGTGTAGAATTTGTTAGGACTTGCTCAGAGGGCCAGAGTAGTTTGCAAGCAGGACAGAAGAGACTTCTGGGAAATTCATGTATAGAGACTTCCTGGTTGCTTGGAGCACATTCTTGAGTTATTTAAAGACACAGAAGATTTTGTCATGTATGCCAGACACTGCAGTTGTTCCCAGATAATAAAGTTTATTGATAATCTGTTCCTGATAGTTGGAAATAAATGCACCAAGCCAAAGGGGAAGAGTGACAGGACCTGTTTGGGTCCCAGGATATTTAGGATTAAGTCATAAGATTGAGGTATCAGAGCTTATGCCTTTTGAAGTATTACATAATGTAAAAATAAAATCACAGGACCTCAGTGTCCCTCTTTGATTGGCCCTTGGTTTTTAGATGGTAGTGTGGGCCTTTGCCTGCCCTCCTTGTACTGGGTTTGGCATCTTTTTGCTCTTTGGTCCCAGGTACTGATGGAGTTGCAGTTGGCTTTCATTGCCGCACCCCACTCCAACTGTTTTCAAAGGCTGAAATCAGTGGTGTATAATGTTCAGAATGGGAATATTGTAAAGAGAATGTTTGTGGTTAAGGTGCTCCTTGGCCATTCCTGAAAAGGATGTATGACATCCAAGGACATAAATGACATGAGCTAGGAGCCACCTAAACATAATGTCTTTCCCATAAACACAGTTGTATGAAATCCTAATGAAAACATTCACCGCTAGGAGGATAGGACTTTGATTTTCCTTCTATCTTTATTTACTGCTTTTGGTCAGTGTGGACAGTCGTGTGATTCCATACGTCGATGGTCAGTGTGGACAGACATTTCATATGTGATGGTCAGTGTGGACAGTCATTCTATACGTCGATGATCAGTGTGGACAGTCGTCATTTCATATGTGATGGTCAGTGTGGACAGTCGTAATTCCATATGTTGATGGTCAGAGTGGACAGACATTTCATATGTGATGGTCAGTGTGGAGAGTCGTGATTCCATACGTCGATGGTCAGTGTGGACAGTCGTGATTCCATACGTCGATGGTCAGTGTCGACAGTTGTGATTCCATATGTCAATGGTCAGTGTGGACAGACATTTCATATTTGATGGTCAGTGTGGAGAGTCGTGATTCCATACGTCGATGGTCAGTGTGGACAGTCGTCATTTCATATGTGATGGTCAGTGTGGAGAGTCGTGATTCCATACGTTGATGGTCAGTGTGGACAGACATTTCATATTTGATGGTCAGTGTGGAGAGTGGTGATTCCATACGTCGATGGTCAGTGTGGACAGTCGTGATTCCATACGTCGTCGATGCTCAGTGTGGAGAGTTGGTTGTCACTTCATATATAGACGATTGTGCCCCATGAAATCATCACAGAGGTTTGGCTCATAGGTGACTATTAAATGATGATTATTTCCTTAACCTCTAGGTATGCAAACCACTCCCTCTTTTCACAATTTATCAATGAATAAAAATTAAGTCTAACTACTAGGAAAAAAAAACTGTACGAACTCCTTTTACTGGACAAACTTGTTTTCTGGCGTTTTGAAAGTTGAGGTTATGGGCTGGAGAGATGGCTCAGTAGTTAAGAGCACTTGTTCTTGCAGAGGACCCAGGTTCAATTTCCAGCACCCATGTGGAGGCTTGTCTCATTCCAGTTCCGGGGGATCTGATTCCCTCTTCGTGGGCACCAGGCACATAGGTGGTACACAGACATACATACGAGCACAACACTTATACACATAAAATAAATCTTAGAAGAAAGAAAGAAGATTAAGATCAGTTTGTCCATATTTATTGGCAAGAATTTTTCTGGGGTGGATCATTTGAAAGGTTTGTCTCCCTATTTTTCCCTGTTCAGAGAAGGGCAGAGGGACCCTGGACTGTGGACAGAGCCAGGGAGCATGCAAGCAGTTTTATTCTGTCAGACTGCTGTTGTGTATAGGGGTTGGCGGGAGCAGAGGACAGCATGTCACTGATTGTCACATTTCCCTGAGTCTGGAAACACTAGCATTTCCCCTTACATTGCCAGCAACCCACCCCTGAGACTGGGAACAAGCTGGCTTGTGGTAGTGGGGAAGAATTTCTTCTTCTCTTTCCAGTTACTCTTTCTTCTCTGAACCAGGATACTTTCCCATCACTGGGAGCAGAAGCGGGGAAAGTTCGCGAAACAGCAGTAGGGAAGGAGTTGTAGCATTTGAAGCTGGATTTCATCATGGAGTCCTGAGTCCCAGCTTCACTCCCGGCCAACGCCCAGGTTTTTGAGGATTCCGGGTCAGTTTCAGCCATGTTAAGGAGGGCTCCCTTTCAAAAACAAAAAACAAGGCTGAGCCTGGCAGTGCATGTTTGCACTGGGGTTTGAGAGACCGAAGTTAGTTAAATGGTCACCAGTTCAAAGTCAGACTAGTACACAGAGACAGTCCACATCCGATTGTCTCCCTCTCCTCCTGACCCCCAGAGTCTGCTCGGCTCTCCCTGCTCTGATACTGTCCCCACGAAGGTCACACTCCTGACCTCCTTGGACTCAGTGCTGTGCACACTAGCTGCTTGGCTTCAGTTCTTGGCAGAATTGGCTGCCTTGTAAGTCACTCCTTTGTTATTGAGCACTCTCTTCTATGTCCGGAAGGGCTTGGAGTGCTGGTCCCCGTGCCCGGGAAGTTTAATCTTTTGCTCACTACACTCACCTCTTTCTTTAACCAGTAGCCAAAATGAAAGCCCATGAGGCTCTAACAGAGTTCTGGAATTGAGAGAGGAGTTTGAGGCTGCAGGGCCAGGTGGGATACCTTTCAGGGGAAGTACTATTACTTTTTTTTTTTTTTCTTTTGCTAACTGGTTCCTGAGAGACACTTGGCTGGGAATGTTTCAGTGAGTAAAGATGGGTGTAAACAGGATTAAGAAGGAAGAGTTTCAACATTGGAAACCTCCAGAGTAAAACATCAGCAGAGGGAGGAGCCAGAGTTTGGGGAGGTAAACAGGGATCATCCTTTGGCGTGGGTGGAGTGATAGGAGTGGGCGGGGCGGGAGCAGAGCCAGTGGCCGGCAGGGGTGAATAGCAGCTAAGGAATTGGGGCTGAGCTCACCAGGCAGAGGATGAGCCCTGATGGCTGGGGCGGGAAGGCAGTAGTTTGGTGTGTGGGAATAGAATGAAGTAAATCTCATTTGGTCTCACCTCAGTACCACCTCTAGGGCATTTTGGCTCATGTTCAAGCTTACTGCCTCCTTGCTTCCCTGGGATCAACTCTTAGGACCAGTTTCTTCTTCACCAGGGCCTCCTGGCCTCGTGACCAGGACCATAAATCTTGTCACCTTGTGTACACGACCTAGGGAACCAGTCAGTGACAGCCCTGACTGTTCTGATAACAGGCACGCTGATAATACTAGAGTGACCATACTTCCTTCTGGGAAACAGTCTTGTCCTTGGGATATCGTGAGGAACAGGCCTTTGGACTGAGGGGCTGTGGTTTAGGAAGTGCATGAAGACCCTGCCTTTGATAGGGTTCGAGATAAAGAGAGTACATTTTAAACCCAACAATTTCCTTCCATCAAACTTGACGGGAATTTACTTTAGGTTTACTGTCTAACATGTGTCTTTTCTTGTCTCCACGAGCCTGACACACCTCTAAGATCTCACACCAGCGCTGCGCTCTTGTTTTTGGTTTTAGAGTGGGCACTTTGAAGCCTGTCCAAAGCCACGTGAAAGCATAAAGGAATGCTGAGGTGCCTGTGTGTGCAAACCTCGCGGAGCCACAAAGGGCAGACCCGCCCACCTCACTCTTGGTGCCGACTCCTTCACCCTGTGCACTCAGCAGTGTTCTCTGTGTGTAATTTGAGCAGTGGCTAATAAATACTCTGTACCATCTCAGCAAATGTTTTGGTAAAAGTGGGGAAATGCATCCTGAGGTACTTTACTATGAGTTGTAATTATCAGTCGTCTGGGCAGTCCTTACGGCATCAGGAAAGCCGAGCGTGCTTGGGAGGCTGATGTTTCCTTATTCACTGTGTATGTCTCTGTAACATCTGGACAGTCCCTCACAGAGTCACACTGTCAGTTAACACAGGACAGTGAGGTGTAAGTCCTTTTGTAGCAGTGGTGGCTGCTTTCTTCAGCTAATGGCATTTTCCTGAGCCAAGTGACAGGCGCAGCTATGACTGCCTTTCGGAGGAGCCCCCCCCCCCCAGAAGCCCCACCTTTTTGTGAGTAAGCCCTTAAAAAGTGGAAATGGATAGAACTGCCATCTTATATTTACCATGGTATAATTTTCTAAGCAATGTTTTGTGAATGTGTTTTATACTCCCTGGTGCCACCTGACTATGCTCTCCATATATTTTAAGTGAGAGGTGTCTATTCCTGATATATCTTATCTAGATTACCTGGACCAGACTCATGTTTTCTGTCATGGTGTAGGCAGATAACTGGCCATGTAGGGCCACACAGTTAGATGATATCGGAGCTGAGTCCTTTTAGATTTCCTTTCCCATTGGAGACTTTCCTAAATACATTACAGATCTAATACTAATCCAGAGACACTGGCACAGGGGCCAGGATTCAAATGGCATATGAGAGTCTTGTTGGCCAGGAAGGGCTCCCTTTCTTGTTTCTTGGGTTTCACTCTATAGCCCAGGCTGGTCCCGTGAGTCTCTGGAGTGCCGGGATTACAGGCATGCACTCCTGCTCACGTCAAGAGCTTTCCCAGCACCTCAGAAAGACCTGTTATTTATGAACAGAGAGCTCTTTTTATTTCAGGGCTGAGGACTGAACCCAGGGCCTTGGGCTTGCTAGGCAAGTGCTCTACCACTGAGCTAAATCCCCAAGCCCCAGAGAGCTCTTTTTAAGTCCCATTGTCTTAGTCTTATCTGGATGCTATAACACAGTACCACAGACTGGGTTGGGTATGGCATAAAAACAGCAGGCACTTAGCTCTCAGGATTCTGGAGGCTGGGAAGGTCAAGATCTAGGTGCCCTAATATGCTTGGTTTGGGGTGGGACTCCTTCCTAGCTCACATTCATCACTGTATCCCCGTTGAGGACACTAATTCCATTACTGTGGTGCCACTCTGCCCCTCTCATGGTGTCATTTACCTCTAACCACTTCTCACAGTCTCCATCCCCAATACCATCCCATGGGGGCGGGGTGGGGGGCGGTGTTTAGGACTTCAATTTAGGAATTTTGTGGGAACATAGACATTTGGTCCATAACTCCTAAAATGCCTTTTTTTAAAAAAAAAAAATTTATTGTTTTATTTTTTTTTTTTTTAAAAAAGCTGTCTAGTCATATGTGGTTGCATGTGCTTGTTCTCACAGCACCTAGCAGGCTGAGGCAATGGACTCTTGAGATTGAGGGCAGCCTGGCCCACATGTCACAGAGCCTCTCTGGACAGCAGAACGTTGGGTTATCTGGTGGAAAATTTATTCTTTATTGACGAGCCAACCTGGTGTGTTATTGATAACTATTCATACAGATACTTAAACACACGACTATATATATTTAAAACTACATGGAGATGAGTAGAATAATGATTGAATCTTTTCCTAACTGCTTGTCCAGTTCTTTAAGCAAATACTTGGGCGTGTCTTGTGAGTGTGGCTGTGGAGCTCACATTCGCTAACTAGTTCTAACGCCACACACTAACAGTTTTCTTCTAATCCTCTTTTGAATAAGTTTTTAGTCAAGTTGCATTAATTCTTTCATTTTCTTTTTGATGGAACATTTTACTACTTGTGTAGAAAATTATAATGAATTCCCAAGTCTGCACAGATGCAAATATTTAAAGGATATGTGTCAAAAATATCTTCCCAGTATATGAGATGGACATCACCCCAGGCTGAAGACCCCTGGACATCCCCTTCTGTCCCTTTCTGGAAGAAGGAACCATTATCCTAGAATTGGGGTGTGGCATTGCCACACATATTTTATACTTTTATCACACACACCTTTGTAAGAAATACAAATATTTTAAAGCTTTATGAAAGTGATAGCAAACTATATTTTAAGAGAAAAAGCCATGCTTTAGAAATGATCTCATTTTGACTTATCACTGGGGTATTTTTAAACATATCATTTCATTGTATGATTATTCTACAGTGTGTTTACCTGTGAGATTTTTAAGGCTGTTTCCAAATTTTCACTAGGGATCCTGTTGGTATGTTTCCATGTAGCTGCTGATACACATAGATGCGTTTCTCTGAGTATGCATTTCTTTACAGAGCAGCAGTCTATGATGTGTGATGTCACTGACCAGTGTCTTTTCACACACATACATTGACCTTTCAGTGTGTGTGTGCATGAGTGCATGTATGCGTGTGTGTGCGTGTGTGTGTGTGTGTGTGTGTGTGTGTGTGTGTGTGCAGATTTAATTATTTTATGTGCTTGAGTGTTTGGCTTGCATGTACATATGCATCATATGCGTGCCTGGTGTCCATGGAGTTCAGAAAATGGTATCAGGTCCCCTCGAACTGGAATTATGGATGGGATGGTTATGAACTGTATGGGTGCTGGGAACTGAAACTTGGTCCTGCGAGAACAGCAAGTGCTCTTAACTGCCGACTGAGCACTGTGGATCCTTCTGTCCCCTTCCTCCGTGTGCTGGGATTACAGACGTGTCTTTTATTTGACTTATGCTGGGGGGAGGGGCATGTCACTGACTGAGCCATCTCCCCAGGCCCCGCCTCCTTTTTGATTTGTCTGTTTATAATGTCCGTGATGGAGTGATTCAGTACAGAGAACTGGATAAGTCAGTGATTTTTGACTTAGGACTCATGATCTTGGCTCTTGCTCATTTTTTACTCACACTTCTAATGCATTGAACTGAAGTAAACTCAGCAAAACTTCGAACTAACAACTTATAGTGTCTTGGATGTTATTATTCTTGTTTGATTCTCTGTGGTTTTTGGATCTTTCTTCAAAAATAATTAATGTCTTAATTGTAGTTTCATGACCCCAGTTCATTTATAAAGCTGTTTTATAATGTAGTAGTGCATGTACATGTGACACTGAAATACTGAAGAAAGAACTTACGTGATTATTTTTATCTCTTTTTTTTGTTATTAAGAAGTTTTCTATTCACTTTACATACCAACCACAGATTTCCCCCCTCTTCTCCCTTCCCGCCCGCTAGCCTTCCCCCCAAACCCACCCCCCATCCCCACATTTTCCAAGTCAAGGTCTCTCATGGGGAGTCAGCAGAGCCTGGCACACTCAGCTGGTGATTATTTAAATGTACCAGCATAATAGATCTTTTTCCAACATAAAGAAGTCCCCCATATGAACTTGTTTGTATTTGGGAGTTTGTGTGTGTGCATATGTGTAATATATCCCTCAGCTGAGCCACTGCGTCTCTGCATGTTGTATTTCCAGAGGCAGAGTAGCTTAAATGGGAGCAAATAACCTGACTTCTTAAGGAATAAACCACACAGAAGTAGGTAAATACTAAAGGTGCTAACGTCTGATTCTGTAGATCTTTCTTTCCAATCTTTTAAGTGCAGAAATATGTCTTCTGGGTGTGTGTGTGCATCAAGCCACTTTTACCTGAGGCTGTTAGAGCTAAAGGATGGGCTATTGCTATTCCATAAAAAGCCTTGGGGTACGAAGATCTAAGATAGGCCAGGTGAGCTGTTTATGTCTTCAGCTTCACTGAAGAAATAGACTGGATTATCTAAGTCATGTGACCTCACGTGTTGACGTAGGCCATCAGGTGTCTCACGTAATTCTGTTCTCTTCCTTCTTACATTGTGTGCTCTATCATTTTTGTAACTGGGGCACAGTGGGAGGCTCAGCCACTCTAAGCATGCTTAATGTACTTCATTACTATCTGAACTGAAGATTTTACTCTCGTGCCACACTCAACTGATTGTTGCCTGTTATTATTACTATTTCATCACCTAAAAAGGAATCAGTCCAGCTAGAGAAGCAGGGAGGGCCTTGTCCTGCACTTCAGCTCACTGAGAAACGGAGCACCTCACTTTGGGAACAGGTCGCCACTCCTAGAGCCAAGCATGGACTTAGCCCCAGCAGGCCTTCTGCAAGCCTGCTTTTCAGCAGTAAGTTGTTTTTGTGGAATTTTAGCTTTGTAGTTTTTGGCTTTGTGTAGTCTCCCCTCCAGCTTCCTTCTGTGTGCGGTATATAAACCAGGTGTGCTGTAGGTCCTGGGACTTTGAGCAGTGCCGTTTTGTCTGTGATAGAAGGCTTCGTGTTTGCCTTGTGGAAGCTGCCGCCCTGTCTGCCCTCCACTTATCAGAGACACAGTGATCAGCTGTGAGTTTTCTGGGAGCTCCTCCAGGAATGGACGATGGACAGTAGTGACTTGGGTATCTGTTGGGCGATCTCCCATGTGCAGGCCAGCGCGCCATGTAAATGTGCCAGTTCTTACTTAGGCCCTGCATTTCTTTATTTTTTGGATAAAAATTGCTGTGTATATGTGTGGGTACCCTTGCCATGGTGCTTGGGTGGAGGACTTGGTTCTTTCCTCCACTCTAACGAGGGTTTGGGGTCCTTAGGCCTCAGTGCTCTCTGCTCAGCCGCCCTTTTGTGTCCCTGGCCTTGCGTTTCTCGTTGCCACTGTTAGTGTGATGAACCCAGTTTTCCCGTTGTCTTCGGCTCATTGACTTTAGTGCTGTGTACCATTCTCCTGTGTGCATACTGCTGTCAGCTGACGGTGGGGTGAGGAGTGGGGCTGTTGAAGGAAAAGTTATTGCATGAACATTCCTTTGAAGGAATCTGAGTGTGTGCACGTGCGCATGCATGCATGCATGCATGTGAGTGCAGGTATTCAGGTGTCATGCTTCACCCTTGGCCTTGTTTGAGAGGAGGTATCTCGATGCTCCAGGCTGGCTCACCTTTGACCTTCTGAGGCACTCTCTTCCGCTGCCTCCCATCTGTTACAGGATCCCTAGAATTACAGACGTGTGCTGCAGCGTCTAGCTTTACATGTGTTCTGGGTCCTCAGGTTTGTGTGGCAAGTGCCCTAAGCTGTGGACCCATTGCCCTAGTCCTGGACATTAATGTGTATTGTAGATGTGTTTTTAATATATGTCACACACGTGCACACACGCACACGCACATGCACACACAAATCTTGCTGTATGGCCTCTCATTTTACTTGGCCAGGGAGTGCTCAATGAGGTGTCTGATCTGGTATTTAACCGCCCCCCACCCCATACTAATTTATAGTCCCCTAAGCAATGCGCAAGGGAGCAGGTTGTTTTAAAATTTCTTCCCAATGAGTACTTAAATTTAGGTGTGTGATGTCCCTAGGAAACCTTTTGGTTTCGGTGGGTAAAGTGGCAGTACCAGCTGGTGTGGCGAGGTGGTAAGGGTTCACCTGAACTTACGCTGCGTGCTGCTGAAGGCTGTCAGGGTTTATGGAAAGAGCTGGACACTGGTTGGATGGCCAGGTGAGCTGGTTTGTATTCCCAGTCTTTGCTGATGTTTGGTCCTCGAGACTGTTCCCTTCTAAGTTCAGACTCTCTCTCAGAGGACTCTTTCTTCAGTTCAGACTGTCCATGGAGCTCCCTGCTCTTTGGCAATGTCTGTTCTGTTCTTGGTGGGCGTTTGACTTGTGTGCTTTTTAGTTAGAGATTCTGAGTTCTGACAGTTAAGCATTGTGAACTTGTGGTAGTGCTGTGAGGGTCTGGATCAAAGGTGTTTTTAAAATCCAGATGTTTGGTCCACATGGATGTCCGTGTGAGGGTGTCAGGTCCTCTGGAACAGGAGTCATGGCAGTTGTGAGCTGCTATGTGGGTGCTGGGAATTGAACCCAGGTCCTCTGGAAGAACAGCCAGTGCTCTTAACCCCTGAGATGGTGGCACATGCCTTTAATCCCAGCACTCGGGAGGCAGAGCCAGGCGGATCTCTGTGAGTTCGAGGTCAGCCTGGGTTACCAAGTGAGTTCCAGGAAAGGTGCAAAGCTACACAGAGAAACCCTGTCTTGAAAAACCAAAAAAACAAAAAAACAAAAAACAAAAAAAACAAAAAAAAACAACAAACAAACAAACAAAATTAGATGTTTTGGTTTCCATGATATTAAACTATATTGTACAGTAGACATCATTTTGAATATGCAGTTGTGATTATTTAAAAAAAAAGCAAGGGGGAGCTGGAGAGATGCCTCAGTGGTTAAGAGCACTGGCTGCTTTTCCAGAGGACCTGAGTTCAGTTCCCACCACATACAGGGCTAGAGAAGATCTATAACTCCTGTCTAGGGGACCAGAAGCCCTCTTCTGAGCTCTGTGGGCACCTGAATGCATGTGGTGCACTGAAATACACTCAGTTCCATACATATACACACACTATAATGTAATAAATCTTAAAGGATACATTTCTAGAGTCTGACAGTCTAGGAGATGAGCACTGGAGTCCTAACTCCACTGTCTATAGAAGGAGTGGGCCTTTGTGCACAAGAGAGGGAGGCGGGCCTTCACAAGAGAGGGAGGCGGGCCTTCACAAGAGAGGGAGGCGGGCCTTCACAAGAGAGGGAGGCGGGCCCTCACAAGAGAGGGAGGGGGACCCTCAAAAGAGGGAGGTGGGCCTTCACAAGAGAGGGAGGCGGGACCCTCAAAAGAGGGAGGCAGACCTTCACAGGAGAGGGAGGCGGGCCTCCCATCAGTGGTCCCTTAGCCTGAGATGCCAATGGTCTGTGGACAGACTGCCCAAGCACCCTGTTGGCTTTTTGCTTTAAGTGTTAGTCCCTCTTACTGCTGAGGTTCCGTAGGTATGTCATTCCAGTTGTCCGGGATCTACCCCTTCAGAGTTATACATTATAGTGACCCAGACCTGCAGTGTCTTCCCCTTAGCAGCTAGCCTCTCAGAGTGCGGGAACCTTGTGTCTGTGTGTGTAGACTGAGTGAATGAGGAAACAGGTAGGAACACTGGCATTTTACCTATGAAGCAAATTGCCAGCACTTAGCCAGCAAGGTTGAGGATATTGTGTTTGTTCTAAGGCTTTTCCAGTCATTCTGTTAGCGTATTCTGCAAGCGCAGGGTGGGATACTGCTGAGCATCTCCTGTTCCATGTTGGGAGTATGCAAAGACCAGCATGTGCTTGAGTCTTTGAGGGTACAGCAGGGCAGGCTGGGACATAATCATGGTGCAAGTTGTAAAGTCAGTGTCCTAGTCAACTTCCCTGGTGGCTTTGCTGTTACAGAGGTTGTGCTGTGCTTCACCTGGGAAGATGCTTCAACCAGCGAACACTGCAGCCTGAAGCTGCAGAAGGGCAGACTGAAAGAGGGCCTGACGGTCACTGTGCGGCCACTTGTGTATCAGGCAGAAAACTTCAGTGTGGACTTAATTCTTGTAACCCAATTTTAGTTCATACAATGCAGATAATATTATAATTATCATTACCCCTCCTTAAAATGCTTCTTACTGAGCTGTTCACGGTCCTAGAGGAGTGTGCCTACAAGTGTACACCTGGGTGGATTGTTACGAGTCATATCCATCCTAGAGAAGTGTACCTTCAAGTGTACACCCGGGTGGGCTGTTACAAATCATATGCATCCTAGAGAACCGGAACCCAAGGCAAAACCAGAGCAAGTGTGCCTTGAAGCGTGTAGTACATCTGTATTTACTTATGTGCATGTGCAGGAGTATTGCCTGCACGTGTGTCTGTGTATCACATTCGTGCCCGGTGCCCGTGGGGGCCAGAAGTGAGTGCCATGTCCCCCAGGGCTGGAGCTACAAAAGGTAGAGAGCTGCCAAGTGGTTCTGGAATCGAGTTCTGCAGTCCATGCTCTTAACTGCTGAGCCGTCTCTCCAGCCCCAGCACACAGTCTTTGGTCACGGTGAGTTAACTTTCCTGGGGAGACGTGAACAAATGTCTGCTCACTCTAGAGCAGTGGTTCTCAACCTTCCCGATGCTGCCACCCTCTAACACAGTTCCTCATGCTGTGGGGGCCCCAAACCATAAAATTATTTTCATTGCTACTTTAGAACTATAACTCTGCTACTATTATAATCATGATATAAATATCTGATATACAGGATATCTGATATGTGACCCTTGCGGAAAGGTTGTTTGACCCCCAAAGGGGTTATGACCTCACAGGTTGAGAACCACACTCTAGATAGAGCACTAGCAATAGACGAAAGTAATGATTCCACTCAAGTTCAGTTTTGACTTACAGTAGCATGGGTGACTCCCTGTGGAGGGTTAAAGAAAATGGCCCCCAAAGGGAGTGGCACTATTAGGAGGCATGGCCTTATTGGAGGAAGTGTGTCACTGTGAGGGTGAGCTTTGAGGTCTCTTTAGTTCAAGCTTCCCTCAGTGTGACTGTCAGTCAGTTTCCTGTTTCCTACAAGACACAGCACTCTCAGCTCCAGCTCCACATCTGCCTGCTCCCCATGTTCCCCATGTTCCCATCATGATGATAATGGACTGAACCTCTGAAACTGTAAGTGAGTCACCCCAATTAAGTGCTTTCTTTAGAAGAGTTGCGTGGTCATGGGGTCTCTTCACAGCAATAAAACCCCCAACGAAGACAGAAGTTGGTACCAGGGACTGGGGAATTGTTGTGATTTGCCTGGACCATGTGTTTGTTTGGAGGAATTTGGACTTTGGTTTAGGAAAGCAATGGGTTGCTTTAAGCGCTGCTTAATGGGCCGTAGTAGTAGGAGCTTGGGAGTCCGAAGCACTGAGAGTTGTTTGAACTGTCATTCAAGAGGTTTCGGAGGAGAAGAATTTTAAGGTGTTGCCTAGAGATCATTTTTGTGATATTTTGGTGAAGTGGCTGCTTTTTGCCCTTGTCTGAAGAGTTTGTCTGAGGCTAACGAGTTTTGGATTAATTCGTTGGCAGAAGAAATTTTTTTTTTTTTTTTTTTTTTTTTTTTGGTTTTTCGAGACAGGGTTTCTCTGTGTAGCTTTGGAGCCTGTCCTGGAACTCGCTCTGTAGCCCAGGCTGGCCTCGAACTCACAGAGATCCACCTGTCTCTGTCTCTCGAGTGCTGGGATTAAAGGTGTGTGCCACCACCGCCTGGCTTTTTTTTTTTTTTTTTTTTTTTTGGCATAAGAAATCTTAAAACAACCTAGTATAGACTCTGTCGTGTGGTTTTTAGTTGTTAACTCTAATGAAGATTTATAATGAAAGGAGCAGGCTGAGCAGGGTAAATTATACGTGAAAATTTTGAGGAGACAAAGAGCACCAGGAAGTGGAATGGAGCCAAATCCTGTGTTCAAGGGGATAAATAGATTAAGAGATGGAATAAAGGGGGTGGTGACCTCAGGGCAGGATCCCACCCAGCTAAGTTTCCAGCTTGTGGAAAGGAACCAAGGGAAAGTTTAGTGCACACCTTTAATCCCGACACTGGGAAGCCAGAAGCTGGTGGATCTCTGAGTTTGAGGCCAGCCTGGTCTACAGATCCAGTTTCAGGACAGTCAAGCTTAGGCAGTGAAGGACAGAAAGCTGGTGAAGATGTCATTGAATAAGGGGGCCGTGTTCCAGCCCCAGCAAGCAGCAGACCTTGGCAGCTTTGGCTTTAGAGTTAAGGTTAGAAGGAAGAAGTTACGGAATAAAGCTGCATGTGTCAGGGGTGTCCCTGAATGGACACCCCGTTGTGTGAAGCTGTGAAGTGGAATCCTGGATTGACTTGGAGAACCAAAGATGTTAGAGATGCCAGAGTCGTGGGATACCTGCCGAGGAGAGCCACTAATGGAGTGGAACCAGCCGGAGAGAAAGAGTGTGCTGCAGTGAACGAAGCTGAGCAGAGTTGGAGATCTGCAGAGCGTGGTGACATCAGACATAAAGCTGCAGAGTTTGAAGTTTGTGCAGCTGGTTTTTAAGTCTTGCTTTGATCCAGTGTTTCTCACTATGCTCCTTTCCTTATGTTTTGGAATGGTAATATATATCCTGTGCCATTATATGTTGGAAATATGTGATCTGTTTTTGATTTTGATTTTATGGGAGATTATAGTTAAGAGATTGTATGAAATGAATCTCAAAGAGACTTCAAATTTTGGACTTTTAAACATTGTTGTGATTGTGATAGACTATGGGGACTTTTGAAGTTGGACTAAATGCATTTTTTATTATGGTATTGTTATAAGCTTATGGGTGCCAGGGAGTGGAATGTGGTAGTTTGAATGTAATTGGCCCCAAAATCTCATAGAGTGGCACTATTGGGAGGTGTGACTTTGTTGGAGTGGGTATGGCCTTGTTGGAGGAAGTGTATTACTGTGGGGGTGGGCTTTGGGGTGTCTTATGCTCAGGATATCACCCAGTGGGTCAGTTGACTTCCTGTTGCCTGCAAGAAGGAGGACTCTCAGCTCTGGCACCATGTGTGCCTGCATGCCACCACGCTCCCCACCTTGATGATAATGGACTGAACCTCGGAACTGTAAGCCAGCCCCTCACTTAAGTGTTTGCTTCAGAAGAGTTGCCATAGTCATCTGATCTCTTCACGCTGTAAAACCGTAACTAAGACACTCCCCAACAACTCCCATCATTGAAAGTCTCACTCCAGGATGAGTGACAGCTTCCCCATAGCTACCCAGTTAAAAGCTCACTCTTCTGTTAATTTTCTGTATTCCTACATGAGATCGCTCCTCCCTAGATCATGTGCTTCTGGGACCACATGGCCTACAACAAGGAGGGGTGTGAGTGCAAAGCCGATTGAGTGGCTGAAATCTCAGATGAGGGTCTCATGACCCTTCCTGTCTCCTCTCTCTGTGAGGGGACATTAACAGGGTCAGTCTTGTTGAAGGTCTTGGGGTAATCACAGATGCTGTGATTAGTATGGTAATGGCTACCGTGTGTTTTGTTACTGTGTGTCGTTGTAGATTGTTCAACCTATTGTGTTCTGTTATCCCCAGTTTACAGGTGATGGAATGGAGGCTGAGAGTTCAGAATAGCTCACGGCTGTAGTGGGTAGCTCTTCTACCCACTTGAAGCACCGCCCCTAGTGAGGTAGCAGGTAACTGTTACACCTGCCTAGGACCTTGAAGTACACGCCTCTGGGGCGTGGCCACTTGGGACCCTTAGGACCTGGGCTGCACTAAGTGGCACTCTCTTCTCTTCCTCGTGGGACTTGGATGCTGGGACCATCTCAGGTGGAAGAAGAGCCGTGCCTCGCCCTTCCACACAGCCGTGAAGCGAGTGATGGATACAGCAGTGTCGGCAGGAGCTTTGGGCAGCGTGGTTTTCACTGTCCTTTCAAGTATCCAGGAACGCTGGAATTATTTAAGCAGACTCCTTTGATGGACAGCTAGGTTGTTTCCACCACATCACTGTTTATGTTTCACTATTTAAAAAAAAATCAGTATTTAGAGCACGTCTTGAGGTTTCTTACCATCTGTGCCATTGTCTGTAATCTGTTCTGGGTAGTGCAGCAGCTGGCAGACTTTAATCTCCCCATGATTGTGGCAGCTTGGGGTCAGTATTGGCGCTCACAGATTTTATGTGCTGTGTACTTGACCTTCTGAAAGTACTCGGCAAAAGTGTGTTACGTTCTTGCATTTCTCCTTTTATCCCACGTGTCCACAGCTACCTAGCCCACTATTTACCAGAAAACTTCCCGTGAGAAACATCTCAGCTCTGTTGCGGATTAAAATCACATCCCTTTGCCAGCGGGGTCCGTCCGTCTGCTTCGGGCCTGCTGGCAGATGGTGTTGACTTTGAGATCCGCCTTTCTGTGAATTCCTATAGTGTAGGAATTTACAAAAGCAACTTCTGGAAGGTGAATCCTTGAAGACAGGGTGTGCATCTTTCACCATGGTGTCTGGCACATGGAGGTACTGAGTGAATGTCAGGCAAGCAGAGAGGACCTGTTGGAGTCTCACACTCGTCTTTTGATGGACCTTTGTGATGTGATCGATGCTAGAGGGTCTGATTGATTTGCTGTGTGCTGCACATAGAAGTGGAGTGTGTGGAGCTGTTTGTGTGCCTGTTTTCCTTTTCTTGTAGAGGAGAAATGATCTAGGAATATAATAGAGAAAAGTTATCAATTTTATCAATATTTGTTGAAATTATACTGGTGCCGTCCAACAGAAAGGAAGTTGGGCGTACCAGTGTGTGTAATCCACAGCAGAGACCAACACGTGTGGTGTAGCAGTGTTGTGGTAAAGGATGTGCACAGGCGTGGAACGGGCTAGTATTCATTGTCTGCGTTGAGGCAGGACACCTGGTGAAGTGTGTGGCAAAGGGAGCTGCTTGCCTCACATTGGCTGGGGGGAAGCCGGAGAGGGCGGGAAGGCCGGGGACAGAACCTTCTCAAAGCCACGCCTCCAGTGGCCTTCTGCAATCTACTGGACACCCTCTTCTAATAAATAGTCCATCCGACTACAAATTAGCCCATGTATTGATACACCGATGAATTTAGAGTGCTCACGATCTGTTAATATCCAAAGGCCCCAATCCTGACCGTTGACGCATTAGGGAGCAAGCCTTCATTACTGGAGTCTTTTCAGAGACGTGAGATTTAACTGTAACACTGCACTTGCATCCCTTTGCAGTCCTGGTTTGCAGACCTCATTCTTGTCTCCCCATGCTGCGTGGTTTGTCTTTGCAGGATTGTGCTCCGGATGTCTTGATGATGTTGTGTGCTTTCTCTCGTGTCCTGCTCATGTGTTGTGTGTTAAGCATGGAAGCTGGAGCTTGGCACTGTGGGGTTCTAAGATGCTCAACCGAGATGGACAGGACGAGCGCCCTGCTCTTCTGGCCTCGGCATCGTTTGGTTTTGTACGGCAGCACCAAAGTTACTAAAATGTGTGTGTGTGTGTGTGTGTGTGTGTGTGTGTGTGTGTGTGTTTTCTCTTTAAAATTTGTAGGCCGGGCAATAGTGGCACAATCTAATCCCAGCACTGGGTAGGCAGAGGCAGGTGGATCTCTGTGAGTTTGAGGCCAGCCTGGTCTTCAGAATGAGTTCCAGGTCACCCAGGGCTACACAGAGAAACCCTGTGTCAAAAGAAAAGAAAAGAAAAGGGAGGAGGAAGGGGAAGGAAGTCAAGTCTTTCATTATCTCCTTTACTCTGCACTCCCCAGGAGTTCCCACTGTGATATGTCCTGTTTAGAGGGTTTTTTTTTTTTTAAATCAACCTGACACAAGCCAGGGTCATCTGGGAAGAGGGGACTTCAACTGAGAAAATGGAGAGATGGCACAGACATTAAGAGCATTGGCTGCTGCTCTTCCAGAGGTCCTGAGTTCAATTCCCAGCACCCACATGGTGGCTCACAACCATCTGTAATGAGATCTGGCTCCCTCTTCTGGCCTGCAGGGACACATGCAGGCAGAACACTGTATCCATAATAAATAAATCAAGGGAGGGGAGAAAGAGAAGAAATAGGAGGAGGGGGGAAGAGAGGAGGGGAGAAGAAGAGAGAGAGAATATGTATCCATTAGATTGGCCTGCAGGCAAATCTGTAGGGCAGTTTTTAGATGGACTGCTGCGGGAGGGTCCAGCTGCCTTTGGCAATGCTACCGTTGCCGGTTGATTACTGGGTGCATTAGAGGGCAGAATGAGTGAGCTGGGAGGAGCAAGCCAGTGAGCAGCACTTCTCCTTCGCCTCTGCTTCAGTTCATGACTCAAAGTTCCTGTGGTAACTGTCAGCTGGAAGAAACCCCTTCCTGCCCAGCTCGTGTTTGGTTGTGGTCCTTGTCCCAGCAGCAGAAAACAAACCAGGACATCACACCATTCTCATCCTTGGAGGCACAAAACAACTGTCATCCGTGAAATTTATGATAGTTATGAATTTCCCAGGAAGGATCTGCTGTATCTCCTCAAAGTCTGGTGACAAAGACCTCTTATGGTATCCATCTTATTGTCTCTCTTCCCCTCATGCCAGTGTATGAGTGAGTGAGTGTGTGTGTGTATGTGTGTGTGTGTGTATGTGTGTGTGTGTGTATGTGTGTGTGTGTGTGTGTGTGTGTGTGCTCGTGCACGTACATGCTCACACATGTATTTTCCTTTGTGTTTTTTTCATGAGGGACAAACCCTTTGACAGCTCTGTTTTATGTTGTTTATTACTCAAAGCATTTTGTATGTGTTGTGTCAATTTAGTAAGAGATCATCTATGTAGAAAAGTTTATTGAAATATGAAATTCTTTTTCTAATTTTGGTAGCAACATTTTTAGTTTTTCCTCTTCTGAGTCTGTCCCCTGCTCTCAAAGGATAGTTTTGCTGGGTATAGAATTTATATTCATTACTTGTTTCAGCTTTTAAAAACTCATGCCCTCTGCAAGATCACTATATGTCCAGCCCCTGAGCCATCTGTTGCCCTTGTGAGTCTGCTCAAAGAAGTTTTGCTTCTTTGCTGAGATTTTAAAAAATTTTCCTACTTCAACAGATTTTCTATATTTGATTGTTGAAGCCATGTTATGGTGGCTGCTTTAAAATATTTTAGACTTGATTTGCTCCAGGGCTAGTGCCTGCTGATTGGCTTTCTCATTCAGATGGTGCCTTTCCTGGCTCTTCTGATGGTTGATTTTCAGTTGTATCCTGGATACACTGCCTATGAAGATACCCTGGGTGCTGTGCAGATCTTGAGTTACAGCAGGCAATCACCCAGTTTGTTTTAGCTCACAGATCCTGATTTGTGTGTGTGTGGTGTCTCCAGTGGTGGTTCAATTTTGAGGAAGCCTTTGGGAAAATACTTGAGTCTGACTGGTCAGCTGTCCCTGGGGCTCTGGTCTCATTGCTTCCTGCTGGGCTGGCTGTGAGGGCTGAGGGGATTTCCCTCCACTGGACTGTGAAGCTGTTTCTCAGTAGGGAAAGGCAGTGTCAGGCCTGTGGGGACTCAGGGATTTCCCTGCTTGTGGCATGATCCTGTGCCTGGAGAGGCCTAGGGCAGTTGTGAGTCATTGTTGAAGTGGTATGCGATCTCTCTTGTGGCACCCATAGTTTTCCTCATATTTCTGGGCAAAGGAAAGGAGTCTCAGGCCCCTGGTACCAAGGGGGTTTCCTAGGTCAAGCTATTTATCATGGTTCCACTGGCTGCTTAGGTCTGCCTGGTCCATTGTGTGCACTTTGAACCTGAATTGCTCAGGATTTCAGATCCATCCTCCTTGGATGGTGTACAATTTGGTCTGATGCTGCCAGGGGAGCTTGAGATTGATGTGGGCTACAGGTAAACCTGCCTTGGATCTCCTCCTGCCGTTGGGGTGGGAAATGGTAGAGCTGGTCAGGTGTGCTGTGTTGTGCTGTGCCTACAGCTCTGGACCACCTTTCAGAATCCTCCTTTGTTGTCTTTCATTTCCCAAGGGTTATAGTGTGTGTGTGTGGGGGGGGGATTTTCAAGAAAAGAAAGTCTGTGCTCCTCATCATTTAGTCATAAATGTTGGAGTTATTGAGACAATGAGAGAGAGAGAGAGAGAGAGAGAGAGAGAGAGAGAGAGAGAGAGAGAAAGAGAGAGAGAGAGAGAGAGTGCTTGTAAGACCAGAAGAATGCACAGGGTGTGCTGCTCTATGTCACTTTCCTCCTAGTCCTTCAAAGCAGAGAATGCCTGTGTCTCACTGGAGCCCTTGAATCTGGTGCTACAGGCATTTGTGGTGATGCTCAGCTTGTTATGTGGGTCTGAACTCAGTTTCTCATGATTGCAGAACAAGCATTCTTAACTGCGGAGCCATCTTTCCAGCTCCATTAGTAATACTGGATTTTTAAAAGCAATTACAAAATCACCAGGAACATTTAGAACTTATTTTCCTGTATTTACGAAATCTTACCTGTCTTCTAGGTAAGGAATCTTGGCAGTTAGTCAGGCTAAGTGATTAGACTCACGGTTTTGTTGGTAGTTAAGCAGAATCTGGAGTTAGTGTGTGTGTGTGTGTGTGTGTGTGTGTGTGTGTGTGTGTGTGTATGCATTATGTATGTATGTTTTGGTGAAAAGTAGAGACCCTGAAGCTATGTTCTGGGCTTTAGAACATTTAACATAGCAGAGAATTCACACCAGTGGAGAACTGTTCAAACAAGGAAAGGATCCAGTCTTGTATGGACTGAGATGGAATGCCTAATGTATATTTGATGCAACTTTAGTCACTTTTGATAAAATCTAAAAATAACATAGTTTCTGAAAGACCTTATAAAATATTCCTTCTTGCAAAAGTAAGTTCTATCACTGGCTGTCATCGCTGTTCTTATTCTGCTTCAAAGAAAGTCAACACTGTGATGAAGGTGGTGACATCGCCCAAACAAAGTGACTCTTGGAGGAGCTTCGTATGGGGCTTCCCAGGACAGCATTTGTGCACGCCATAGACACCAGCTGCTTCTCAGAACACTTCCCCACGACACCTTGTGTGTGCCACACAGTTGGAGAAGGGCAGAAGTGAAGCAGTTAGTTGTTATTCATTCTTTTAAAAATGGATCTACTTTTTCTTAGATGCTGAGGATCAGACAGACCCAAGGCCCCATGCCCTGTAACTGAGTGTTGTGCTGCCCCCAACGTTCTTTTAGTTTGTAAGATTTTCTATGGGATTCAGCTTCTTATGTTGGCATACAAAATCAATTTTATATCAGTATTTATGTAATTTTTCCAAAGCTAATACGTATTTATTATAAACCTTACCTTTTCTGAACTCTTTGGTTGAACTGGATGGTTCTTTATAGTACTCACAACTCACTCATCTCCCAGCTCTGTTGACTGCTGTGAGTGAGGCTCCTTTGCTGATCTGAACCAGAAAAGTTAAAATTAAAGACCCTGTTCAGCCTTTGTTGCTTATTGGTCTCCTAATAGGCCCAAGAAAGTTCATGCTCGCAGAGTACCGGTCCAGCATTACCTGCTCTCCAGCTCTGTGCCCGTAAAGCTAAGGCATGGAGTTTATACATACACAGTGTTTTCTACCCCATAAGTTTTCTCTGAAGATGTTATTTATAGGACTGGAAAGTTAAGAGCACTTGCTGCTCTTGAAGAGGACCCAGGTTTAATTCCCAGCACCAACATGGTAGCTCACAACCATTTGTAACTCCAGTCCCAGGGTGTTTATTATCCTCTTCTGATTCCATGGGCACTAGGCAGGCTCCTGGTGTATATACATTCCTGGAGGCAAAACACTCATACACATAAAATAATACAAATTGTTGTAGAGCTTTGTAAAATGTATGATTAGTCCTTATTTTTGTTTGGCTCCGAAGAACTCCCAAGATCACACATGAAGCCAACTCATTGGACAGATTGAGCAGCTCTGTTCATTAGTCTTACCAGGTGCTTGCTTAGTGCCCAGCTGGTTTCCCAGGTTGCATGCATTTCTATATTTTTTTAAATATATTGTCGCAGTTTCTAAGCTGTTAGTCTCGTTTCGACTTTGTTAGCTTGTTCACTTGTATTTCAGTATTCTGTTACAGTAGAACCCTAAGCATCTTCAGCTCACCTATCTTCTGTGTTCTATCTTCCATTGACAATATGCTGATGTCTGTTGTGGTTCTGACATGCCCTGGGCCACCTTGAGCTGCTGCTCTTGTTAGTGCTCTTCCAAGTGTGGTTGTTAGACCCTTGGCAATCTTCTCAGAGCACATGCTTGCCATGTGATAGAGAGTTTGCTTTTCAACAAGGAAGTTTTGTTTTCTTGTTTGGGGGAAAAATAAAAGCCAGGTCCCCAAACAGCTTAGGGGCTCAGTTAACTTACATTCTGCCGGGATTCCCTGTGTAACCTGAAGGTAGGAAGGAGGCTGTGAGTGGTGGTGGACGGGTACAGAGGGTAGGGCTGGGGTGAGGAGACATGGGGAAGGGTTCCACAATGGAAGCCAGTATTCTTTATGCCAATAAAAAAATCAAAGTAATGAAAGATAACCCTCTGTCCTAATTTCTTGTCTCAAAGGGTCCCTTTGACACTCAGTACAGGGAATAATACTTCCAGTAGTGTTGCCTGTGGGCACCACAGCACTTACCCCTTACCACCTGGTTCTGTCCAGCAAAGCCATCAAATTCCCAAGCCTCTTACACACTGAAGACTGTGTGAGCCGATGCCACACTAAGGAGGGAAGACACGTCTTTGCCACATGGCTTGGAGATTGAAATACGATGAGTTGGGACTTGTAGACGCCTGGGTTTGATGGCTAGCATTACTGTGTGACTAACTTTGCTTGTCATGGGAGCCCCCCTCATTTCTGACGTGAAGATTGAGGAGAGCTGGTAGACTTTAAGAAGTCTCTCCCTCCCCCCCCCCTTTTGAGAGACTGTCTAAACTATGTAGCCCTGGCTGGCCTGGAACTTCCTGAGTAGACCAGGCTATATGCACAGAGATCTGCCCGCTTCTCTTCCAAGTGCTGGGATTAAAGATGTGCACTCCTCCTCAACCCCCCGCCCCCAGCTGTATAAGTTTTCTGTGGTTCCACCAGGCCCCACGGTCTGTGTTCCTCCAGTTGTGCCTGGCCCGGTGGACCCTCAGCCACCTATAAAACCACACAGAGGCTTATATTAATTGTAACTCCTCGGCCATTAGCTCAGACTTGTTACTGACTAGCTCTTACACTTAAATTAACCCATAATTCTTATCTATGCTTAGCCATGTGGCTTGGTACCTTTTCTCAGTTCTGCCTTGTCATCTTGCTTCCTCTGTGTCTGGCTGGAGACTCCTGACTCAGCCTTCCTCTTTCCAGAATTCTCCTAGTCTGCCTATCCCGCCTATACTTCCTGCCTAGCTACTGGCCAATCAGCATTTTATTAAACCAGTGTACAAGAGCATTATCCCACAGCACCCCACCCACACCCCCACACCCCCTCCCCCGCGGCTGGATAAAGTTTTTTGTTTTTTGCTTTTTGTTTTTTGTTTTTTTTTTCAAATAAAAAACCCAGTATAATAGTTTCTCATAAGTAAGAATTGTGAATTGATAACCAAAGAAAGTCATAGAAAAGAAAAATAATAAGTATGGTTGATTATATTAGGTAACACAATTGTGATGATTAGAATGGTTGAAAATGTGTTACATAGGGCTGGAGAGATGGCTCAGAGGTTAAGAGCACCGACTGCTCTTCCAGAGGTCCTGAGTTCAATTCCCAGCACCCACATGGTGGCTCACAACCATCTGTAATGAGATCTGATGCCCTCTTCTGTATACATAACAAATAAATAAATTAAAAAAAAAAGAAAATGTGTTACATAAAGAAATGATAGTTCAAAAATCAAATACTTTTTAAAATCAAATTTTGGACAGAAAAACAGTTGGAATAGTTACAAGACCCGGAATTTATACTGGAATGTTTCGGTGTGAATGATTTGTAGTGCACTCTCTCTACTTGTGGGTTTGCTGTGAGGTAACTTTAAGTACTTTTTCCTCTGATGCTCTCTTTTGGGTCGTACCCTTGAATTCTGTGTACTTTTAGGTAATGAAGTTGTTTTCCTTATTTTAAAGATGACAGCTTTCTGTCATTTTTACACTTAAAAACACATGCCTCATCACGTCCCTCTCCAATCAGGGGACAGCAGGATTGGCGCTGTACCGATGCCTGAGATACTGACGTGAGTCAATCTCACAGGGAGTGCAGGAAGTGGGGAGAATCAAACACGACTTGCTGATTTACCAGAGAACACTTCCTTACCAAGCCTGACAGCCTAAAGCAGTGTTTTGCTATTATTATTTGTTATTATTACTGTTTGTAAGACAGGTTTTTTTTTCAAGACAGGTTTCCCTCTGTAGCCCTGGCTGTCCTGAAACTCGCTCTGTAGACCAGGCTGACCTTGAACTCAGAGATCTGCTTGCTTCTGCCTCCCAAGTGCTGGGATTAAAGGCGTGTGCCACCACCCTGGCTTAATTATTATTTCGTTAAAGCATCATGAGCTGTCTGGAACTCCATGCCCGTTGTTGCCGCCGGCTGCTGCCTCTGCCACCGTTTATGCCCTTCACGACTGACTTCTCTCTTTGTTCTCCTTAAAATGTTGTTTGACATTTCACTTTGATCTCCCTTCTGCAGGTAACTGACAGTTAAACTCTCAGGCCATGGCTTCATCTGCAGCTTCTTGCAGAATTGCTCCATTCTGCCGTTATGAAATGGCTAGCATGCAGTTCTTTTTCTGCACCTTACATTGGTTTCTTGTCTTTACTTCCTGTTTTCTTTTCTCCCTCTTGTCATTCTGTTAGCCGGACAGGATAATTTAGTAATTCTTGATCCATTGTTTTACTTTCCTACAAGTTGTTGTAGAAACTTCATCTTTATCCTCAAGTTAACAAGGAAGAAATGTAAGATGAAAAGGACATTATGCACTCAAAGGTGCATGGCTAGGTGCTGCTGATACTGGTGAGGGGGCATAGGCTGACCCAGGACCTCTGTGCTGTGTTCTAGGCCAAGTTACTTTGCGACAAGGTCTTTCCAAAACAAGTAGCCTTACTTTTGTAAAACCTGCTTGAGATCGTCAGGGTTAGACTCCCGCTGCTGATGGTCAGCTGCCATGTGTCTGCTCTGTAAAGACTGTGTTACACACTTTCTTATGGACATAGAAAGGCCCCGCAAGTTACTAGTCCAGCTGTTTCAGTCGTTCTCCCCATTCTCAGTCATCATTGATCTCCAGATCTAGAACCTGGTAAAGAATGAACTAAAAGGTACAATCGATTGCCTCACCTTTGTGTCTTGTAAAGGACTTGTGTGGTACTTGTGTGCAGGTGGCCGGGAGCAGTCCCCAGGTAGAGGAGAGAGCAGCTTAGTCAGAATCTGTCCTGGGCCTGAGGTGATGGTGCACGGTGAGTGTGCTTGTGCGAACGCAAACTCACGTGCAATTGTGCCATTGCTCCTAAGAGGCTGCCGGTGATAGTTATAGCCCTGAACTTAGGCCCCAATCTTCAAGGACTTGCTCTTTTGAGGAAAGAGCTCAGGGTTTTGGTTTTCTGGACATTAATCTCTGGAGACTTCCTGGGGCCATCTTGCATGACAAATTCTGTCTTTTATTTTTAATTATTTATTTTAAAAAGTTTAAAAATTATTATTTTATGTGTATGGGTAGTTTGCCTGCATATAGGTATGTGCACCACCTATGAGCCTGGAGTCCTTCCAGGTCAGAAGAGAGCAGGTGATAACCATGGACTAGAGTTACAGATGGTTCTGAGCAGCCAGTGGGTGGTGGGAATTGAACCTGGATCCTTTGGAAGAGCAGCAGTTCTCTTAACCACTGAGCCATCTCTCCAGTCCCTCTGTCACTTCATTAACAACAACAGTGAGCACCTACTCTGTGTTCAGCGTTTCATTCTAGACCTGAGGATAGAAGAAGTGACCACATTTAATAGGCTAGTTCCAGACTTTTCAGATTTGCATTAGAGGGGCAGCTGGTCGACTCCGGGGCACTGTGTTCTGTCACCTCCTTTTGCTTCTTGGTTTGCTCTCTCCATCTACTCTTTCATGTGATTCTTAGTCAGCTCTGGATTTGTCTTCCTGACCAGTGATCTGTAAAGTACAATCGCTTTTTGCAGTCCGCATTATCTCTTGTTGTTGGTTTCAACATTTCCTAACTCTAACCATTTATCCTGCCTTAATTAAGTCTGGCTGAGAAGTGCTGGGCCCAGGCCTTCTTCAGTGTCCTCCTGAGGAAACTCCTCCTTCTCCTGTCCTCTCCTCCCCTCCCCTCCCCTCCCCTCTCCCCTCCCCTCCTCTCCCCTCCCCTCCCCTCCTTTCCTGAGGGAATGCAAAATATCAGGTGGTTATTATACTCCCTGGGCATTTGGGAGCACTGTTTGAAATAAATTTCTAGCTAGTTGTAAGTGTTAAAATGGCTTCATTGTGATGGTTAATCCTAATTATCAATTTGACAGGATTGAGATGTGCTCAGGAGATCAGTGAAGTGCACCAATGGTTATAGACTGTTTTCAGAGGGGCCTGACCCAGGGAAGGAAGCCCGCTTTCAAAGTGGGCAGCACCGACCCTGTAGTTGGAGGGAGGGGCAAAGGAGAAAATCCACTAGCCACGCTTTCTTTTTGGTTGTGCTTCTTGGCCACCAGGGTGTGTTACATGAGCTGCTTTGTCACTTGTGGCGTTCTGGTTATTCTCAATTTGTAAAAGGTAAATCTAAGTTGAGTGTGGTGGCACACACCTTTAATTCAGCACCCAGGAGGCAGAGGTAGGAGGATCTCTGTGAGTTCAAGGCCAGCAGGCTTGTCTCAACCCTCCAAAAGAGGTAAATCTGTAAATGGCAAAGCTTGTGTCTTGGCCCAGATCTCCTGCCCTCTGATGCACAGTCGATGTTAGACCAGTCTATCTGGAGTGATCGAATGCCTTTCTCCTCTTCATGAGCCACATCGCCCATCTGCTGATTTCTCTCCTATGGTGAAGTAGTTTCATTACATTATATTGCCTCTAAGATCAGGTTCCCACCCCAAATCCTTTAAATTAGGCCTGGACTTGAGAATCCGAATGCTGTTAGGCATTTGTGAGGCTGTTGTTGTGGAAGTATAACCAATGTTAGCATTTAGGCATCTGCACTGGCCTGTCCTTAGGGTCCTGACAGGCTACACCTCAGCTGCAGCTACTAAGAGCACCCCCTGTGTGCATTCACTATGTTTCCTTAGAAAAGGTGGGCTTGTACACTCCCATCTCTCTCTCCTTTCTCGTCCATCCGCAGGGACTGATCCCTGCCCCCTTCCCTGCCCCTTCTCTCTCCTCTTCCCCTCAGTAAACCTCCTACATGGGCCCTGTTGTATGGTGTGACTCCTTTCCGCCATTTTTAAAATACAACAACCAGAGCATCTGAGAGAGTCAGAAGGAAATTTAAATGAAAGTAAGAGCCAAATAAATAATTCTGTAGGACCCAGTTTTTTAAGCCTGTATTTAGTTACTACCCTAGAATTGCCAAGTTAATTTTCATCAAGCAGTCTTGCCATCCTTGTTTATGATGTGCAATTGAACTGGAGACTGGGATTGAACTGGCCCATGCATTTGCCCCCAAAACCTGGCCGTGACTCTTTACTCCCAAACACATGTTGATTCTTCAGGCATGCATGCAAACACCTTAGTGCATGTTCCTAGCTGCCTGTCTTTGGGGTGTGCTCTTTGTTGGACTGTGTATCCTTTGCACACAGGAGTGCCTGCTCTTGCCACTCTGTACCTCCAGAGATTATGCCTAATACCGCAAACAGTTCTGACATGCCTGAGCGAGAACAGGCCTGATCCCTGGTAGAGTTCCCCTAGAATGGGTGTGTGACATGGAGTTGGTCACTCAGTGTGATGCCTTTGTTCCTTGGACAGTCAGGTGAAGATGTGTCAGGTGTTTTCAGATTGGGCAAGCCTCTGACCTCATCAGGGTCCTCTGGGAGGCGGCTACTCGTGGAGCCAGTCTGTCACCCTCCCTCCACCTGAGCAGCCTTTCTGATCTCTGACACTTCTCGGGTTATAGGAATTTGAGCAAGTGACCGAAACTGCGTCTTCACGGTTGTGTGTGCACAATGCACGAGCTGTTAGCTGAGTTGATGTAATAGCGCATGCCACACGAGCTGTTAGCTGAGTTGATGTGATAGTGCATGCTGCACGAGCTGTTAGCTGAGTTGATGTGATAGCGCATGCTGCACGAGCTGTTAGCTGAGTTGATGTGATAGTGCATGCTGCACGAGCTGTTAGCTGAGTTGATGTGATAGTGCATGCCGCACGAGCTGTTAGCTGAGTTGATGTGATAGTGCATGCCGCACGAGCTGTTAGCTGAGTTGATGTGATAGCGCATGCCGCACGAGCTGTTAGCTGAGTTGATGTGATAGTGCATGCTGCACGAGCTGTTAGCTGAGTTGATGTGATAGCGCATGCCGCACAAGCTGTGAATGCAGGGTGGTCCTTGGAGCTCCTTCCATTGTGAGGGCCTGCACTTGAAAACTGAAGGAAAACCTTGAAGATGCCACTAAATTATGGATCCTGGATTGTCCTTGGGCCAAATACAGTTCTGGTGGGTCCTAAAAAGTCGCAGAAGGGCATGTGAGGACAGAATTCAGAGTGAGGCCATTGGTGCTGCGACCCGTGAGCTAAGGAATGTGGGCATCCTCTAGAAGGTGGGACCCTAGACCCTTCAGAGGGAGTGAAGCCCTGTGTGTACTTTGATTTTTAGCCCTCTAAACCATTGCATGACTCACTGCTTTTTCAGTTGTTAGAGCACAGGTTCTTGACCTCCATGAACTTAGTGATAATAAAGCCACTGTACTGTGGTCACTTTTGTAGTATCACTGATAGGAAACACATGTTACCTGTTTGATCTTTGCGTGGTGTGTGCGTGCGTGCGTGCGTGCGTGTGTGTGTGTGTGCGCGCGTGCTTGCAGGTGTGTGTGTGTGTGTGTGTGCACGCGCGCGTGCGCGCGCGCGCGTGCGTGCGTGCGTGCGTGCGTGCGTGTGTATGGGCATGTGCGTGTGCCTGCTTTTATTATAAGTAAGGTTTTCTTTAACAAAAGAACCTGTCCTCTGACAGTTGGAAAGCCAGTGGCCTGGACGTTGCCAACATCCCTTTCCCGTTCGGTAGTTGGTTGTGGCAGAGGCTCCATTCTGCACCCAGCCATAGTTGCTCCTTCTGAGGAATGTGTACACTGCATCTGAATTGCACATGGTTTAGGGAAGATTGATGGTGCTATTTTTATAGGGGGACGTCCAAAGAGTTTTATAACTAGCAGATTATTTTGTATTTGGTTGTTAAGTGGTATGCTAGGTTTTAAGTGTCCTCCTTCAGGTGTATGTATTTGTTTTGGGACATATGTTCCTTTGTAGGTTCAATCTGATGTCCCTTTACTCCAGCAGTGTGTCATTTCCAGTCATTCCAGTGACTTCAGATACTATTTATTCTGTGAATAAGAAATTAGTTCATAGACCACTCACACCACTCAGACTTCGGAAGTTAAGGCCATGAACACTTAACTCGATGTTACCAGATCCTGTTGGCCCTTGAGTGCTCTTAGCACAGTCTCCAGTATGGCCTTCAGGCCTAGACTAGCTCAAGAATGCATTGTGGGCTCACGAGGATGTTTGCACTATTTTTTTTTTAAAGCTTGCAAAATGAGTTATTTACTTTCCTTTTTTGACTTGTAGAAAGAAGCCACAGTGCTCTTAATGTATGGTGCTGCTGCTGTTGTCAGAAGACATGGAAGTTTGAAGGCAGCTCACAGTCCTGGAGGGGTTTTGTTTTACTTCCAAGTTTCATGGGTTAACATCAGCATTATTTCCTTGGCAAGAATCTGACACGAAACTACCAAGTTCTTAGAATTTGCACCCTGTTCTATAAATCATACATCGGTGGATTTGGGTTCTGGCTTGAATGTGCATGATAGGCATCAGCTTCCTTGGTGGACTCTTATGCAATTGACAGTCTGATTGTTTAGGTTTCTATATGCCAAGGAATACAAGCTACTTCTAGGTGCAGTTTCTCTATTTAACAAGGGTGGTGGAGCCCGATATGATTTGTAAAATGCCTGCACTTTACTGAGTATCGTAGTCAGGGTTGCTGTTTTTGTGATGAAACACCACATCCAAGGCATCTTGGGGAGGAAAGGGCTTGTTTGGCTTATACTTCCATATCACTGTTCATCACTGGAAGAAGTCAGGACAGGAACTCAAGCAGGGCAGGAACCTGGAGGCAGGAGCTGGTGCAGAGGTCATGGAGGAGTCCTGCTTATTGACTTGCTTTCCCTGGCTTTCTCCGCCTGCTTTCTTATAGAACCCAGGACCACCAGACCAGGGGTGGCACCACCCACCATGGGCTGGGGGACGGTCCTTCCCTCCACTAATTACACAAATGCCCTGCAGGCTCTCCTGCAGCATGATCTTGTGGAGACATTTCTTCTCTCTCACACTCTCTCTCTCTCTCTCTCTCTCTCTCTCTCTCTCTCTCTCTCTCTCTCTCTCTCTCTCTCTCTTATGTATGCAGTGTTCTGTCTGCATGATTGCCTGCAGACCAGAAGAGGGCGCCAGATCTCATTATAGATGGTTGTGAGCCACCATGTGGTTACTGGGAATTGAACTCAGGACTTCTGGAAGAATAGCCAATGATCTTAACCCCTGAGCCATCTCTCCAGCGCCCCTCCTTTTTTTGTGACATTTTCTTAATTGAAGTTTCCTCCTAGATGACTGTACCTGTGTCAAGTTGACATAAAACTAACCAGCACACTGAGAAAAGCACGCTATACTCATTGTTCATTTTCTTTTCAAGTTTAGGATGATGGAGTATGCCATAGTTCTTCAAGCATCCCACTGGTACTTCAGATGTTAGGAGTAGAAGCTGTGGGAGATTTAGGGGTATGTGCTAGTCAGGTCTAGGTTGTGTCAAGTTGGCAAGAGATAACCTTAGTTTCTCCATCATTTTGGCCTGTGGGTGTGTCTGTGAGTCATTCCTTGATTCTTCATGACAAGGGGGTGCCTGGCCCTGGGTGGGCGGTCCTCTGTTGTATGTGAAAGGCAGCTGCACAACCATGGAGAACAAGCAAGTCAATAACCGCCATCCTCCCCAGCCTATGCTTCAGTTCTGCCTCCAGGTTCTTCTCTGCGTTCCTGCCTCGGCTTTTCTTCATGATGAGCTGAAAAGCCTTTCTTCCCCCAAGTTGATTTTAGTTAGTGTTCTCTCACAGCAACAGAAACCCTCACTAGGTAGTGAGTCTTTCATGGCCAATGTCACACTTGCAACTTCAGGGTTGCCTACAGGAGCCTAATCAGGGAGGCCAGGCTCTGACTTTGTCTGTTGTTTCATGGTTTTAACTAAACGTTATTAATAAGTAGATGGATCTGCCATAAAGAATCACTTTTCTCATGTAGAAAGTTACCATTGGCACACAGAGGCCATCGTGTGGGGGTCCGGGGGCTTCCCAAACCAGATTGTGAGCTGAGGCTGTGAAAGGATTTCTTAGCAGTTGTTAACAACGAATGTATATCAACAAGTGTGATAAAGGAGAGAAAACCATAAGCATTGCTGGACATGTACTTCTACCAAGATGAAATCCTGAAGGAGGAAACCTGAGCAGACACAGCAAACAGCCTGGACACTTGCATGCTTCCCAATTTAACCATCAGGAAATAGAAAACCCGTGAGCAGATCAGTACGCAGCGGAAGGTTGAGTCAGCAATTAGAAACCACCCATCGGAGTGAATACCAAGAGCATGGTGTGGTGGGTGACTCAGTCCTGCGAACCTACTGTCAGGAAGTTGAGGCAGGAGGAATCACTGTGAGTTTTAGGCTGACTTGGGCTGTGAAAGAGAGATCTGTTTCTAAAATGAAATGAATAAATGTTAAGCCTTAGGGCCAGGCAGTTTTATTGTTGAACATCATAAAAACAGTGAAGACCACTTCTTTAGTTATTCCAGGAAGTTGAAGAGGAAGGAATTCTTCTCAGTGTGTTCCACAGGATTGCATTCCTTTAACATCAAAGCCAGGCCAGGGCACAGGGATGAAATGGGCAGTGAGATGGCTCAGTGGGGGGAGGTGCTGTGCACAGTCCTGACAACCTGAGTGTGACCCTTGGATCCTGAAAGGTAGCAGGAGAGAGCTGACACCAATGTTCTAATCCCACATGCGCACCTGCACTCACACATGTATACTTTAAAACCAAAACGATTGAATCGATTCAAGAAAGAATAAAACTGTAGGATATTATCTTTGAACCTAGATGCGCAGATTTCAACAAAACACTACCAATTCCAGTCTACAGAGTATTACAAAGATATGCACTGTGATCAAGTAGAATTTATCACAGGCATGATTCGGCATCTGCAAATTAATATGTATATGAAATCAACCAGTGAAGAACAAAACTCTATAGTTCTTTATATAGAGGAAGAGCTTGGTAAAAGTCAGCATTCTTTCGTGGTGAAAACAGCGTTAGGTATTAGATACAGAAGCAATGTACCTGAACGCGATCCAGAAGACAGGCCGCAGCTGTCATTGTCTCTCATGGTGAAAACAGCGTTAGATATTAGATACAGAAGCAATGTACCTGAACGCGATCCAGAAGACAGGCCGCAGCTGTCATTGTCTCTCATGGTGAAAACAGCGTTAGATATTAGATACAGAAGCAATGTACCTGAACGCGATCCAGAAGACAGGCCGCAGCTGTCATTGTCTCTCATGGTGAAAACAGCGTTAGGTATTAGATACAGAAGGAATGTACCTGAACGCGATCCAGAAGACAGGCCGCAGCTGTCATTGTCTCTCATGGTGAAAACAGCGTTAGATATTAGATACAGAAGGAATGTACCTGAACGCGATCCAGAAGACAGGCCGCAGCTGTCATTGTCTCTCATGGTGAAAACAGCGTTAGATATTAGATACAGAAGCAATGTACCTGAACGCGATCCAGAAGACAGGCCGCAGCTGTCATTGTCTCTCATGGTGAAAACAGCGTTAGGTATTAGATACAGAAGGAATGTACCTGAACGCGATCCAGAAGACAGGCCGCAGCTGTCATTGTCTCTCATGGTGAAAACAGCGTTAGGTATTAGATACAGAAGCAATGTACCTGAACGCGATCCAGAAGACAGGCCGCAGCTGTCACTGCACTCGGGAAATGCTGACAGCTTTCTAAGGTCTGTAACAAGTCACAGGCCTCTGCTCTCACCACTTTCATTGCTGGAAGTCTTGGAGTCATCAGAGAAGCAAAAGCAGTGAGATATTCAAGTTACAAAAGAGGAAGTCGCATTGTCACACTTGCCACAGGACCTTCGGTATGGAGAACCTTAAAAGCACTCTCGGCCTTCTTAGACCAGATACACAAATTCAGCAACATTGCAGGACATGACACTGGCGCCACAGTGCCAGGGTGAACGGTGGTGCCACAGTGTCAGTAGTGAACCTGCAGAAATGGAATCTGAGCAGAGGACCTGGGAATAATGTGAAATGCCTTGGAAGTTGAAATGGCGTCAGGAAGGGACTTGTGTGGAGGTCTGAGACACTCTGAGCAGTCCAAAGATGTCAGCTGCCCTGGTTAGGTTCTTGATCTATCTGTAAATCTTAATAAGCCACACACATCAGTACCAGCCTGCCAGCTCATGAGAAATCCGTGAAATAATAGTGGAAGTCCGTGTCAGTAAAGGAAACTTTCCTCCAGTGGCCTCCTCCTCCAGTGTCCTTCCCTAGTAGAGGACTGGAGCTGGCCTTTGTAACTAGTCATCAGAAACTGGTTGGGTTTCACATGTGCTGCTGCTAGAGAGAAAAAGCTTTTGATGGGCTACATTAAATTTACTAAACTGAAACCACGCCTTCTGTTGTTTGGAAAAGCAGCATAGATCTGAAATTGGAAAAACACATGAATTTAAAATGTTCTCAGTAGAGGTGGGGTGTAGTATGCACAAGCCCTGGCTTCCTTCTTCACCTCAGACAGAAAAAGGAAAGCTAAACTATTCTAAGCAGTGGAAAAGTAGTTACATTTGTAATTGTTAAAAGGAGCAGATTTTGATGTGGTCAGATGTTTAAATGGTACAAACATGAGCTCCGTCACTAGAAGATCAAACAAAACTGAAAATAAATTAGTTAAAAGAAAAAGAAAAGCCTAAATGTTTAACACAAGGAAAGTATTACGTTTGGGAGGAGCAATGTTAGATTAGCTATGCAAATAACATGAGGAATTAGAAAAAAAATTTTTTTTTTTTGTTTTTTTTTTTGAGACAGAGTTTCTCTGTGTTACAGCCCTAGCTATCCTGAAACTCACTTTGAAGATCAGGCTGGCCTCGAACTCACAGAGGTCTGTCTGCCTTTGCCTCCAGAGTGCTTAAAGGCATGGGCCATCACGCCCAGCTGGAATTAGAACATTAATGTTGCAAAACTGTTATTTAAAAAGTATCATTCTATAACATTTAATTCTGTCCTTACAACATACTGTCTTTAAATGGAAGACCTTCGCTCTTTCAGTGGTAATCTGGATATTGAGGAAACAGCTTCAGATTATATGTATACACGCTCAGATTCAAAGGAACATTTTTAACAGCTTAAATGCATGCATACAGATATGACTGACTTGCGTGATGCTCTTCTCTGTTGGGGTTGGATGGGGTTATGAGATAGTTTCTCTGTCGTCCAGTGTCCATGAGCTCATTGCAGTTCTCTTGTCCCTATCTCCCAAGTCTGGAATCATAGCCACGGGCCGCCATATCTGGCGCAGTGTGTTCTGACTGCTAAGTGAATAACAGAGGTGTCAAAAGTGAGGCTGCAGTCCACCAGTACTTAAAAGAAGTGCGTGGCATGAAGTAGAAGAGGAAGCCTCCATCATGTCTTCTCTACAGTGAGAGCGTTCTTCTTCCTCTCCCAGTTGTGAGAGTTACCTCCATGTTAGTCTTCTGTGCTTCACTCGTGCGGCTAGGTAGGATGTTCGTTGTTCTTGTATTTGGTGCTGTTCGCAGATAGTCCCGACTCAGTTTCCAGGGATGAGTCTTTCTGAGAGTTCTCTGTTGCACATGGCAAATATCCATGTGCAAGAGTTTTATCTTAGAAATCTGCCTAACTTTCTGGGTCATAGGACTTCATCAAATTTACCTGAAATTGCTAAACTACCAAAGCAATTATGCCAATTTTACCAGCGAGAGGTTAGTTTCTTCATAGACTTTGGCAGTTAGGAGACTCAGCTGTCTGAGGTCTTTGTTTTAGATTTCTGACCACTGAAGACGGAGCACCTTTTCATGTGGCTACAGGCCACTTTAATTTCTTTCACTTCCTCTTGTGATGTGCATGCTTTGCCAAATTAAGAAAAAGTTCAGTTTTTAAAGCAGTTATTTATATTTTGCGGTTGTATGCTTATTTTCAGTCCTCTTTAGAGTTTCGGCTTAATCAGCATCATTAGTCCTGTATTAGTCAGCTTTTTCTATGTGAGGAATTATGCCAAAACCTTGTTGGGGTGTTGGTAGTGGGGGGTTTTGGTGATGGCAGTATCAGTTCAGAGGATGTGGTTAGCTGTCTAGATCTTCCATAGTCCTGAGGAGTGCTATCAGATGGATGCTAATTACCTTGTGAACTTCAGAATAAATTCTGCCCTGACTGAGGAAAGTGCTGAGAGATGTGCAGTGATCAGCTGGGGAAAGCGGGCAGGGGTGGGGTTACGGTGGGTTTTCTAGTGTGGGAGGGAGACAGGTGACCCGGGCATGTGCCAGATGGAGAGCGATGGGTTGGATCATGCCTTTTCACATGCTGAGTGGTGCAATCCTAACAGTCTACCAATCCCAACAGAAATGGATTTTGTGGTAGTCCTTGGCTTTAAAGCAAGGGCCCTGTTCATCTCTGTGCCTTTCTTTCTAGGTCTTTCTGCAGCCCAGCGGAAGTTTGCTCATTCGCTCAGAGACTTTAAGTTCGAGTTTATTGGGGACGCCGAGACTGATGATGAGCGATGCATAGGTAAAAAAGGCATGAGGTCTGGTTTGCTTTCCTCTGCCATGCCCAACACAAACTCAACATGCCTTTCTCCTTACAGATGCTTCCTTACGGGAATTTTCCAACTTTTTGAAGAATCTTGAAGAACAGAGAGAGATCATGGTGAGTATCAGGAATGTGAATGTACTGATGAGCAGATTTCTAGGAGGGGACAGTCTGGGCTGTGAAGCTGGACAGAAGTTTTGATGAACTTAGTGCTTATAAGGGGGGAGCTTTGGATGGGGTTTCAAAGCTCTGGTGTCTGGGTCCATGGTGGTTCTGGTAGTGATCAGTTCTTGGGCAAGGTTCTGGACCTCAGGCAGTCTTTTTTCACTTGTAAAGTAAAGGTGGGTGCTGGTTTGCCTTTTGTTAGCAGAGCCTTTGGGTGGACAGAGCTGAGACCTGGCTGTCTCTGAAGTTCCTCTGCAGTGACATAATGTGATCCTGATTCTAATGAGGGCTGCTTCTCCATGCAGCATACTCTGAGTGCCTGATGCTTTGTGAATACCTGTGAACTCAGCAATGACATTTCAGGGGGGATTAGATGATATTTGCCTTTCTTGTAAGTTTGTGTGTCTTCCCCAGTTAAACAAAGGCTCACAGTGTGATTACCACCGGGTTTCCACATACTGTTCTCACTGCCCCCCACCTACCATTTTAAAATAATTAGAACTTGCAGAAGACACTGAGTTCAGTGTCCCACAGAAACAATATAATAAAATACCGTTCTTGGTTCTCCAGAATAAACACTGCCTAGAATTACGCTGATGTGTGAGTGGGTTCCGAGGTGATAACGCTACTGGTCATGAGCACGGTAACTGGAACAGTTAGCCATGACTGTATGCTGGCATTGCTCTCAGCTATTTACCTCACTTTAAGTCTTTTGGTTATCATGCCAAGTCTGTAAAGAAGATAATCCCTCCACTCTGTTTTATAAACTGAGGCACATGGTCTGCCCATGCTGTGGGATGGTCTGTATGTCAAGTGTGTTGCTGATTGGTCAGTAAATAAATCACTGATTGGCCATTGGCTAGGCAGGAAGTATAGGCGGGACAAGGAGAAGAATTCTGGGAAGTGGAAGGCTGAGAGAGAGACACTGCCAGCCGCCACGATGACAAACAGCATGGGAAGATACCGGTAAGCCACGAGCCATGTGGCAAGGTATAGATTAATGGAAATGGATTAATTTGAGCTGTAGTTAGCAAGAAGCCTGCCACGGCCATACAGTTTGAAACCAACATAAGTCTCTGTGTTTACTTGGTCGGGTCTGAGCAGCTGTGGGACTGGCAGGTGAAAGAGATTTGCCCTGACTGTGGGCCAGGCAGGAAAACTCTAGCTACATGTCCAAGGTCTCATGATGAAGTAGGAGCTAGAACCCTGAGCTTCCCCGATTACCCTGTAGCCATCTGCCCACCCACATGCTTTAGTTTCCCAGGTGGTGGCTAGTGGAGTTTCTGTCAGGAGCATGTGCATTAGGGGCAAAACCAAAGGATGGAATTCATTTTGATTTTAGGAGTAGCACAAACACGTTTTCTAAAATCTCATAATTTGCACTATGCCCTACATTCTGAGATATTTTCTGGATGTTAAAAATTCCACAGAGGGTGGGCAGAGGTGGCATTTTATCCCAGCACTTTTATCCCAGCACTCAGGAGGCAGAGGCAGGTGGATCTCTGTGAGTTTGAGGCCAGCCTGGTCTACAGAGTGAGTTCCAGGACAGCCAGGGTTACACAGAGAAACCCTGTCTCAAAAATGCAAAAACAAAAACAAACAAAATCCTTGCACGGAGCTGGGACGATGTCTCATTTGGTAAAGTGCTTGCCACACACATGTCGTGATTCAGGTTAGGATTCCCAGCACACATGCAGGAAGGCCAAGGGTGCATCAGTGTGCACATGCCATCCTAGTGCCTGAGGGTTGGAGACGGGAGGATCCTGGGGCTTGCTTGCTAGCGAGGGACTGAATTGGTAGTGAGCTGCAGGTTCAGTGAGACCCGCCCTCAAAAATGAAGGGGAGGAGGTAACGCCTGCCGTCAACCTTGGGCCCATGTACACATCTGTGTAAACACATGGATCTGCAAACAGGTGTGTACACCTAAGAACATGTACACAAACATACTCAGAATTTCATGGTGTGCATGTGAAGGTAGTGTTATCACATGGGCTTTTCCTGGCACACACTGGTAAGTTCAATTAGTGTTTGTATAATGTTATAGTCACTCATTTCTCAGCTGTTCAGTAAAAACTAAATATGACATTCGATCCAAATAGTGCCACGAGACCACCTTTCCACACTGTGAAGTGGAGGCATGTGGGGTGGTAATGGAATGTCTTTTTTTTTTCCTTTTGGTTTTTTTGAAACAGGGTTTCTCTGTGTAGCTTTGCACCTTTCCTGGAACTCGCTTTGTAGACCAGGCTGGCCTCGAACTCACAGAGATCCGCCTGCCTCTGCCTCCAAGTGCTGGGATTAAAGGCGTGCACCACCACCACCACCACCACCGCCCGGCTGGAATGTCTTGGTTTATGTTACATAAGAGCTGTGTGCATGTACTTTCTTTGATGTTTAGACATTCTTTTCTGGGATCTCGAGCATGTGGCCAGCATTTATTGACATTTTATGTTCTTTTTATTGGTTGGAATCTGAGGGCTAGGTAGCAAACTTTGTGAAGTACCTGCATCCACAGTTTTATTTGCTAGCGAGGGAGGTAATGAGTAGACATGTGCCATCAGGCAGTGAAGAGTGCTATAGTTCAGAACAGAGATGGGTAAGGAGCTGTGGGTGAGCTGGGCAGAGAGGTAGTGGTTAAGTGTTGAGGGCCTTTTTGGTAAAGGACTGTTAGATATCCTGGTGTGTGCAGGAACGGGGTTCTAGGTAGAATGGGGCTGGAGTTTAGACTTTTACAGAAGTACCATATGACCACTCTCTGCCTTGATGGTCGAGTTTTGTATTCAGTTTCTTGGAGTAAATCGATGAGGTCAAGAAACTGGAATGTGGTCTTAGATTCTGATGTAGATAGCGTGGTTCATAGAGATGCTGCTAGCTGACTGATGATTTAATCTTGGCTGTGGTGGCAGCTGACCGTGTCTCTGTCTGAGGTAAGAGGAGTGTAGGAAGGTTGGGTTCCTGGGGCAGGGCAGATGTGAGAGTAGGATTGTGTCTGTGGAAGGCCTTGAACCCCAGAAGAATGGTACAGCATGTTAAAACTGACATGTGGGCCAGGTGTGGTGGCGCGCACCTTTAATCCCAGCACTTGGGAGGCAGAGGCTGGTGGATCTCTGTGATTTGGAGGCCAGCCTGGTCTACAGAGTGAGTTCCAGGACACAGAGAAATCCTGTCTTGAAAAATGAAACCAAACCCACCCAAACCTACAAAACTGAGACGTGGGACCGAAATACCTGCCGGAGAGGAAGCAGTGGGAAGCACAGGCACCCGACGATGTGACCAGGATACTCCAGTTTAGTTTGGGAAATGGAAAGCATTACTAGAATATAGTGTTAAATTACTTGTTCTCAGCACTCAGCGTCACATCTGATCCTGTTTATCCCGTATTCCTAATCCCCCTGCTGCCATTTTGACTCAAAGCCCAGCATCGGGTCATCTCATGTACGAACATACACATTTCAAGTACGAATACCTCAGGATGTGTGGGCGAGGTGTCACTTTAACAACAACATGGACAAAACGCCTTTATTCCAGGAAACAGTTCAGGGTCAGAGTCATCCCTTCTGTGTCTCTCTCAGTAGCAGTTGGTCCCTCTGCAGCATCATTCAAATAGATGACATTTGATGGTAAATTTCCAAGTCACTGCAAACTTGTAGGGTTTTCATCTTTTCCCCTAAGCAGAATTTATAATTTATGTGTTTTTGGGGGGGACAAGGCTTCCTTGTAGCCTAGGTTGTTCTCAAGCTTGTAGTCACCCTGCTTTCCCTCTGAGTGCTGGGAGATAGCAATGCATCAACACACGCAGCCTTCTGAATGCTGGAGGATAGGCATGCACCACCACATGCAGCCTCCTTAATGCTGGAGGATAGGCATGCACCGTCACATGCAGCCTCCTTAATGCTGGAGGATAGGCATGCATCACCACATGCAGCCTCCTTAATGCTGGAGGATAGGCATGCACCGTCACATGCAGCCTCTCCAGTGCTGGGCGTAGATGTGCACCATCACATGCAACCTCCTGAGTGCTGGAGGATAGGCATGCACCGTCACATGCAGCGAGCCAATACTCTCTACTGGCATCTTTAGAAGTAGAAGTCTCCCAAGGCACCATAGAGTTGGCAGTGAAGTTAATAAAAGTTGAAAGGCGTGTGCCATTTATCCAACTGACATTGAGTGATTTTCTGTGATCTTCTGAGATCACCTCTTTTGAAGCAGGAAAACTGGATAAAATCATCATGTGTCTTTGAGATCTTTTGAAAGCTTTTGAAGAAATGGTTGTGACATTTGGAGACCAAGGCAGCTGTAAACTTAGAATGAGAACAGATATGCAAGAAACGTTCAATGTGGCCCTGGAGAAGAGCTGGTAATTAGCATTTGGAGACCAAGGCAGCTGTAAACTTAGAATGAGAACAGATATGCAAGAAACGTTCAATGTGGCCCTGGAGAAGAGCTGGTAATTAGCAAGTTAATTAAAATAGACAAAGGTATGAAGTGTGGTCATCAGGGAGAGGCGGTCAGCTAATCCTGTGGCTGTTGGGGACAGGAGCTGTCCTGAAGCTGGGAGCAGTGGCCTGAGGCACAAGGAGGTCCTTGGTGCTCTTGGGGCAGCAAGGAGGGGCCTGAGCAGCTAGACTGAATGCAGGTGCATTCTGGGAACTCAGAACAAAATTCAGTCTCCACGCCTCTTACAGTTAGTGTAAGCTGGCAGCTAAAGGCCACGGGTGGGAAAAGAAAGCAGAATGAGCCAGCTGTGAGATCCTTTCTGAGAAGGTTAGTGTAATTTTAGTGATTATTAAATCTTCAAAAATAATCAGTATTTTCCATTGTCTGACATTAATTAACAGTGAAGCATGATCATTGGAAAATAAGCATGATCATATTCATAGTTAAGGCTAAATCAGTAAAGGGAAAAAAAGTTAAAATCTGTAGAAGGCTAAGACCAAAGCCAAATGTTGTAGAAAGTTTTTTTACTGAACAAGTATTCTGTAGGACTTTGGGCTTTAAAGGGTAAATACACATGTTTAGAAGTACAGCCATCGGCCAAGAACCCCATCCGATGAAGCTGACGGCCATATGCTCTTGTGCCTTGTGTATGCCTAAGCGGGGCTGTGTTTAGTTCAGCCAGTACCTCTGTGTGCTTACTACATCCAGGGGCCGGTTGTGACAGCAATGACAGCTCTTCCTTGAGTAGTGGATATCCCCGGGAGATGGGCGAGAGCGTGTGTACTCATTCACTTTGCAGTAACAGAGGCATGGGAATTCAGGGAGGTCTCCTGGAGAGCGGGTGATGAGCCCTTAGCCAGTTAAGCCCAGATGAGCTGGAATGCCGGGGCCTCCTTGAGGGAAAACCAGTTCCACTTGGGAAAGAGGGAAGGCTGTTTGAGTCTGCTATGTCCTCTTCCGTTGCTACTAAATACATTCCTGAGATTGTGGGTGTGGCTTAGCGGTGGAGTATGCTCAGTATGAAATTTCAGTCCCTGGTCAAGCAAAACTAGGAACTGAAATCCAGTGACTCACTGGAAAGGGAAGTAGACAGAATACCGGTTTAGGAAAATAAGTCACTATTTGCCTCCACACCCAGAGTTTGGTCTCCACGAGTGGACATGCCCCACCCTCTAGACAGATATCACAGTGGTGTCAGGAAAGGGCTTCTAAGTGAGTAGTTTTTCTCCTAGTGTTTCTAACCTGACTGTGGACGTGAGGAACCTAAACTAGAGCTGGGCCTGACCCAGCCAGAGGCCAGCACTGGCAGGCTTGTGTCTGTGCATGCTGTGAGGGAAGCGCGGCCAGCATTCCTGCGCTGCTCCTCCGTGTGGCCTGACAGCACACGGTGTACTTATCTGAGGTGGGCAGCTGTCCAGGAGTCTAGGGACTTTTAAAATAGTGCTGCGGCATTTATGAGCATCTCCGAACGGCCCTTCACACTGTGTTTACTTCTCTGAGTAAATCCTTTGAACAGACTGATCTTGGTTTTCTTGCCAGCTTGCAAGGGCTCAGTTTCTGAGGATTTGGGCAAATCAGAGTAAGGGTGTGGACCAGAGGGTTAGAAAAGCTTTGAGGAACAGTGCCTTTGGGAGATGGAAGGCAGAGCTTTCCAGTGGTGTCCAGAGGTCCTTAGACATCAGTGTTCAGTACCTCGTTTTTATACTGGAAGTGCGGGACAGGCAGGGCAACTTGTCTACCTAAAAAATATATTCTCAGCTCTGCTACTCTCGTTTTTGTTCTAAACTATTACTGTTTTTCTATAAGAGTGTTTCATGATGTCACTGAAATAATGTTCATTAAAGTAAATGAATGTTTTTACTCTTTGGGAGAAAACTTGTTCGCATTCCTTCTTAGTGTGTCTCCCAGCAGGTGTTCTCTACACATGGGGACTGGGCCAGCATCACCTTCCTGTAGTAAGGGCTGGTTTCCATGACAACTGGACAGGATTTGGAATCATCTAGGAGACCCAGCGGCTTGACCATGGGTGTGTTTCTAGAAAGGATTGACTGAGGGGGCAGTGTCCACCCTGAATGTGGGGCGCACTGTCTGTGGGCCCTTGACCGACTGGAGTGGGGGGAGAAAGAAGAGGCTAGCTGAGAGCCAGTGCTCAGTCCTGGGGGAGGGGTGTGTGTGTGTGTGTGTGTGTGTGTGTGTGTGTGTGTGTGTGTGACCACTGTTTCATTTGCCTCCGTGCTTCTCCACGCTGCCTGTGCACTCTTACACCTCGAGCCACAATGAATGGGGGAGGTGTGTGTGTGTGTGTGTGTGTGTGTATGTGTGTGAGACCACTGTTTCATTTGCCTCCGTGCTTCTCCACGCTGCCTGTGCACTCTTACACCTCGAGCCACAATGAACCTATTTCCCCACAAAGTCTTCTGTATCTTCTGTAAGATACTTTGTCACAGTATCAAGGAAGTGATTAATATCCTGGGGGATATGCTAGAAGTGCCCGTTCTCAGGCTGCACCCCAGACCTGATGAATTCCAAAATCTTCGGGGGTATGTTAGAAATGCCCATTCTCAGGCTGCACCCCAGACCTGATGAATTCTTAAATCTTCGGGGATATGTTAGAAATGCCCATTCTCAGGCTGCACCCCAGACCTGATGAATTCTGAAATCTTCGGGGATATGTTAGAAATGCCCATTCTCAGGCTGCACCCCAGACCTGATGAATTCTGAAATCTGAACCACTAGCCCATGAAATCTCCTTTGCCTTAGAGTTAGTTCTCTGTAAAAGTTAAACCATGGTTTTTGCTGGCTTTATGCCACCCGGGGGATTAAAAGACTCAACAGGTGAAGTTTTTATCTGTCGTTTTCAGAGGCTGGAAACTATACCCATGTCTGATTTGTCTTAATGCAGCAGGCTTCTACTTGCTAGTAGTTTTAGTGTTGCGTGATAATGGTTAGTGTTGTTTATGCATGTGAATGTATGAGATAAGTGGCATAAACATCAGGCATTATCGGGCAGTCTGTGCCTTCTGTTTACTCTTACAAGTCATATTTATAATAACAAATGTGTAGTCCATTCTGCAGATAAAAATGACACATTTGTCTGTGATTCTATTGGCAAGGATGTTTACAATGGGAGAAATCGTAGCCGTCCTTCATGAAGACATTTCTTAGTTTGCTTTAAGAGCTGCCCATGACAGTGCCAGGCATAGTGGAACACACCTTTAATCTCAGCACTCAGGAGGCAGAGGCAGGTGCAGATCTGAGTTTGAGGCCAGCTTGGTCTATAGAGCGAGTTCCAGGACAGCCAGGGTTACACAGAGAAACCCTGTTTCAGAAAACCTAAAAGACAAAACAAAAACAAAAATAAAAAGCCTAGAACTTACTCGTGACTTAATTTCACAAAGACTTGCTTCCTGTCTTTGGAGATGATCTTTACCATTTGATATATTTTATCATTTTATCCTGTAAGCCCATTACAGTCTAGCTAGATATGCATGCTACGCTGTAAATCCTGCTGCAGGAACGTCCCAGGTGAGGATTTATTTTTACATATCTAGAATACTTGAGGAATTTAAGAATTTGGGAGAAGCCTTGTGCCATGAGTCAGAATCCTCTCTGTTGACGACTCATCGTTGTCTGTGACCCTCCAGCCTGTCCTCCTGAGATTCTACTTCCCTTTTGGAGCTCACGTTTCCTCTATTTCATATCCTTGGGGTTTCTAAGGAATTGTTTTACTTTGGATTCTACATGCATACTCTCCTCTCTCTCTCTCTCTCTCTCTCTCTCTCTCTCTCTCTCTCTCTCTCTCTCTCTCTCTCTCTCCCACTCTCCTACTCATTCACCCACTCACCCAAAGGGACACCAGAATATTTTCAGTTCATTCCTATAATTGCCTAAACTTGGCTATTTTTGTGAATCAGCTGGATCTACTATTTCATGGCACGTACTTTTTGATGCGCTAGGGCATTTGGATCATGCATGAGTTGGGAAAATAGGAAATTGGAGCCCACTGAAGTGAGTGGTTTGTTATGCATCACTGAGTTAGGAACCACTGCTCTCTTTAGGACCCTCAGACAAGAGAAACCTTGTTTCTTCTTTCTCTTCAGCTGTTTGTAACTTTTGTCTTTTTCTCCACCTCTTTTGGGGGCGCATAGACTGGAGAGTGAATCCTGGGCCTTGTGCTCACTAAGGACACGTCCTCTGAGTGGTCTACATTGTCAGTTCCTTTCCTCCAACTTTGAACCCGAGTGAAATGTGTATAATCTCATCATGTGGCTGCCGTGCACCAGGCAGCAGCCTGAGGAGATGTGAGTTTGGGTATCTGCTTCTTGCCTGTGTGAACAACTGCAAGCTGTCAGTATTCCAGCTCAGTCATTAAATAAGGGCTGCTTACAGAGGGATGACGAGTCTCTGTAGCTGCTTGGAAACCTTGTTTAGAGAACTTGTTAAGTCAAGGAGGTTCCATAACTTCTGTCTCAAACGTGGGTGCTACCACCTTGGGAGTAAGTCCAGGATATTGAAGCGGGGTACACTTTAAAGAAGTGATATGCCTCCAGTATTCTTGGAGGCACAAAGATAAAAATATTTGTGAGGGAAACCAGATTTTCATGACTAAGATGGAAAGTGATTTAGAAGTGTTTGGGCTCTGAAGAAGTTTTAGAAATATCTTAATACAAGTAGTTTATTTCCTTTTTCATGTGTATACACAGTGATGAAAATAAGCCAACTCTCAAGGAACTCTTTCAATAAACTAAAATATAAATGCTGAGTTCACATATAATTAGACTTATTAAACATTTTTTTTTCATTGTAGTATATGAGATGCTGGAGTGTTTTCCACGTTGTGGTATCTGTAGTTGATAGAAATGGTTTTATATTGATGGTGGGGTTTGTTTGAGGTCAGAGGGATTCCCAGTGGCCATGATACGGTGGAGGACTCTGGGAATTTTGCCAGTCACTGGTGATGCAGGGAAAGGGAGAAGGTTGTGGACTTCATCGCGTTAGTGTGAAGGCCAGGCTTCCTCCAACTGCCCACAGCTTGTGACCACCCACTGCATCGCCAGGGAAGGGGACTGGGTCCTGATGGACAGCCTCGTTCAGCTTCTCCTGGAGATACCTTGCAGCCTGATAAGCACAGTTCAGCCTTCCTCTCTCCCTGTCTTTCTTGGGGTCAGATCTGTATCCACAACCCAAAGGTCTTCCTCCAGCTTTCTGGGCTCCCTCTTCTCTCCTTCTCAAACCCTTCCCCTAATACAGTTCTTGGATTTCTAAGCTTTTGTTTTCTGTGTCTTTGTATTAGAGGATTCTGACTAGGAAAAACAAATTTTGTAGCAGAGATTTGTTCATGGGCACAGTTGTGTTTGTTGTTATCAACATCAGTAGGACATTTTGTATGTGTTCTTTTAATTGTCTAAGTTGCTAAAGCTTCATTCCTAAAGCAGATAGTTTAAAAGCCTGCTCTGTGCTTGGCCGTGTTCTAGCACCTGAGGATGCAGTGGGGAATTGGCTTCTTGTTCCAGACAGGTGCTTAGCTGGTGGCCACCCAGGAGGCTGAATACCAGGCTGGCCTTTCAGCCCAGGTGGTGGCCTCTTCCCAGTCAGGGGTGACCCAAGCATCCCAAGAGGTTGGAGATCAGGATCCTGTTTGTCATTGACTAGATGCTTTCTTTGAAAAGCGCTCTCTCTCTCTCTCTCTCTCTCTCTCTCTCTCTCTCTCTCTCTCTCTCTCTCTCTCCCTCCCTCCCTCCCTCCCTCCCTCTCTCCCCCCTCCCCCTCCCCCTCCCTTTCTCTCTCTCATCTCTTTAAATTTAGCAGTTTGTTGCCTTATTGAATATGCTTCTAGCTTTGTCCATATTATCCCTGATTTAAGAAACTATAATTTTCTTTTTTTGACTTAAAACAGGAAAGCTCAACTTTCAAATTCTGTCTGATGATGCTTTTGTAGCCTGTAGCCTGACAGACTATTCCCTCACTTATTTCCATGGTTTTAAATTCCTTCTCATAGTGTTCTGCCCAAGTATTTATTTTCTTAAAAAAATAGAAGCAGGGTCCTTACTGTCCCACACGCAGAGAGGAAAGAGGGCCAAGGTTAAACAAGGTTAACCGTCCCAAGTGTCCTTATTAGGCTCAGGCCCTCTTGAAGGCACAGCAGCTTTTGAGTTCCGGTTTTATTATTTACTAAACCTAAGTTAAAACATTATTACCAACAAAGGGCATTAGATTTTTAAAATTACAGTCAAAGGACCAGTTTTTTCCTTCAGAGTCCATTATTGATTTGCTCTGTTCCTTTCCCTGTTAGCCAACATTCGCCAGGCGTGTGTGTGTGTGTGTGTGTGTGTGTGTGTGTGTGTGTGAACCTAAAGACTGGAGAGCACAGACTCTAAAGGAATCTTAAACCTCGGTAATGCAGACTTGTCTTCCGTTTTCTCTTTTGCTGTTTTAACCTGAGCCTAGGCCACAGCCAGTGTCCGGGAAGTTGGTCTGGAACCGAGGCTCTCAGAACGCCAGTGCTAACCCTCTTGTTTTGTTGGTCTCAAGCTAATTGGGATTTAGGATTGGAAACTGACAAACATTCTCACTGGATACTTTTTGTTCTTTGTGGAATGCAAGCAGAGATGTGGTAATTGAACTCATTAATTGGGACCGTTCATTGTAGGGATGCACCCTGCACCAAGGTGGCCGTGGACTGAAGCCTTGGGCTTTCAGGAACGTTGTGTTCTAGCTCCTTCCTGATTTCCAGGTTGATACCCTGTTGAGTGTGCAGCACCCCTGTCCTTAGGTCCTAATTCTTCCTGTGAGCTAATTAAAATTCGCACCGTTTCGCCCTTGGTGGTGGTATGCACCTTTAATCCCAGGTAGAGGCGGGCGGATCTCTGAGTTTGAGGTTAGCTTGGTCTACAGAGTGAGTTCCAGGACAGCCAGGGCCACACAGGAAGCCCCAGTCTCAGGGAAAAATTCTCACTGGCTCTAATGATTTTAGGCTAGTGGTTTCGAGCTTTTACTGTACAACTTAATATTGTTTTTAGTTTGTTTCCCTACCAGGCCTAAGAGACCAGTTTAAGCTGACCTTAAAAACAAAATGCTGTCCTGGGATTTATTTGGCAGCTGAATTCCTTCCTGGGCAGCACTCTCTTTCCTCACAGGTGCAAGGTATGGAGTGCCCTTCCTTCCTTATGGTTGACGGTATTTGGATAACAAAGGGAATTGTTTTCTCTGCGGTGAAAAGATAGAACTAGTTAGGGCAGAGCCAAAATGAGCCAAGGGCACCCTCTGTCCCCAAGGTGGCAGGGCACTTTGAGCACTGCTGACATGAAGACTTTCGTACCCTCTCAATGCCAGTCTGTGACTCTGTTCTTTTATTAGTTCAACTATTTTGATATTCTCATGGAAACTTGGATGTACCTTGATAGGGAAAGCTATAATATAGGAGAGCAGCCAGCTAAATGGAGAAAAGGATCACAGCACGAGTGTGGATGGAGAGGATTGAACTGTTTAATAACGACTTGGTTCAGCTGGGGAATATTTGTATGGCACTATGTATTTCCTTGTATGGTTACACACGACAACACTCTTTGTGGGAAGAGGGGGACTGATACATGGGGCAGTGGAGATAAGGGAGGGGTGGAAATGACCAAGTGCGATGATGCCTTGTGTATGAAGGATGTCATAATGAAACCTAGTATCCTGTGTGCTGAGTGACGATAACACGTAAGAGCAATGTCGACTTTAGAACTATTTTACACGTGTTTCATAAAGAGTTGTCTAAGCTCTGATGCTTAGGCAGCAGCACACGAGTGTGCCACTGGCACACGTAGTCTGGCAGCACAGCTTCTGAGATCGCTGTGGTGGCCACATCTGAGGGTGTGCCTCCTTTTTGTTTTAAGGCACTCCACTTTCTTAAATCTTTCTGATGCTTTCAGAGGGAATATCCTCTGAAGCCCCAAGGGCCTATTGACAGCACAGGTGAACAGGTTGTTAAAACTGAGCCCCAAGGTGCATTTCCATGGTTGTCTCAGTGTACCTGCTAGTCTTGTTCCCTGTGTTTCAATCTCATATTCTCTTTGTCTCTGTTTCTGTGTGTGTGTGTGTGTGTGTGTGTGTGTGTGTGTGTGTGTGTGTCAGAGAGAGAGAGAGAGAGGGAGAGGGAGAGGGAGAGAGGGAGAGGGAGAGGGAGAGGGAGAGGGAGAGGGAGAGGGAGAGAGAGAGAGATTTCACAAGCAAGTAGCGCATGCATTTTGTGTGGATACATAGGTAGGTGCTGGTGGAGGGCAGAGGATAACACTGTTCTCAAGGAACCATCCATCTTGCTTTATTTGGTGGCAGGGTCTCTCGCTGGCTCAGAGCTGTGGATTTGGCCAGTCTGGCTGGCGTGCTTCAGGGTCCCTCCAGTCTCCGCCTTCACAGTCCCAGGATTATAAACGTGTGCCACCACACCTGGCCTTGTTCTGGGGATTGTTATATTGCTCTTGTTTTGTAACCCAATCCAATTTGTGATCTCAAAGTATCTGAAAGTAGATTTGATAGGCACTGTTTTGGGCTAGGGTTCTTCAAACAGTTGTTTGGTGATCCAAATAATGAAAAGTGGGATGGGCACTTGAAATTTGGGTTTGATCCTGGGGACCCACGTGGAGACTCCTGCAAGTCCTCTGACCTGCACACATACACCCACCTCCCCAATAATACATGAAAAAAGAAAATTCAGTAATAAAAAGCACATTCCCTGGGGAGATTTACAGAATAAAGTCTTTAGATGTAGCAATCCTTTTTTGGAAAAGTATTTCTCATTTTGGGAAAGTTGTTTTGTTCAGATAGATAAATCCTTGGCCCCCTTTCTTGAGGTTCTGTTTCCAGAAAAGTAAACACTGTCTCAGCTCAGTGGTTCCTTTGCTGCTGTCTGTGACATTGAAGTAGAAAAGTGGAGTTTTCCCTTTAGTGCAATAAAACAAAGTGTCTGGAAGGTCGTGGGAGAAAACAGTAGAAAGTCTCTTATGCCCTCAGATTATGCATTCCTTTAGTGGTCACAAGCGCTTGGAATCCAGGCCTTAAATAATGAGGGCTGTGGGGAGTGAAGATAATTCCTTCTGGTTCTTTTATGCGCAGGCTGGCTAATAAGGTAGCTCCTTATTAGAAAGACATGGTTTGGTGTCTATCCCAACTGGTTCTCTGTTTCACCTGGGCCTTGCTTTAGAAAATTGTTACTAATATTACCAGGGTATGTGCTTCCTAATCACGCCATTTTACTGTGCGGGGGTCTTTGGCCAGAAGTCTTATTCTCTTCGACTCTACAGCCTCACATCTCGCCTTTGATCGCCAAGGTGGGAGGAATTGCCAGCTGCTACGGAGGCTCCCGTGCTAGAACCCGGCCCTGTGCTCTGTCACCGTGCTAGAACCCGGCCCTGTGCTCTGTCACCGTGCTAGAACCCGGCCCTGTGCTCTGTCACCGTGCTTGAACCCGGCCCTGTGCTCTGTCACCGTGCTAGAACCCGGCCCTGTGCTCTGTTACCGTGCTAGAACCCGGTCCTGTGCTCTGTTATTATTAGCAGGTTTCTTAGCTCCTCTTGAGCTGGAAGGTTGCCCAAGATAAGTTTCCTTTTCCTTTTCTGTTTTTGACACAGTACTGGTGATTTGATACTGCCTACCAGGTACTCCGCCATGGAACTACGTCCACAGCCATCTTTTTATATTACTATTATTATTATTATTATTATTATTATTATTATTATTATTTGTTTTTTTGAGACAAGGTTTCTTCGTGTAGCTCTGGCTGTCCTGGAACTTGTTCTATAGACCAGGCTTGCCTTGAACCCAGATCCATATGCCTCTGCTTCCTGAGTGCTGGGATTAAAGGTGTGCTGCACCACTGCCCAGCTCATCTTTCAGTTCTTTGAAACTATTCAAGATTTTTAGAGCCAAATATCTAATGAGAAGAGCTCCAAAACCAGAGTCCTCATTGGAAACACCACTGAAAAGTCTATAGTCATTTTAATCTTCACATTGTGCTGTGAATCTCTGAGTCTGGAGTTTGCTGTCTTGCGAAGTAACATGGAAATACGGTTTGTGTCTTGCCTTTCCCCAGCTCATCTAGAATCCCAGGATTGAGGATAAATTAGGACCTCAGGTTTCTTGGGCTAACTTTCTGTGGAGAAGGCCATGGCAGACATTGGCTGGACATTGGATGCTAGCTTCTTCATGTTTATATAGAGGTAGTTAGTCACATCTCCTTGGAAGGCAGCTGGGTCACTAGGCTCTTAATCAATTCTTGTAATGGAGAGACCAAACACGGAAGCTCCGTGACTCTACCCATTACATCTTGTTTTGCACTTTGAGCAAATCAAAATCTGTTTTCTTCCTATCATTTAAATACTCGAAGACAGTCTTTGTGTTCTTCTAAATGTTCTCTCTTCCCTGTTTCCATTAAACGCTGCTGCCTGTAGTTAGTTCTCTCCACCCACCTTGACTTGCGCAGCAGGTGCCTTTCCCTGCTGAACCATCTCACTGGCTGGATCCTCTTTAGCATCCTAACTAGGAACATCTCTGTGAAGTATTTTGCTGTCCTGTTGAGATGGGTTCTTTTTAGACGTAACTGCAGAGTTGAGCCCCATGTGTAGCAAGGAACAAGGTTTGTTCCTTCATCGTCTGATGGGACATGTTTGGTTAAGTGAACATTTTAGGACTCAAAACTCATTACTGAATTCACACAAACTCTCAAGATGTCCCGTACACTTGAGCAACTGCCTTTCAGCACTCGAGTCCAGCAGCTTTCTCAGACTTCGTGGGTCACGTTGGAATCCCCTTTTCAAGTGTGAGAGCTACTGAACGGTAGTGCTTCAGCAGGCATTCTGCTGGCCCCAGTGTTGGGTCCAGGGTCTCATAATAATGGGGGACAGACCACCAAAGTCTATTAAACCAGAAGCAAACTTTATTCCAGAAAATTAAAATTAAAATTAAAAAAAAAAACACCGTGGGGCACAAAAGCTTATCAGCTAGCTGAGACTGCAGCCAATGTTGGAATTCTGGGGCTGTGGCCGTGGAGGCGGGTACTGGCCCCCTCTTATAGTATCAGGCATGGGGTGCATGCTATGAGTCACATAGAAACAACTATTAAAAGTTAACTTTGGTCCAGGCAGTTGTTGGCTATAAGGCCAAGGGGGTTAAAAGTTAACCCCTGGCTGTTGCAGAGGAGCTGGCTGTAAGCAGACAGCCATTGTTAGCAGTTAACCTTTAGAGTGATGACTGTCAGCTTTCATCTCTCAAGCTTATAATTTTGTATTCTATATTCCCGGACCCTTCACCAGCCTCTGTCAGCAGCAAACGTGGGAGGCGTCTGTGGAGAGTACAGGCTGATGGGGTGGCTCTCCAGGCTGGGTTGGCAGCCTGGCCCAGGGGCAGGTCCATCTTGCCTCCTGTGTGTGTGCACGGTTGGCTGGGAACACAGCTGCTTCTGCGCATCACTTTCTGCCCGGGGCTGATTTTGTGCTCTGGTGCCCGGGGCCTCAGAGCTGCAGATTGTTGCCTGGCCTTGCATTGAAAAGGTTGGCTGGTTGCTGCTATCCTACAAGGGCTGAGTCGTTAGCATGTTTTGTGTTCCTGGGGTTGCCTTTTGTTTGTAAGACCATCTAAAGCCCTTCCCAAGGCTCAGGAATGAAGGGATTCTGCGATTTCTTTCTACCAGAATGATTGATTACAACATCCTTTATGTGCTTGTAAAATCACATTCTGTATTTGTGCTTTTCATCTCATTTTTGACACATGGAAGTCTTTCTCATTATCATTAATTCAGTTGTCTTTAATGCAGAAGGTGTCATCACAGATGGCCTTGGGAGCCGGAGGGTAGTCTGTTGAAGATTTAGTACTCATCTGTCTCTGGGGAGGAGCAGTGTTTGGTATTAGGAGTACTCATCTGTCTCTGGGGAGGAGCAGTGTTTGGTATTAGGAGTACTCATTTGTCTGGGGAGGTGTAGTGTTTGGTATTAGGAGTACTCATTTGTCTCTGGGGAGGTATAGTGTTTGGTATTAGGAGTACTCATCTGAGTCTGGGGAGGAGCAGTGTTTGGTATTAGGAGTACTCATTTGTCTGGGGAGGAGCATGTTTGGCATTAGAAGTACTCATCTGTCTCTTGGGAGGAGCAGTGTTTGGTATTAGGAGTCCTCATTTGTCTGTGGGGAGGTGTAGTGTTTGGTATTAGGAGTACTCATCTGTGTCTGGGGAGGAGCAGTGTTTGGTATTAGGAGTACTCATTTGTCTGGAGAGGTGTAGTGTTTGGTATTAGGAGTACTCATTTGTCTGGGGAGGTGTAGTGTTTGGTATTAGGAGTACTCATTTGTCTGGGGAGGTATAGTGCTTGGTATTAGGAGTACTCATCTGTGTCTGGGGAGGAGCAGTGTTTGGTATTAGGAAATACGAGTAATACTCTACAGTGACAATGCTATATTTCTGTGAAATAATGAAGGTAACGTGAGATTCCATGGGGCCCCCAGTCTCTTTTGAGAGAAAGAAGAAAACAAAACAGCCCTTGTTCTGCGACCAGCAGTACTTACAAAAATGACTGTTGGCTTACTTTGTTCTTAAAGAAAGTATTTTAGGCTGTGTTCTAGAGTTACCGACTAGACTTTCCAGGGGTCGACAACCTAATGATGGATTTTAAGCTTTACAGAATGCTTTCAGTTAATGAACAAAACAAAGCCGAGACCCGTGTGTACTGTTGGCTGTGCCCGCTCCTCCTCTGCTTTGGGAGCTTGCTGTTGACTTCAGCAGGAAGAGGCCCCCAGACGCCTTCCATCTTCCTTTTTAGCTCCTGGTGGCCAGGCAGATGTCTGTGTATCAGACCAGTTCTCTAAAGGAAGGAAAATTCCATGACCTAAAATGACTCTTGAGCTAGCTTCTGGGTCTCCTTTTTTGAGGGGTGTTTGCTGTGGAGTCCAGGGTTTGAGGAGACTGTCACACACCCGTGTTACCGATGTCTGTCATTCCTGGAGCATTTCCTTGGCACTGTTTTGATGGTGACAGATGACATCTGATGTCTCTAGCCTCCTGTGGCCTCCTGCATTAACACTGAACTGCTAGGAGCTCCATCCTCAAGCTGCTGTTTTTCTTTCCACTCGGAGGAGCTTTCTGAGTTTTACCTTTGCCTGGAAAGCACCTGTTGTCCGCTCTAAGCTTGGTCCCTGCTCATGCTCTCTCACTGGGGATTTCCTTCTTTGTGACTTGGAGATGCCTGCAGCTCAGCTCAGCTCAGCTCAGCTCAGCTCAGTAGCATCCCAGGTACCCCGGCTTGGGATGCTGATGCATTTGTATCTCTAGGAAATGCTTCCATCTGGGATGAACCTTATCTCTCATCTTGTCTCTTCATTGTGAGAGAAAAATCCTACAATAAGGCAGGTGAAAACTCAAGCTCACTTCTCCAGCAGGACTTGAGCCCTGCCCAGGGATGTTCCTGGTTCCATAGGCAGTGATCCTCATTTGAAGCCTGCCTGCGCCCCCCCCCCACCCCCCATCTTCACATTATTCTCAGGCCTGAACTCTCTGTAAACGTTGTTGTCTTGTACCTCACAGAGAAATAACCATCTGTAGTCCTTCCCACAGCTCCTTCATGACGTCTGCAGACATAGGGATACTGGCTCTCGTTAGAAGGAAAGGAAAGATCTCAGGACAGGGTAGCTCCCCATGCAGTGTCAGCATTCGGGGGTCTTCCCATGTCCTGTGTAGCCCTTCAGCCTCTTTTGTGGGCTCTTCACAGGACATTTGCACATGCTCTCGTCTCTTATGTACTGATTTCCGTCTTTAAAGATGAAACAAAACACCCCAGGAGAAGTCCTACCTCTTCCTGTGTGCTCATAGTCATCATGGTTGTCCCTCTGAAGAATGGCTGTTCCCAAGATACTCCCACCTTTCCGTTACGATCACCTGCTGTCTGGCCTTTCCCATAGATATTGCTAACATGACTGAGTTTACACAGTGTCCTATAGACACAGTTATATGACATCTGTTCCAGCTTTTGTGTCTGGATCTATCCTACTACTGTGTCTGAACGACCCTATAGATTATATGTTTTCTGCAGAGGCTGGCATCTCAGGAGAGAAGTCAGCTCCCATTATATGCTGGTGTAACATTTAACAGATACATATGCTCACACAGCCACACCTCCTCCTTCATTTATCCAACACCATGCTTTAGCAGCATACTCTGCCTCACATTTTCACACGTTTTGGTTCATGACTGCTTGGCTCCTTTGCTTTCGTGCTGATGCTGAGCAGCGCATCATGGCAGGATGGTCAGGTGGAGCAGAGCTGTTCAATTTATGTTGAGCAGGAAGCCCAAAAGAGAAGGGGCTGGAATTCCAGTCTCCCCTTCCCAATGACCTGCCGACTTCATCCACACCTCCTCTTGTTAAGGTTCTGCTAGTGCCTCTGCTGCTGGTGGACCCTTCAGCGGATGGACCTTTGAGGCCGTTAAGGATCAAAACAGTAACAGTGCTCTCAGGTAGCTGTTTGCTCATACGAAATCTGGAAGCAATTACAGATACTTCCTTTTTTCCCCACACTCAGCTGTGTCTCAAATCTACTTGCTTCTTTTTGTGTCTACATCTGTGTGAGCCACCATTGTGTCTTGTCTCCTGGGGAAACCTCCTGGGAAGAGTTTCTTCTTCCAGTCTCCCCGCCTAAGTCCTTTGCTCAGAGCAGGGGATCTTTAAAACCTACAACAATCAGTCTATCAGTTCTCTGTTTAAAACCATCCAGCGCCTTCCATCCCCTGGGGTTCTCCCTGCAGGTATTCTGGCCTCTGCTGGCACTCAGCTCCCCTGTCCCTCCAGTGTTGTATGCCCAGCCACACCTCCCCTTTGACATGGGCTGTCAGAGGCAGTACTTCCTTTTGCTTTAATCCTGTGCCTCTGCTGGCTCCAGGCTGGAATCTGCTCCTCTTGATCCTCCTGTTCCCGATTTCTTCTCCTCTTTCAGCTCATAGCTTCTGTGCCACTGCTCTGATGAAGCTCATACTGAGCACATTCCTCCTATTGCCTCGATGAAGCCCTTGCCACCCTTGGTCCACACTTTCCACTGGAAATTTGCACGTGTTCCTTCCCCACTAATCAGCAGATTTCGTGAGGGCTAGGGGGCTTCTCATTCTTGTGTCCATCTCACAGCCCCGGTGCTCACTCACACCAGGCTCTGGTAAGATGGCTCTCTTGGATGGGGAGTCCCCACTTGGGACTTTGACTGCACTGTTCTCTGGGGTTGTTGATCCCTGTATCTCTCATTTGTGACCATAAGATTTGTCAGCCTCTGTTACACTGGCGTGCTTTGCCAGGCATCCTTCTTTCCTGAGCATGTCAGCCTCTGTAGAAGATGTATTTATTATGTATGGGTTTATTCTGCAACAGTAATAGGCTAGATCTGGAGAGAGAAGCTTTTAAAATGACACAGGTGTCATATATATTTCCTTAAAAATTATACTTACTTATTCAATTTGTATGTGTGATGGAGGGGCGCACACATACCACTGTGCATATGTAGAGATCAGAGAACAATTTGGGGAGTCAGTTCTCTCCAACCATATGGATCTTCAGGATTGAACTCCGGTTGTCTGGCTTGGTGGCATGTGCCTTTGCAGGCCCAAGTATCTTAATTTCTGGAAATGGTCTGTGGATTGGATCACCTTGAAAACTGTTGGCAGATCCTCTGGTGACTGCTTTCTGAGATACAGCATGGGCCATCCCAGACCTTACTTGGCTGGCCAGGACCCCTGCTCCATGTCACTCTGTGTCTGTTGTCTTCAGTACAGGATGCTCTCTGGATTGTCACTATTTCCAGTCACATGGTCCTAAGTGTGGAACATTTGAATTTAACATTCAGAATACTTAAAATGAATGCGTTTGGAAGATGAACCCATTCTGTCTCTGGACTATTCTTTTCCTTTGGGTCTATTACCTAGCTCTTGTGTAGCAAAGTAGCAAATTTTCCAAGTGGGTGAGTAGTACTCAGGAGGAGCCCTTGTGTTTGAAGGGGCATTTACATATTTTGTATTTACATTGTATTAGGAGTGTTTACTTTAAAAGAAATCCTTATGAAATAAATGAGTGCAAAGGAGCCTGTGGTTAAATTAAGAATCCCAAGGCCAGGGAGTATAGCCCCTGGAAGAGCACTTGCCTAAACTGCTAAGGGTAGGGCAGGGCACTGGATTTGATTTCTGACATGTTCCTCTTAAAAGCATTTACCATTTTTTCCTGTATTTTAAGCTTCAGTTCTTTTTCTCTTCCTTCCTTCCTTCCTTCCTTCCTTCCTTCCTTCCTTCCTTCCTCCCTCCCTCCCTCCCTCCCTCCCTCCCTCCCTCCCTTCTTCCTTCCTTCCTTCCTTCCTTCCTTCCTTCCTTCCTTCCTTCCCTCCGTTTTGGAGGAGGCTTTGTAAAAGGTAGATGACACATTCTTGCATAGTGTTTTAAGGTCTTTCCATCATTCTGGATATTTCTGCATCTTGGAGTTGGAGGCTGAGAAAGCCACTGTTCAGTAGCATACTGTTACCAAGTATGCTTTCCTTAGGTAAATAATCCTTTTATTTGCGTTTTCAGCATTTTGTGGCTTTGAATAAAAAGCCTAAGTGAGTCAGGGTAAGACATGAGTGAGATTGTGGTCGGAGTGCACGTGGCCTGTCACTCTCCCTGATGTGACATTTGCCAGCAGGCCTGAGCACTTGGTCTGACTTCTGCTAATGTACCTTCCACCCTCACCAGGACAGGAATTGTCAGTGGTGACGTCAGACTACTTGTATAAGAAGAATACGCACAGTTCTGAGTCTTTCCTTAGTGCGGTCTGGTTACCAGTGAAGGAACGTCATTGAACTTTAGATTTCTGAGGAGGAGGTGATCTCAAACACGAGTGTTCTTTCTGTAGTGGGTGTCATAGAGCCCTTTGTTCACTCATAGCTGGTCGTGGAGAGCTGTGGGCTGAGTTGCGTGTTCTCTGCCAGCTGCTTCAACTCTCTTCCCTGAAAACATTTACAGATATGGAGCTCTTTAATACGTTATACAGCGCCTTAGTTGTTATATTGGCAGAATGAGATCAAACAGCTAAATATGTTGTTCACTTTACTTCTGGTGGAGTGCAGGAGGGAAATGAAGTACTGTGTCTTCCTAATGCTGTGTTCTTTTGTTCTTTCTTCTTCTCCAGGCATTAAGTGTTACTGAGACCCTGATTAAACCCTTGGAAAAATTCAGAAAGGAACAACTCGGAGCTGTAAAGGTTGGTGTCTAACTTGAGCACACTTGTAAACAGACCACGCTGGCGCCGTAGCTGCTGCTGTAGTCTTTATTCACGTTTGGCAGCGTGGCGGGCTTGCAGGGGAGACCATCTGTTGTTTGATGTTTTAAATGCACTTTTCCCCCTGGGGGAGGTGAAATTGAAAACAAAATAAAAACACCTGGATGCGGAGTAAAACAACTGTCATCTCCTTTGGCTAACCTTTCCAGGGAGCTTAAGTTTCCCTCTCTGGATAGAAGGCGCTCGCTGTGCTGTAGTCACAGCTGTGTGCACGCCTCTCTGTTGTAGGAGAACTGACCATGCCAGGCTTTGATTAGGGACTCTGCTCCCACAGGATGTCGTGGAAACTAGGAAGAGGTTACTGTTGTTGGGATGTGATTTCCTTGACTCTAGCAAAAGTGTATTGAGCTTCTACTATGTGCAAGTGTTTATTGTAACAGTGACCTACAGCTTCACAGGGAAGGATCTGGGACGTAGCCAGGATTTCCCGGAATAATATAGCAAGCAGCTTTGCCACAGCAGAGTCTGAATGTATTTAGCAACTTCTAGAGTTTGTGATCTCAGCCTTGAAGTTAACCTAGCAAAATAATTTCCACCAGTCTTTTTCTTTGTCTTTTTTAATGTGAGGGAGAAGAAGTACCCTTTGTGTCTTGTTGGCCATTCTTGACCTAGACCAAAGAGAAGAGAATAACTCATTTTAAGTAGGGAAGAGAACTGTCTTGTTTGCCACTTTTCATAGGTAGAAAAAAAAATCAAAATCCTTTAGAACGAGTAAACCTTGTACCTCAGTAGCTGTGACTGCACAGGTAGGCCCAACACACTCCAGTATTTTTGTTTACTATTTATAGACTCCTTCCTCCTTTAAGTGCTGTGTCGTATTGGTATTTTTATTTGGTCTGATAATGTACAGAAAGACTGTAAATTGAGGATAGTGGGTGTCTGGGGTGCCCCACCCCTTCTCCTGACAGTAAATGAGCTTTAGCTTCCTGACTGCAGCAGCTGATCGGATGCACCTTCCCACTCTTGGACAAATCCTCGCCTTTCCTGTCCAGTGAAGGACCTGGTGTCTTGCTCTCCTCTGGAGTCTTCTAGTTTGAAGCTTGAACATGCTTCTGTGTCATTGGCAGGCACTATATGCTTACAGCATTCAGTTCATGCTTTCATTAGTTAGTGGGTGAGGGAGGGCAGGGGCTGTATTGCCCTAAGCAAGTGACTTAACCAGTACATGGCTTATGTTTTATTGTCCCTTTACCCCGCTAGGTTTTGTACATTTCTTCCTTCTGTCAGTGCCTTTCCTGGCTCCAGGTTTCCCTCATGTTCCCTCTTGTTTGTTCAGTGAAGCGACTTGTAAAATAAGCAGCCCCTTAAAGGGAGAGATTCCTGCAGTGATGTAGCATATGACTCAGGCTGGGTAGTGACCAAATGCTGACCGGAAGGCCATTGATTTACAGTTTCAGTGTGTTTTTGGCAGTAGGTTTTGAAGGATTTAGCTCCATTCTTGGTGAGTACAGTATTGTTGCTGTCTTGTCTGTTGATATCCCCGGAGAAACCAGATGGGACCCTGGGAGAACTCCCCCCTTTTAACATAATAAATAGAGGTGGTTCCCTCTATAATGTAGTAACACAGAAATGGCGATCTCTTGCATCACACTGTTAAATCTTTCAAGACCGTGCATCATTTTTCTTTAACTTCCAGAATTCTCCACCTTGCCTTTTTGTAGAAGATGTCTAGAAAAGAGCTTGTTTGGTTTATAATAATTCTGTGAGAACCAAAGAGGAACTTGCAGTTTAGGTACCTGCTCACATGCCTCTGTGCGCGCGTGCGCTCGTGTGCGTCTGTACGTGCGTATGCGTGTGTCCCTCCCTGTCTGCGTGTCTGCTTCCTGGACACCCAGTCCTGTTTTGACAAGCACACACTTGTGTTCCGTTGCAATGTGCTTTAAAAAAACTTTCAACTCTTAGTTTGTGGCCGTTTTGACAACCATCATGGAGCAGTTTTCGTGTGGAGATGAAAACAGCACATTAAGAAGTTGACCACATCAGGGTTTTTAGACGTCGTTGTCAGCGTTTAGCTCCTCTCCTCTCCTCCTTTTCCCGTGTGCTGATTTCACCCTGTTTGCTTTTCTGTGGAGCTCTTGGTTCCCTCCATGCCTGCCTTCTCTAGTTTCTAGAAGCCTTAATTACACGTTGAACTGTGGTGTAAGTGTAATCTAAGTTGCTAGGTGGTTTTTGTAAATTGGATTTTTAAAAACCTCCGAGGTGCTCCTGACGATTCTGTTGTGTTTTGATGTGCCTGCCTTGAGTCATGTCTGCTGGGTTTGGGCTTGTTTCTGTTTTGAAGACTCTTCTGTGTTTTCCTGTGTGTCTGCTGGAGTCAGACCCTGGGTCCTGGCGCTTTGGGCTGTGCTGCAGTGCCCGTGGGAGTTTACTCGGGGTTGCTGCGCTTCTGAACTCGTTCCTGCTTTTCCCTTTTCTGTACAGAGTTGGCTTTTATCTGCAGTGCGCCCAGCACCTTAAAAGCCATCGCTTACTGGAGGCAAAGTACAGTGAGTAAAATGTGCAAGGACTAGTGGGAGAATCGAAAATTGTTTTCCCAGACACCTCACCAGTCGGGTCATAGTGCAAACTGGGTCTAGAACAGTAGCAGCAGTGTGTTAAGTGTCAAATAGAAGCCACTAAACTGTCCTGACGGATTATAAGACAACCTCGGAGAGAGCAGAGTTTGATTTTACCCAGTAGACCCAAACTTTTAACACAAGATATGAAACAAATGTTTGCTTCATATTATTGTGACTTTACACTTCACCCCAGGACCAAGCTTGCAGTCACATTTAGAAAACATTTCTTTCTAAGAATATGTCTAATGAGCATACTTAATAAAAACTGGCCCAGATTTTGTAAATAATTGCAGAGCATGAGTAGAACCAAACCTCCCCTAGTACCTTATCATGTCAGGTGGTTTGGAAAAAGCGGAGTGTCGCTTCAATTTAATCCTGTTACTTTTCTTTTGCTTATAAAGCACATATCCGTGTCTGTCACACAGCAAATTAACACACTGCCTGGCCTTCAGCAAGGCTGTGGGAGAGTAAGAGACTGGAAAGTGGTGGGATACGCTGAGCTGAGGTCTGAGCTGAGGTCTGGGATCTACCCCAGATGGCTGTGGCACACACTCGGCCCCTGCAGGGAGACCACCCCGAGTGATCTGTGATTTGGGACCAGCTACTTCAGGCGCTGTTCCTCAGTTTCCCGGTCTGTCTCAGAAGGGGATTTCCAGAATTAAAAGGACCTTGAAATACCCACTGCGTGTCAGGTTTGGGGCCGGATGCTTATGGTTGCAGTTGCTGCCTTCCTACTTGTGGTTTACTCCCCATGGCTTGCCAAAAAAGAATCGCTCAGGTTTTTAATCCACTCTTCATTCTGGAGTGCCAGCGATTTGTCTGCAGACACTGGTTAGGTGAACCTACAGCAGGTATTCAGGTGCTGTGTGGCTCTGGTCAGTGTCGGGCCTGGGATACTGTGCTGGCTACTCATTTGTCCTCTGACAGCGCTGGATGAGGGGCCGGGCATTGGATTGGGGTAGGGGACGGGAGGGGGGTGACTTCTCTCTTTAGAAAGGCTAAAGGCAGTTGAAGGAGGATTGTAAATGGGGCTGGGTAGCTCATTGGGATGCCAAGTGTGAAGAGAGGAAAGGAGGAGTTAAGGGAGGTGCACGCACTTGTGTACACACACACACACACACACACACACACACACACACACTCAGAGTGGGAAAAGGAGTTGCTTCCTAGAAGTGAGTCTGACCCAGCAGTAAGATGTTGTTGCAGCTTGGAGCTGGAGCATGGGGTCAGAGCCAGCAGGATCCTGCGTAGGGGGAGTATGTAGGGAGGGGCAGGGGACTGTTTAAAGCGGTCCCTTGGTGATTGCTGCCTGTCTTTGCGGCCTTGTGTCCTGTGTGGAGTATAGTTCCCCTCCTTATTAAGTAAAAAGAGAAGAACTGAAATCCCCTAAGGAGGTGTTGAAATCATCTAGACTACTCAAACATTGAATGTTATTTAATGTGTACAGCTGGAAAGGAAAACCTGTTTCCCAAGAAAAGTTATAAAATGTAGACAACTACACAAAGATAGTCATATTGAAGTGAACATAATAAAAACACCTTCCTCTTCCAAAAGACACCAAAAACTCTGGTGTGATTTACAGATATGTGCATATTTTTATTATTATTTCCTGTTTTCATGGAAGCGTTGAGAATGCCTGATCCATGCTAACACTGGCTGCAGTTCCCCTAATGTGATGTTTACCCCTTTAACTGGAGTGCTGTCCACGTTTTGGAACTCTGGAGTGTCTCTTTGGGCTTTTGCCTGTTGTTTGCTTAGGTGATGTGTGTTTTATTTTAAGATCTGATGACAATCTCTTTATTATAGCTTCATTTTTAACTCGTGACTTTTTCAGCCCATCTGGAATTAATTTTGATATGGGTGGGGCTCTGTTTCTGTTTCCCAGTTAAATAGTTACAGCAATCCCACTAGTTAAATAATATATTTTAAAATGGTGTGCTTTCTGCGGGGACCTTTGTATATATTTTATTTCTTTTCTTTTTCGAGACAGGGTTTCTCTTTTTAGCCCTGGCTCTCCTGGAACTCACTCTGAAGACCAGGCTGGCCTCAAACTCACAGAGATCCATCTGCCTCTGCCTCCTGAGTGCTGGGATTAAAGGTGTGTGTCACTGCCGCCCGGCTATATTTTATTTTTTAATGATATTTAAGAGTTCCGCTAATTTGAGTTGTGGGCCTTAGGTTCATGAATTTCCTCTTCCTATTATACATTTATATTGGTCCTGTTTTATCCCACACTACTATTTTAAGTTACATCTCTACTTTTTTTACGTGTGCAATTTTATAACAGATAACTTATAGATAACTTCCTATGAGCCGTATTTAATCTGTAAACAAAGTTGTCTGGCTTGCCGGTGCGGTACTTTAACCTCTTTTCCAGCCAGTCACACCTCACTGGAGGACCGACTGGCTCAGACTCTCCCGAGTTTATAATGTCTGCTTCCTAAGAAACGTTTGCTTCTCGCAGCGAAGTTGAACTCCAGGATTCTGCTGCCATGTGTATTCTATCCGTCTCCTGTGTGCAGCGTTGGAAAGAACGTGTTCCATTCTCACTGGTTGCTCCCGGCCACAGTCCTTAAGATTGATATCACTTTAGCACAAGACATGAACACAAAGAACAGATGTGCTGCAGCCACACTCAGAATAAACGCAGGGGAAATAATTGTCTGGGTTGAGGTTCCTGGAGCAGAGGCTGCAGCACCTGTGCAGTGCTGTGGAACGTGGCCAGCCTGAGTTTCTTTTCAGTAGGTGGGTGTGACTGGTTCCTAGATAAAACTCTTAGTTAAGAAAGCCTAAGCTGGCGGCGGTGTCGCACACCTTTAATCCCAGCATTCGGGAGGCAGAGGCAGGTGGATCTCTGAGTTTGAGGCCAGCCTGGTCTACAGAGAGAGTTCCAGGACAGGCACCAAAACTACACAGAGAAACCCTGTCTCGGAAAACAAACAACAACAACAACAACAACAAACAAACAAACAGAAAAGAAAGCCTTTGTGCTGCTGTTTTCTTTCATCCCCAACTTTACCCACACATTAATTCACATACTCATGTTGCTGAGTGTGCTGGGGGTTTTGGCTGTTGAATCCAGTTCTGTGATTTGGATGGAGTCAGAGAAGCAAGTAAAACTTGGCCTAGTCCTCGCCTGTAAAGACTGTACTCCTTAGGATGGAGTTATGCATTGTGGACACGCTGTGGTAAATGCAGAGGCATGGCTTGCCCTTCCTGACTAAGTGCAGAGGCAGGTCCCGAGAGAGTGGTGTGTGGCTGTCCTGCAGGTGTACAGCACACTGAGTGGGCAGGGCGTATCCATGCCATAGTACGCTCTCCATGCTGTCGGCTTTCTAAATGCGTGGTGATGTGAAGGCAGCGATGTGGATTGTACTTTATTTCCTGCTGTTAAAATAGTTGACAAGCGTAAGGAGAAACAGAAAAGATAGTAACCAACTGTAACTGTAATCAGTACCGTACACTTACAGAAATGCTGTACACTGAGAGAGAAGCCTACCCAGGACCTAAGACAAAGAAAGTGCTTCCGTTTCGGCGGAAGCGTGACAACTTGGAAATGTGAGAGGAAAGCTGCCTGCCTGACTCCTGCTTTGTCCCTCACACACCCAAGGACCATGGGCTCTCCACAGATGAGTCAGCACAAAATACTCCCAGATCATTCTGAAGAAAACTTAGGTTCTCCTTGTCAGACCTTTTGGGAGATTACTTATTATTTTACTTTATATATCTGAGTGTTGGGCTTACATGTGTGTCTGTGAATCATGTGCGTATAGCACTCACAGACAACAGAAGAGGACACCAGGACCCCTTGGACTGAGTCACACTTGTGAGCCTCTGTTTGGGTTCTAGGAAAGGAACCTGGGTCCTCTGGAAAAGGACCATCTCTCTGGTCCTGAAATTTTTGTTTTCAGGCTTTTCAAGTTGGTAGTTAGAACTGGGAAGAAACACCAATTCCTGAGTCTCTCCTTCATCAGAATGGGGACTAACTTATGGTCTTAAGTGATGACGCAGAGGCTGTGATGTCCTAGGCTCCCAGAACTCAACCTGTAGCCCTGTGCAGTGGGGACGTGAATGCCAGGATGCAGAAACCACATCCTTTGTTTCATCTTCCACTAAAAGAGAAAACTGGCTAGAAAAGACTAGGGTAGTTCACTATCTTTGACTTAGAAAAAAATAGAAAATAAGGAAGGAGATGTGCCTGGGCGTGCTGAGAGTAGGGGGGTTTGGTGCAGATGGACTTATTTCTAACATCCCCAAGACAGGCTTCAAAATGTTCGTTAGAAGTGTGGGAGCCGAGCGAGGGCTGCTCTGCCATCTTCACCCGCAGGAGCTGGTGACTTGTTCTCTCAAAAGGCCTTTGTAGCAAAGCAAAGCAAATCCTAGCTCAAGGCCGTGCCCGTGTGTGGAATCAACCAAACCGCTCTCCGTAGTCCGTCAGCATTGTGTTGGGGTCCGTTGACCACTGATGCTGTGCTAGGTGGTGTATGAATCCTTGTAAGGTCAGGAAACTCAGTAGCAGTTCTGGGTAGAGTGTCCTTATATTCATATTGGACTATTGATGACTTTCTTCCCTGAGATGTTCTAGAATTATTACGAGTAAAAATCTGTGTGGCTAAACTGACTGAGTCTAACGTGAATTTCATCTCTGCGCAAAGTCCCGAGAAAGCTTGTTCCTTGAGCTTAGCCCCTTATGTGTCTTTCTTTTTTGTGAGAGAAGAGTGAGGTGATTTAACTCCGGTGAAGAGTTGAACATAAGGAAAGGGTTGGGAAGAAACTCCTGAGAGGAGGGATGCAGGAGAGTGTCTCCGTGGCCCCGTGGCCCTGGTGCCGACTCTGATCCGTAGCAGTGGCTTGGGGACAGGAGGCTTAGGGACAGGGAGCTTGGGGACAGGAGGCTTGGGGACAGGAGGCTTGGGGACAGGAGGCTTGGGGACAGGGAGCTTGGGGACAGGAGGCTTGGGGACAGGGAGCTTGGGGACAAGAGGCTTGGGGACAGGAAGCTTGGGGACAGGAGGCTTGGGGACAGGAGGCTTGGGGACAGGAGGCTTGGGGACAGGGAGCTTGGGGACAGGGAGCTTGGGGACAAGAGGCTTGGGGACAGGGGGCTTGGGGACAGGGGCCTTGCCTCAGCAGTGCCTTCACAGTAGTGCTTCTTCGCTTTTTTTTTTTTAAACATTTTTCGTATTTTTAGCCTCCAGTAGATGTAACTGTGCATGTGATTTATGTGTGTTATGTATAATCAACATTGCCTGGTTTTTCTTTGTAGGAAGAAAAGAAGAAGTTTGACAAAGAGACAGAAAAGAATTACAGTCTAATTGATAAACACTTGACTCTCTCTGCCAAGAAGAAAGACTCACATTTGCAAGAGGTATTCTTTTCATGTTGCTCTTGATATATGTAGTGACCTCTTTTTTTAAAAAATTTCTTTCCTTGTGAAAACTTCACCTGAGATTGTATAGACATGGGGAAAACAGATACTGCAATGAATTAAGAGCAGAGTTCTGTGAATGAGGCAACAATGAATGTCTTTTTTTTTTTTTTTTCTGGAGCTGAGGACCGAACCCAGGGCCTTGCGCTTGCTAGCAAGTGCTCTACCACTGAGCTAAATCCCCAACCCCATGAATGTCTTACAGTATTGATCAAGTATGGAGTTATAGCAGTAACTTTTAGGCTCTGAGTTTTTCACAGGAGCAATGTTAGTATTATAAAGAACTTACACAGCCAGGCGTGATGGCAACACAAACGCCTTTAATCCCAGCACTTAGGATGCAGAATCTCTGTGAGTTTGAGACCAGCATAGTCTATAGAGTAAGTTCCAGGGCTATGAAACCCTGTCTTGAAAAACTAAACAAACAAACAACCCCCCCCCCGCCCCCACCCCATTCTTCTTTGCAGGGACAGGCCTCTTCTTGGCTTTCGGGTCTCCTTGATGAACTGAACTGAATGAGCTCACACACTGTTTTATGTATGTGACAGCAGCATTAATCTAACTGAGCGCTGAGCTGGGGGGTCTTGTTGGAAAGAGTGAATCTGTTCTACTTGTGCTAATAGACAGGTGGTTTTTTTTTTTTTTTTGGAAAGCAGTATGTAAGCAGAAAGGAATTTATATCTTACCTCTCATTTTCTCCATTTCTTTGTAAATTTCTAGACTATTTTCCTCTCTCTCATAGGCTTGAATAGAAACTTCATTTATTCACAATATGGAACATAGACTTTTAAAAGATTTCTTTGAATTTTTAAAAATAATACATGTATGTATATGGGGGATATATGTGCACATGAGTGTAGGGGCCCACACAGGCCAGAAGAGAGTGACGGGTCCTCCGGAGCTGGAGGTACAGCTGGCTGGGAGCTACTTCCTAGAAGTGCTGGGAACTGAACCTGTGCAAGAACAGTATGCACTCCTTTGTTCAGAAAAAAATGGTTCTTTATCCTTGAGATAAACACATGTGCATACATGCACACACAGACTCCCCCCTCACTCTGACGCCACACACACACACACACACACACACACACACACACACACGCGCACACATACACTGTAGGGCCATAATACTCCCTATTTTCCCCCAGCTACCAAGGACCTCAGTACCTTCCCTTAAACACCCAGCCGTCTCCTCAGCCCCAGATCATGGAGTTGATTAGCAATAATGTGGCACGTAGTTGAGGTTGTAACTTAGAACAGAACACTGCCTTCCTCCCTTTGTTGGCTTTTGAGCACACATGAATCCGTACATAATGCTCTGTTACATATGTACTTGTTGACATATCATCCGGATGATAATAGTATGAAACCAGCTTTATATACAGACTGCATGTGTGCATACATCATTGGCTTGACATCTACAAGTGACAGTTTGTAGATGTAATTCTGAACGGTTTTATTAAATAAGAAACACAGAGCCAAATGCAGAGTTGAAAGCCCAAGAGGTCAGAGCAGCAGCCAAGAGCTAAGACCAAGACCGACTTCTTACCCCTCACTGTCTGCTGTCATCCTGCCCCTCAGAAAGAGACCTACTTCCTGTGTGTCTGTCTTTTTATCGATTTTCTGTTCTGCCTTCTCATTGGTTGTAAACCCAACCACATGACCTCCTCGTCCACAGACCTCCAGGTCTCTATGGTTGGTATTGAGATTAGAGGTGTGTGTCTCCATGCTGGCTGTGTCCTTGAACACACAGAGATTCTGCCTGTCATGTGATTGGGATTAAGGGCATGTGCTACCACTGCCAGACTTCTGCTAAATGGCTTGCTATTAGCTCTGACCCCCAGGTAACTTTATTAACATACAAATAAAATCACATTTCAGCACAAATAAAATATCACCATATTTCCCCTTTCGATTCTAATAAAAAGAAAAAAGGAAAAAAGTTATAACTAATATAAGAAAAACTATATACAATAAGTACAATAACTATATACCATATATACAAGCAATAAATACCTAAACAATGTCTAGTCCATTTGCATTTGACAAACTCAGAGAAAATAATTCCATTATGTATCCTATTTTGGTAAGTCCAAAATGTGCCTGATTCACTTTCTATCCTAACTTATATTACTAACAGAACTATCTTATAATGTCTTTCAAATCTATACACTTACACCTCATTAGTGAGTTTCTTTTCTAAAATTCTTAATAAGGAAAACTATAACTATCTAATCTTCAACCCCTCCAGAGACCCAAGAAGGAAATAATATTACCTAAAAAAACAAAACAAAACAAAAAAACAAAACAAAAAAAAACCAGGAAGTGCAAACAAGCAACTTCCAAAAAACATGAGTTGACAGAAACAGCCAGCTGCCTGGACAGTCACCTGAGGTTTCTCCACAATACTGGGGCATCATCTTCAGCCTATAGGCTTAGCGTATCTGACAGACTCATTTGTGAAGTAGGATGTACACAAGGTCAACAGTTCAACCTCACATTGGGTGAGAGCAGTCTATGTACCAGAAACACCTGAATTCCACTAGTGTCATGTCATGATTCAGGATTTTAAATTCTGGAAATTGTTGATGGTTTTTGAATTCAGCTGTCCATTCTTCTTGGCTTGTGTGTGTGGCTTCAACAGTTTCTTTTGGGTTTCTTATACCTTTGACATTTGGATGACATTTACTACTTTATAAAGAGAAAAATAGCCTTTATACCACTTAATCCTCACAACAATGCTCGAGGTATAGGGCTCTGTTCTCTTCTTAGTTATTGCATTCTATGTAGGAAGCCATATGGTGGGTTCTCACTGTCCCCCAAGTCTGTTTTGCAAGGACAGTGGCTGAATTTTATGCCTGCTGCTCTTTGTTACCTCTCTTCTCCGTTATCTCTACTTTCAATTATTTCAAAGACAATTTTTATGCCTCAAGTCACTTTCTACCTCCACATCACTCTAATTAGCCATCTACTCCTGAATGTTCCTTGTGTGTAATGTAGGAGGCATCTTCAGCTCCCACACTCCACTCTCATCCATCAGCATGTGGCCCCTTCTCATGCTCCGTTTTCTTTTGAAAGCTCTGCTGATGGCGCATCCAGAAGCTGTGGGACCCAGGACCCTATGTGCTATGCATTGCTCACTCAGGGCAGACAGGTTTCTTGCTGGGGCGCTTTGCATTTCTTCTTCTTGCTGCTTAGAATATGGTATTTTTTTGTTTTAATCTGGTGCATTGGTAATTGAAGTCAGGGCCACGTACATTCCAGGAATACACTTCACTACTGAGCACACCCTAACCCCTGTCCAGTGTGTTCCAGCCCAGACCCACCAGTCTGCCTCCTTCAGATACTGTCCCAGATACCCTTTACTCAGGCCATGTGTTAGGAAAACTTCTTCCTGCTGTCTGTAAGGATGACCTTCTTCCTCTGGCTTACTGTTTTTCTTCCTCTTATTATGTACTGTTGCATGGCTTCTTTCAATGGCTATAAGCCCTGTGAAGGCTACAGTCTTGCTTTAATTTGGTCCCCTGTCTGCCTAATAGTTTGTATGAGCATACAAACAGGATGTGTGCACAGTGAGCTATGGCTTTGGCCATGTCTCCAATCCCAAAGACAGTTAAGCTGCAAGTCATGAATTTGAAGAGGCCCCAAAGATGAATGGTTTCAGTTTCCATTTCAACTGACCGTCTTTTCTCTCTTGTTCTGTTTATTCTTCATAAACATAGACTTCTATTCGAAACAGCCTTCTTGCAAGCATGTAGACATTAGAAGGGAAGAGGCATTTAAAGAGGAGAAGGCTTGGTTCTGGATGCTCATTGCTTTTTCGAGCTGCTAATGTGTGGCTGATCTTCATCGAATTGACTTTAGTTCAGGAGATTAATTAAGGTTGCTGGGGATGACCCTGAGCAGAGGTGCAGAAAGGTGTGGGCGTCATTCTCAATTCTTGTTGAAAGAGAAGAGCAGGGTCCTGTAGTGTTCCCTGCTGACCACTTTGTTCTTCTCCTAGGAGCTGCTGCTCCCACTCTATGGGTACCATGCACAGGAACTCTCACCTTCCCTAAATTCCAGGGCGGGGGGAAGATTTCCATTTTTCTTATTTTTTAATGTTTGTTTCCCTCCAGTAGACCAAGGGTACTATTTCAGTTTAAATATCACTGGAGAAGTAACACTTTAATAATAATTTTATGTGGGACTCATCTTCTGTCTTCTACTTGTGTAGAGCTCCAATTGGGTAATAAAATGCAGTTGTTTATCAAAAGCAAACAACTTTGGCTTAGTATATGTGTTACTCCATTTTGTGTTGCTGTTACAAAACACATGGATGTGTGGTTTATACACAAAACAGATTTGTTTAGCTCATAGTTGTGGAGATCTGAGAGCATGACATTGGCATCTGCTTGGCTTTGATGTGAAGGGCCTCACCATAGCTATGTGCTTCATGTGATGATGTGTGTTTAAGAGACTCGGGAGGTGCCGCGCTCCTTAAAGCAGCCTAGTTACTTGGGAATTCCATGAGGTCTTCATTAATCCCTTCCAAAAATAGTGCCTCCATGACCTGATAACCCTGTAGCAAGGCCTCATTTCTTGACTCTATCACCCCAAGAATGACATATCAGAGGCCAGGCTTTCCAGTACATTAAAGTTTGTCTGGCACAGGTAAGCTACATCCAAATCATAATATGTGGGAGAAACTTAGTGAGAGCATTTTAGACTTGGGCAGGGTGAGAGTAATCATTCTGTACCCACAAGTACAGCTGGAATATTGTGGTATTGTTGTAAGTTATGAACGAACTGTGACCTGGGGACTGTGGTGATTGAATCGTAAAGCACATGGCCCAGTCCTTCTGGATGTCCAGAACATTAGGGGTGGCGATGGAAGATGACCAGCAGTGTGAGGCGAGTGCCACAGCAAGAGCAGCTGGAGTCGTCCCGTCTCACACATAATCCCCAGTGGTGATAAACGAAGGAACACAGGAGCGTTTCTTAGCTGCTCAGCATGATTGCAGGGTTTTAGCTGTGGGTTCCTCTGTTGGTAGGTGAATAATCAGACTGATTATTGGGGTGTAAAGTCATGATTTTTAGGTAGAAACTCTCATTTGGTAACTTTACATTTAAACTTTATTTTACTTAAAGCATTTTAATTGTTTGTAGAAACTCCTGAAATTTTGTTGTACACTCTTTATCTTCCAGTTTGTTTTAGCTGGAACTGTACAAGGTCGTTGGCTTCTTAATGCCTTACTTGGCTGTGCAGCCCATTCCCACCCTTGTCTCCAGGGCTTACAGGAACCCTTTGCCTGTGAAGACTCCCCCAAGGCTTCCAGCAGCACCGTTGTTCAGACGGTCACTCTGTCTGTCGGTTTTAGGTAGTTCATGTATTTGGAGTTTCTGTTTTTATGTCTGATGTATTTAGTATGAGAGGCTAACTGTTCACCCTCCCCTTCCCTCCCCTCCCTTTCCTTTCCTTTTTAGACAGAATTTCTCGGTGTAGCCCTGGCTGAGCTGGTCTACTCGCTCTGTAGACCAGGCTGGCCTCCAACTCTCAGAGATCTGCCTGCCTCTGCCTCCTGAGTGCTGGGATTAAAGTCGTGTGTCACCACTGCCCGGCTGCTTTCTTTTCTTTTTAAAGCCACAGTCTTGCTGTGTAGCCCAGGCTAGCCTCTCACTTGCCCTGCTGCCTTAGCTGTGGTTACAGGAGTTCATGTCACCACTATGGTTTGCCTCCTTTTGTTATAGTTCACTGTGTGGTGTGTGGGGAGTGTGCACACCTGTGTGCAGAGGCCAAAGCAAGGGGCAGGACATCGGGTGTCCTGCTCTAATTCTGGCTGCCCTGTTGCCTTGAACCTGGGGCTATGCTGAAGGCCAGCAAACCCCAGCAATCCTCCTGCCTCCACCCCCTGAAGGAGAAAATGTAGGCATGACCTGTTGGCACACTGCGCCTCTAGATAAGAAGCACGGCCCACCATGCCCCCGAAGTCAGAACTCTGAGTGGCGTGAGTAGCCGGTAGCTGGCCTGTGGACGAGCCTGCACTCTCCATCTCCTTTATGTGCTGCTTCTGTGTAGAGACCCTGGTGGTGTGAGCGCTCACTGTCCAATCCACGGTAAAGGGCTAACCTGTCACAGTCCATAGGCTTCCGCTGTCTGAGTGGTTGCTCATGTGCGATCAAACAGATGCTGTTCCCTGAAAACCTGCCCTGGAGTGGTTTATCTCTGCATCCTTTAGTGCCCACAGCCATTGTGGTCTAGTAGGGGGACGCCCTCATTGCGACGCCCCCCCCCCATACACAAAGTTTGTGTTAGAGGCATGTGTATGGCCACACCTGACATTTTATGTAGGTGCTGGGGTCCTCGTGTTTGTTCAGCAGCCATTTTTAACCACTGAACTAGCCTCTGGCCCATTTCATTTTAAAGGGCGGATTATATCTCTGTGCACATTTTTCCTGTCCATAGAATCTTCAGTTGTTTCTACTTTGGAGCTGTTGTGAATAACACCGCTGTGCTCGCGGCTGTACACTGCTGTGCTCGCGGCTGTACAGGGCTGTGCTCCTGGCTGTCCCATGTGACACCGCTGTGCTCGCAGCTGTACCATGTGACACCGCTGGCTGTACCATGTGACACCGCTGTGCTCGAGGCTGTACACCGCTGTGCTCCTGGCTGTACCATGTCTTTTTGAGTCCGTGTTTTCAGGTATTTTGCATATGTACTCCAAAGTGTGTTTGGTGGATAACAGCATCATCCCCTTTTTGTGGTGTTTGGACCTGCCGTGCTGTTTTCTGCGGTGAGCACACACGGCATATTTATTGCCCTCACTAGTATTCAAGGGTCCCGGTTTGGCCTCAGCAGCACTTCTGCCTCCCTCCTGGCAGCCGCCGGGTGGATGTGAGGTGGCGGCTCATTGTACTTCCCTCATGGCTGGTCCTCATTGCATACGCTTTTCCATCCGTGCAGCTCTGTTGGAGACAGGCCCGGATGAATGCTTCAAAAGAAAATTAGCCAAGTTCTAAAATTGCATTGCTTGATGCCTCTCAGGATGTCTTCCGGGATGAGGTTTCCCACAGTCCTCTCTGGCACTGTGTTCCCTCTGTCCTTCCCATCGAGGCAGGATAAGTTGGAATAGTGTTTGAATAGTCTCCTGACCAGCTGGCAGCCCCTAGGCCCTGGGGATCTGGCATTATGTGGGTTTAGGAAAATGCCCACCTCCACATGGGCCTGAAGCCCTGGCTGTCACGCCTCAAGTGTGGTCCCTCATCCAGTGTGGAGGGAACTGGAGCTTCCCCCGTCTTCCAGTGGCAGGCTGACTCCATTCTTAGAGGGCTTGCTCGTGCTTAGAGTGTTGTTGTTGGGACTTTTGACCCAGTTCCATGAAGAAGTGTACCCCTTAATCTTCAGTCTTTGGGGGTCATGCAGCTTTTCTTTAGAGTCTGGGGAGAGTCAGTTCAGACTTTTGTGTGTGCTCCTGTGGCTGGAGAGAACAGTCACATGTTCTAATACAGGTTTATAAAAGCAGTGCCCCATGGATTGGAGTTCACTGACCTGTGGGTTGAGTTTGATAGTCCCTGTCTTGGGGTCAGCTGACAGTGGTTGTTTTAACACAGGCAGATCTCCAAGTGGAGCAGACGCGCCAGCACTTCTACGAACTCTCTCTTGAGTATGTGTGCAAGCTGCAGGAAATCCAGGAAAGAAAGAAGTTTGAGTTTGTGGAACTGGTGAGTAGCAGAGCAAGCTTTGCTGTGGATCCTCGGGAATAGTGTTGGGAAAGGCAAAGCGAGGCCTCCTCCATTGGAACAGGTGGACACAGCTAGTCAGAGTCTAGGAAAACATCTAGATGAGGGGAGCCTTGTCCGCACAGCCCCATGCGAAGGGTGCACTTCCTACCGTGGTCTCCCACGCTGCAGTCAGCACAGATTCGGTCACCCTCTGCCACTGCAGGGAAGGTGAGTGACAGTGCTAATCTTTATGACATAATAGTTTTCAGTTTCTTAGAGTAAGTTTATGTGTTTAAACGGGCTTTTGTTTCAAACATTTATATTTCTAAGTCATGCTGCAGCATGTGAGTAGCTAACGCTAGCTTTTAAATTTATTTTAGCTCTACTTCATCTCCTGTGTGTACTTGTGTGTGGGTGTATGTGTGTGAGTGCAGGTGTCAGTGGAGCCTAGAGGTATCGGGTCTCCCTAGAGCTGGGGTGATAGGTGGCTTGCCACTCAACGTGGGTGCTGGGAATTTAGTTGGATTCCTCTAGAAGAGTAGAATGTGTTCACTGAGCCATCTCTCCAGACCCTGGAAACACCCGTTTTGTGATTATATAGATGTCTTCTAATAAGTTCAGTTACTTACATATTAATATGCATATATCGGGTGTGGATGTAAACATCTTAAGTGTAGATGGCATTTCATACAATGGGTTTTAGCAAAATATCACCTGATAATTTTAATATAGTTTGCATTTGCCCTTGCTTTATCCATTTAGTTCGTTATCTTCAAGGTGAGAAACAAAGGAATAATCAAATAATACTTAAAAGAATATTCAGGAATAACAGAATCAACCTGAATCAAATAATCAGAGGAAATTTAACCTGACAACGTTCTTTCATGTTGAAATAACTGTAGAGTGCGTGATTGGTGACGTCATTGTTCCCCCTCACTCTACACAGTACTCAGTCAGACACCCATGCCGCCCAGTGCAGCCGGTAAAGGAATGGAGGGGGAGTTCAGTGATTCACCAAACAAGCGACTGAAGGGTGTTGATCCAGACTGGCCGTTCCGCACCAGGGCCTTTTATTGCTTATACCTGCAGCATTCTGAAGAATATAAATTCAGGATTTTAAATTTCTTTTCCCCAGTCACTTTTACTCACTTTAGAGATATACTTACCTGTGGGTAGAAGCAGCTCCCTTCTAAGAAGGGGTCGGTTGGGGGTGGTAGAAAGCTAAGGTCTTAGTTACTGACTGCCCCGACCTCCCATCCCTGGGCACCTTTGTGAAGGTTCCTGGAAGCTGTTAGACCCTCATGCTTTCTCTGACCCGACCTTCCTGTGTGTTGGCTTGGCCTACAGTGCTCAGGTTTCAGTTATAAGTGACGGTCAGGATTCTCTTGACTGATGAGGTGCAAGTGGATGACTTAGAGTTGGATTTTTCTTGGAGAACAGTACATAAATATTGTTTAATGATGCTGGTATTTGTGAACAATAGCATTCTTCATTTTCAGCACAGACCAATGAGTAGGTAATGAATGGCCTTACAAGTTTTTAAGTTCCTGTGACTTCTTTGAGGCTCCTTTCTGTCAGTGGAATGGGCCCGGGAGGTGGTTGGTGTCACCTGTGGTTCTTATTTCCTCTATTATCGGTTTCTTGGTGTGCATTAATGCTCCCTTTCTCCTTTATCGTAGATGCTGTCCTTTTTTCAGGGAATGTTTACTTTCTACCATCAGGGGCATGAACTTTCCAAAGACTTCAATCACTACAAAATGGAACTACAGATCAACATCCAGAATGTAAGGAACGGAGAGCGAGGACGTTTGGGTTGTTCCTCCTGCTCACTGTCTGCAAGGCCTTAAGACTAGGCCGGTACTGGGAAAGTGGGGATGTGTTGCCACCTAGTGGTCAGCTCCTGGTGGAACAAACTTCTCTTCAGCTAAGGGAGGCTCAAGAAATTCTACCCTTTGGAGGCTTGTCCTGACCTTTCTGTGGGCAGGTCTCAGGTAAACTTTGCTGTGTTAACTCTGAATCGTTTGTGTGAGAAACTGCAGTCCTAGCATCCCACCTAGGCTTGGATGTTAACGGTTGGTTACGGTCCCTACACCTCAGGCATGTTCACCGATGTGTTGGTGTTCACCGATGTGTTGGTGTTCACCGATGTGTTGTTGGTGTTCACCGATGTGTTGGTGTTCACCGATGTGTTGTTGGTGTTCACCGATGTGTTGTTGGTGTTCACCGATGTGTTGTTGGTGTTCACCGATGTGTTGTTGGTGTTCACCGATGTGTTGTTGGTGTTCACCGATGTGCCATTTACTTTCATCGCTGTCCTTTGTATAATGTGTGCTTTCAGCCTGATCTTGGAAAATGAGATTTAGAGATTCTCACTAAAGTTCTTTGACGCTGAGAAGATGGCTCCGTGGGTAAAGCTCTTGCTGTGTAACCCCAAGAACCTGAGTTTGAATCCCCAGAACCCACGTAGAGCCAAACAGACCTGCAAATTTGTGTGTACAAGTGTGTTCTGGTGACCTCAGCTTGTTGGTGTCGATACCAGAGTGAGTTAGTGTGTGTGGGTGCACATGCAGGCCACAGGCTAACATCTTATGTCCTCCTCAGTTGCTCCCCACCGTATTTTGAGACAGGGTCTCTCCTTGAGTCTGGAGCTCACTGATCGTCTAGGGTGGTTGATCAGAGCTGCGGAGGTCCACTTACCTCACCTCCCTCCTATCCTACCACGACCCCTACCCCTGCAGTGTTACAGACATGAGACAGACCTTTATGTGGGTGCTAGGGATTCAAATTCCATCTTTGTTGGTGCAGCAGTCACCTCACTGACGGAGCCTTGTCTCCAGCCCACTTTTAATGAAATGATTTGTTTTTCAGAGTACCTTGCAGGCTGTAAAACACGGTGAAAACAGCATCAATTGATGAGATTAGATTATATAATGACCTTCACTCCCAACTGGGTGTATAATTGTAGAATTAACCTTTTCTTTCTAGACTTCATCATCAACTTCAGGGCTGATCAGATGAGAATCCCGTTAGGTCTGGTGTGTGCTTTGTGGGACTAATGTAAAATGAAAGCATAGGATCCCACTTAAAAACAATGAAGACTTTCAAGCTGGTGGATCACCTAAGCTGGTGGATCACCTAAGCTGGTGGATCACCTAAGATGGTAGATTGTTAAGCTCAGTGTGGTGGTTCTCCCTTGTCATCCCAGCACTTGGGAGGTGGCAGCAGGAGGGTCAGGAATTCAGGGCCAACCTCAACTCTGTAGTGAGTTTGAGGCCATCTTGACTCACGTGAAGTCCTGTCTTAGGCAGCACTCCCAACCCCATCATATAGTAGAACATCCAGCCTATCAGAAGATGTAGCACAGGCAGTATGTGACTGTATAAGCCACCTGCCCATGAAGCCATCTAGATGTATCTCAGGCTCTCGAGTGACAGAGGAACACATCAGTCTCCTGGGCTTTGACCAAACTATCCTCACATCCCTGGCTATGGAGAGAAGTACTTTTATAACGTATCTGCCGGGACGAGGGAGACGAGCTTATATATACCAAAATCAGTCCAGAAACACTCAGCGTGCAAGGGGGACTGAGTCATATTGAGTCATGAGATGATGATGAGCAAAGCCCAAAGATAGGCTTAATCTACAAATGTCCCACAGTGACCTTGAAATATGTTGATGAACTAAGAGCCTACACATTTGCCAACAACACTCATTCTTTGTTATGGACAAATGGGCACGTAACTTTCTGAAAGGGGAGATTTTTTTCTAGATATTTAGGAACCCAATGATATTCATTCATCAGGGAATTGCCCTCAATCCTCAATCTTCAGCATATTCCTGATTCCAGCTGCCTCTGTAAATATCCCTCTCAGTTTTATTCTGGTTGTTCCTGAGGCTACGTGGGTGCTGCTGTTTCAGACTCTCTTTCTTCTGCCTCATTGGCAGTACCAAGGGTACTTATTCTGTGTGCTCCAGCCCTCCTTCCTCCCCAAGGATAGAACCGAGGGCACAAGCTAGCCAGGAGCTCAACCAGTCCTCTCAACTATATTCTTGGCTGGTCTCGCCCTCTTGGGTTGAGTCAGTACCCGGCTTTATCCTCCCAGCCGGTGCCGAAGAGTGCAGGCGTGGACCGTCTGCCCTGCCCTGCCCTGTCTGGCTTTCAGCCACTTTCCCCCTCTGAAGTCAGGCCCCTTCAGGTCACACATTGTCCATCCCTTCCCTCGCTGTACTTCCGAAGTGCGGCCACTTACGTTTGTCTTTTTGGCCATTCATCTTATTCCCTGGTGATTTAATATAATAGCAGAATACTGACTATGTAAAGCTACACATTTCTGAAAGAAAGCCCTAGTTATCTGTCTGTCTATCTATCTATCTATCTATCTATCTATTTTTTGAGCTGAGGATCGAACCCAGGGCCTTGTGCTTGCTAGGCAAGCACTCTACCACTGAGCTAAATCCCCAACCCAAGTTATTTATTTTTTAATGTGATCACTGAAATGATAAAACCGAATTTTAGTGTTAGGTATCTTTACATTTTAATAGTATAGTTAATTTTGTCAACTGTTCAGAATTTTAGTATAGTAATAAAATAGTTTAAATTTAAGATGACTTTTATAATCAGGACGAGATAAATTTTATTTAAAGTCGAAAGCAACCTATTTCCTGCCCACGAGCCATGCCTTCATATTGTAACAATGGCCTGACTCACTCTTTACCCGTCTTCTGTAGTCTGGAGTACTAACCAGAAAGCAGGAGAGGAGCGGGGTGGCTTTCAGGAAGTCGTTTTCTTTTCTTCGGAAGAGAGGAAACTATCAAAATTAAAGGATACATGAAATCACTAACTTTGCACTTTCGTGATCCTGTCCCCAGAAGACTGGGGTGAGAGAGACTGGGCTGGAAGTCCTGGCAGAAGGAACAGATTAAGGATGTCAAGCTGAGTAGGAAGAACCTCTGGACGGTAATAAGCATGACTAGGAAGTAGTTAAGAATGTGGGCAGATAGTTTCCCTTTGGTAGGAAATAATTATGGGTTTTGACTAGCGTAGCTATAAAATAATAAAAATTATTTCCCTCTGCTGCTGTTGTGCTAAGTGACTTACTCCACTGTGTACAGAGGGCATAACTTCCTGAGACACAGGGATGCACAGGAAGAGACATTCTCTTCTTTCAGACCCTCTCCTTGGAGGGCAATGCCGTCAAGGGGCTTGAGAGTTGACCGAGTTCTAGGCCTGCTCTGGTCAGCTTCAGATTTAATGTGGGGCTAGAAAATGGGCCACACCTGGTATATCTGGGGTCAGTAAGTGCAGGATTTGAGGGAGCATCCTGACAAGGCTAGCTGCCCTCTCTAGACTTTAAAACTGGTGGGGAACACGGGACTCTCACTAAGGGTAAGGGCTGAGATTTGGGCACTGCTGGCAGACCTTGCCTCTGATGCTCGGGGTCCAGAGGTCCCCAATGTGCTTTGCTCTGTGTTTTTGTGTATTAAGACCTGATGGGCTGTTCCCTACGATCTGCCAGCTCACTCTTTCTTTTGTATCCACCTCCATATGTATAGAATTCTTGAGAAGAGGTGAGGTGTTAGTGAAGTGTGTCTGTCTGTCTGTCTGTCAGGGGACTCTACTTTGCTTTTTTTGGTAAGCTGAAACCTTCTTCAAGCTGTTAATCACCCTCTGCCTTCTTTTGCTCCGTGAATGATGTCATGGGGCTGAGGTGGAAAAACATGACTAGAAGATGGTAGTCTACTCTCTTGCCCCCACCTTCAAAGGCTTATTTGAGGATGTCTTAGTTGCTGCGGTAAGACACAGTGGCCTCGACAACTTGCAGAAGAAGGGTTTATTTGGAGTCCGAGATGGTGGAGCAGAGGTGGCGGGCACTGAGGGTTTACACTGTGGACCAGAAGTACAAACAGAGTGCAAACTAGGAATGACAGTCAAAGCCCCGGGGACCGACTCCTGCGGCCTTCTTCTCGGGGCGCGTCTGGAATGGGGCCCTGAGCTGGAGATCCCCGACAGAAAGGGAACATTTGTTTTGAGACAGGGTTTCTCTGTAGCCCTAGCTGTCCTAGAACTCACTCAACACCCCCAACCCCTCATTAAAGGGCATACAAAGTTTGTTTGTTTGTTTGTTTGTTTTTTCCTATATTGGCTCTTAGTTTCTGGAAATAGTCTTCCTTTTTACAGCCTCCCCATGTCCATAGGAGAAAGGTACCATTCTGCCAGCTTTTCTATTTTTTCACCCTTATGGGCTTTGACAACCATTTTCATGGTAGGGAGGAGAGAGGAGAAATTTCAATAATTTTCTGTCTGGGCCCTGTTGCAGTTTCACACCAGCAGGTTTTTGGTTTTAATGTAGTTATTTTTAACTCTGGCTGGAAGAAATGTCCATAAACTGGGTTGTGATGACTCTGGACGACTATAACAACTCTGTCGCTTCAGCTCACACGATGGGTCAGAGCCCGCTTGACAGATATTGGCAGCATGTTTCCCGGGTTTCTGAAATGTGATTAGCCTCTTTAGATGCGTGGACATTATTTGCTGGTGAGCTCTTCCTCCTCCTCCTCCTCCTCCCTCCTCCTCTTCCTCAGGGAAGAAATGTCCTTGTCTACTGTAGTTACCAGTCTGGAGGAATGGGCACTGACTTTTTGTTAGCTTGCAAAGAATAATTCTTTTCAGGTTCACAGTGCTCACGTTGCTGCTGTGATAGAAACAGCACGGGTCAGGTTGACTGTTGCCAACACCTTTTATTTTCCAGGTGGATGGATACTTGATGGCTTATCTGCTCCTAAAATCTAAGATGTCACACCAACAGGAATTTTATGGTGGGGAGACCTGCTCCTGCAGTCTGCACTGAAGCAGCCAGATCTTTTTCATGGCCCGTCCTCTGTACTGGCTACTTTACCATCCGATTTTGTTGTCTTTGAATATAAATCTCAATAAGGAGACACACTGGAAAGAATAGGATTTTTTTGAGTTCTGCTGATTTAATTTTAGTTACACAGAGTCATTAAAATATACGCACACAAAAAAATCATAGAAGTTGGAATTTATCTCTTTTTTTTGTTTGTTTCAGACACGGAATCGATTTGAGGGAACCAGGTCAGAAGTGGAAGAACTTATGAATAAAATCAGACAAAACCCCAAGGACCACAAGCGAGCAAGCCAGTTCACAGCAGAAGGCTACCTGTATGTCCAGGAGAAAAGTAAGTGTTTTAACACAGGGTGAGTGGCTGGTTAAAATCCATGTTACAGTCTGAGCTCTGTGCTTTCAAGGGCTTCCCATGAGTGCAACCAACAGAGAGTGAAAAGATTTGAGCAGAACGGTAAAAACCAAACCACGCCACTGCATCTGTGGGGTATACACACACAGACAGTGACTCATGTTTGAGACATCTTACTGCATAACTGAAGTGGCCTTGAATTCCCTGGATAGCCCAGGCTGGCCTCAACCTACATCTTGGAGTCCTGCTATGTGCTACTACACCTAGCTCCAGAGTTTTCTTTTTCTTTTCATTTCCGGACCAACACAGTTTAGCGGTTTCTGTAGCATGTGCATTATTGTTATGTTAATTATGTCCTGTTAGTAGTTGGAGAGGGTGTGTGCAGGCCCTATGATACTGTGATTAAGACAGGAGAGGCTGCCGGGTGGTGGTGGTGGCGGCGGCGCACGCCTGTAATCCCAGCACTCGGGAGGCAGCGGCAGGTGGATCTCTGTGAGTTCAAGGCCAGCCTGGTCTAAAGAGCTAGTCCAGGACAGGCTCCAAAGCTACAGAGAAACCCTGTCCCTGTCTCAAAAAAAAAAAAAAAAAAAAAAAAAGAGAGGCCAAAGATTCCGGTGTCTGTGAATCATATCCCCACTGACACCTGGGAAAAGTCTATTTGAACCATTGCAATACTGTGATGGTTGGGAATTACCCCAGTACTGTTTCTGTCTGCTGTGATCTTGAAGGCATATTTAAATAAAAATCCATACATTTATTTATTTTTTTTAATGGATGGATGTGTGTGTTGAGTGTGTGAACTACATGTTCCAGAGCCCAAAGAGGGTGTTGGGTCCCCTGGATCTGGAGTTTTGGATGGTTGTAAACCAAACCCAGGAACTCTGCAAGAGCAGCAAGTGCTCTTAACCGCTGAGCCGTCTCTCCAGCCCCTTGGTGCGCGCATTTCTGCTTTGGTGTTCTCAGACCATGCTGCCATGCTGTCGCATGCTGTGTTCCAGGAGTCTGTTTCTAAGGGAGCCAAGGTTGGAAGTACAACATCCAGGAGAGACCTTGTTACCGGCACCTTTCTCCTATCTCCTCTTCTCACTCCTTATCAGTTCCGGCTTATCAGTGCTGTGACTGTTTCTCTGCCATTGTCTTCCTGTGTCCACATCGCCACATCCTCTCCCACCTCCTCGTAACTGTGCCACTCATATAAGTCTACGGGGCATCTTGTTCCTTCAGATCATTCTGAGATAGGTTGTTTTTATTAAAGTTATTAGGAAAGGGGTTAGAGAGATGGCTCAGCAGTTAAGAGCACTTCTTGCTCTTCCTGAGGACCAGGGTGCACTGCCTGGCACCCATACTTTGTGGCTCACAGCTGTTTTCTTTCTTTGGTTACGTGTGTCAGCTTTCTGATGTGCACACTGACCAGCTGGAATAGAGGCTTGAGGGAGCGGCAGTGCTCGCTACACATTGCTGTGCTTCCTCTGTTGAATCTGGAACGCCTGAGTAACTCCTGGGTTTTCTAGCACGTGAAAAGCGTGCGTTTCTTAGGATTTAGTTATTGAGTGTGAGTGTGGATGCTCCATGCAGTGGGGCATGTGTGGAGGAGTTGGCCCTCTTTTTCCACTGTGGGATTCTGGGACTGAGCTTAGGTTGGCGGGTTTGGGCTGTCAGTACTTTATACACACACACACACACACACACACACACACACACACACACACACACACACACCGAGTGACTTTAACTCACATTTATCCACTGAACATGTCTTCAAGTCAGGTCTCGAGTATTCTGAGACACACACACACACACACACACACACACACACACACACACACACACACCCGAGTGACTTTTAACTCACATTTATCCACTGAACATGTCTTCAAGTCAGGTCTCGAGTGTTCTGAGACACACACACACACACACACACACACACACACACACACACACACACACACCCGAGTGACTTTAACTCACATTTATCCACTGAACATGTCTTCAAGTCAGGTCTCGAGTGTTCTGAGGGGGTCCCTCCATTCTGTTGGCTCCTGCATTTTATGCTTTGCCTGGCTGAGCTGTGCAGTAATGTGCTACCACTGTGCATGTCTGCCTCCTCGTGAGGAAAACCACAGAGATCTGTGCTTTATTTTAGGGCCGGCTCCATTTGCGTCCAGCTGGGTCAAACACTATTGCATGTATCGGAAAACAGCCAAGAAATTCAACATGATCCCATTTGAGCACAGGTCTGGGGGAAAACTGGTAAGTATTTGACGTTAGTTTTTGCATTTTTATGAGAGGTCCTTCTTGGGTCTGTCATTTCAGTAGTTTCATATTGACTATTGAGAAATCTGGTTTTAGGATTAAAATCTTTGTCTTGTTTCTAAATCGTACTCCTGGGTCTTTACAGTTAGATTTTAAAACAGAAATCATTGTTTTAGAGGGGGAAGGTAATTCCTGCACTAAGCTGTCGTGACTCATTGATCACCCATATTTATGCAGGAGATCCAGCTTGTTCACATATTATTATTCACAGTCTTCAGAAACTGGAAGGGGAGGTGATCATTCAGTTAGGCACATAGTTTTCACATGGTTGTTCCCTGTTTAGCTAGCTGCTCATCCCAAAGAGATGAATAACAGAGCCAAGCCTGGTAGTAAGACCTTGGGAACGGGCTGTGCAAGGAAGGCGACCTGCCTGGCCAGTGAATAGTCACAGGAGGCGGCTCATAGCGAGCGTCGGTCCCTGAGCGTGAAGCTCTTCCCACTAGCAGTGAGCATAACTGGCCACACAGTCTAAGAACGCAGGGCAGTTTGTTGCTTGCTGGGTGGTTGGATGACGTTTTGCTTAGGTGAATTCAGAATTAATCTAAACTGACTTCTATCTATGTACGCTTTGCTTCTTCCAGAGACAGACAGACGGCAGGCAGACAGGCAAACAGACAAACAAACGTTAAAGCAGGCAGTAAGAAGGAGCCTCTGTAATGCCGTGGAGAAGAGGCTGAAGCAGGCTGCCTGTCACTTGTGGAAGGCAGGGCTTGAAGCATTCGCTTTGAGCCTGAGTTTGCAGGTTCTCAGGCGTTCCTACCTCGCGATTGCTTTCTATGCTAGGCTCCAAATGATGACCCAGTGTGTCATAGAAATAGCTGTGATGTTCTGAATGCACACCGTGGGTCTTTTAAAATATTATTTACAGATCCTCAATTTCTGGAAAATCCTAAGTATGGACTCAGACTTCTTCTTCATTATTATTATTATTATTATTATTATTATTATTATTATTATTTGGTTTTTCGAAACAGGGTTTCTCAGTGTAGTTTTGATGCCAGTCCTGGATCTCACTCTGTAGCCCAGGCTGGCCTTGAACTCACAGAGATCCCCCTGGCTCTGCCTCCCAGTGCTGGGATTAAAGGCGTGCGCCCCCACCGCCCGGCTGGATTAAAGATGTTGCTCTTTGCTGAGCCTGTGTTACCTCTGTCTCTGCCCAGTTCTGATGCTTTTAGGAGGCCAGTGGCAAGAGACGAAGTGCCGTTGTAGTAGAAGGGAAAATGTGAGGAAACAGGGTGGCTCCCTTAGGAAGCAGGAGTACCTCCGTGTTGGTGGATAAACACGTGTGATCTCAGCCCTTGGTGTGCTTTCACGTCAGTGTTTATAGGCTACTAGTGGTCACACCGTAGTGGTCACACCGATATGGACACAGGGTGTAATATAGTGTGATACCAAAGCAGATTTTGACTCTACAAAAGAGTGTGTCGACAGGCAGGCCGTCCTTGAGTGCCTGGACACTGCTGGTAATCCGTCCTGCAGTTAGCATTTGTGAAGTCTGCTTAACGGTAGGTGCCATCATCAGGAAGAACCAGAGGGCAGGACCAAGCAGCTGCTGAGTATTGTGCTTGTTTGCAGGGGGATGGAGAGGTGTTCTTTTTGAAAGAATGCACCAGAAGGTATACCGACTCCATTGACAGAAGGTTTTGCTTTGACATTGAAGCTGCTGACAGGTAAGTTATTGGAAGTAATTAGATATGACATTAAAACTCATTTGATTTTTTTTAAACAAGTTGTAGGAGTGATTTCTGTGAGCTAGAAAAAAATGTCATCTTTTTGTGTTTCCAGGCTGTCTTCCTTATAAACTGTTGTTGGTCACTGTGTAGTGGTGAGGTCATAGTTCTTTATCTTGGCCAGAGGCTGGAATCATTCTAACTGGTCCTGTCACCTAACAAGACATGTTGAGCATTTCCTTGTTGATGCGCTTTTGATTGACAGAGGGAAGAAAAGAATGAGAGAGTGTGGGTGGTGTGTGGTCGAGTTACAGTGCGTGTCGTAGTAGTGTGGGGACAGTATTCCTTCCTGTGCGTGTGTGTTGAGTGTATGTTCTTGGTGTGTGGTCGAGTTACAGTGCGTGTCGTAGTAGTGTGGGGACAGTATTCCTTTCTGTGCATGTGTGTTGAGTGTATGTTCTCGGTGTGTGGCAGAGGTCTAGACAAACCCTTTCCCTGTCGTCAAAGGCTTTTCTTACTAAATAACTTACAGGCATTCAGTTTTACAAGAGTCTTTGGCAGGAAGGCAGAAAGAAAAGAGATGGTTCCTGGTGCTGATGTTCGTGTCCTCTGGGAGCACTCTGCTGCCTGGACGGTGACTCCATGCCACCCGTGGTGTGGTTGCGGTAGTTTGTAGATAAGGCTGTTTGATGTATGTGTAATACAAGTTTTCCAAAGGAGAGGACTAAGAACGAAACTGTTCCAGGTCACCCTAACTGTTGCTGCTTTCTTCATCTGATCTAGCGGATGCTGTGGAGCTGCTGCAGAGGGAAAGGCCTGTGAGTGAGTTCACTGAAGACCAGCTGCATGACAGTGTGCCCTTGAGCACCCTGACAAATCTGTCAGTACTGTGACGAGGACGTAGAAGGAGGTTTTGCTGAGATAGTAACAAAGAGTATTGCTTGAAAAGAGGCTAAAATTTAAGTCACTTATGAACTGGTCAGTAACCTGTAAGACCCCTTGTGTGTTCTCAAGAAGAGCATATGCCCACAGCTGCCCTCTACCCAGTCCTTCCTGGTTCCGGGGTATTTTCTGTCATGTAATCCACCCCCCCCCCCAGATGAGAAAGTGAAGCTCCAGTGCTTGAGTGAGGCCCTGGAGGTCTTGTAGATACCAAGTGGAAGGGCTGAGATCTGAACTTGTACTTTTAACCTAGAAAGGCCAGTGTAACTACTGTGAGGTCAGGCTGCTTCTGAAATAATCGACACAGACGAATCAGAAGTCTAGTTTGCTAGATGGAGCTTAGCTGGAGTAACCCACTGCTTTGAGAGCAGGGATCTCTAGTACTTCCATGACCATTTCAATGCAGTTTTCACGATCATTGCTGAAGCTCCTATTTTTGGTGACATTGATGATGCTGAATGAGCTTTGTTGGCCGTGATCTTTATGTGATTGTAAATTATAACCTTTTCTGCTACTCAAAAAGATAGCTGAGGGATTACTACTACGTCACCTTTATACAGAAAGAGTAATGTGGTGATACTTTATTTGTGCACTCCAATAAAGTTTATCTGAGGATCAGAGGAAAAAGCCAGCCACTATAGTAAACATAGAGGTCAGTCAATGGTAGCACATACATTTAATCCTATCACTTGGAGGCAGGGATCTGTCTGGATCTCTGTGAGTTCAAGGCCACACTGGGAACAGAGCCAAGTGTGGTGGCACACACCCTTTAATCTCATTACTAACCATAGAGGTCTGTACAGACAGATAGGAAGTGACAGAGCTGGGCTGGAAGAGGAAGTGATGTAGTTGGACAGACAGAGCAAATGAGATAGCAGAACAGAAAGACATATAGGTGTGGATATACAGGAAGTATCTCTCTTTGGAGACTGAGGTGTCTGTGAGGTGAGGTTATCTTGTTGCTTTTCCTATTCCTCTGATCTCTCAGGTCTTCACCCCTATATCTGGCTCTGGGTTTTTATTTAATAAGACGGTCTAGCAAGTCGAATACAGGGTAACTTTTTGAGATAAGATCTTGTGAGGTGGAGTAGGCTAGCCCATAGTCTCTCTTTCTCTGTCTCTCCAGTGCTGAGATAACAGACGTATACCCCATCTCTGACTAGGATAATAACTGGAACTGAACTTACAGGAAACCTCTTCTAGTGGTTTTAAATTTCTTTATAAGATCTCCTTTTGAAATAAAATTGACATTTACACGTATGTAAATCAGCTTTAAAGAGATTTTCTTATTGAAGAGAAGATGCCCCATTCTTCGAGCTGCTATTCTTGCCGGTGTCCACATCAGTCTGTAAGGTCGGTTACAACCAGAGCTCCTGTCTGCCTGCCTCCCTCTCCCCTTCTTCCCTCCCTTTCTAAATAGAATCTCAGGTAACCAAGTCTGGTGTTTAGCTCCCCCTTTCCCCTGGCTCTACTTCCTAAGTGCTTGTGGGTTCCAGGCGTGTGTTACTGTGCCTGGCTGTGACCCATTCTTTACTGATGCCAGCCATTGCTCCCATCCTTCCTAATTCTGGTTGTTAGTGGGACTGTGGTCCCTCCCTGCGTTAGTCAGGGTTCTCTAGGGAAACAGAACTTATAGAATGAATCTCTCTACATATAGGGGACTTACAGGATGCAGTCCTAGCTCATCCAACAATGTTTTCTGTGAACAGAAAATGTGGTGATACTTTATTTGTGCTGAAATGTGATATTTTATTTGTATGTTAATAAATAAAGTTTGCCTGGACATCAGAGGTCAGTGAGCCATAAGCAGAATCAGGCTGTGGTAGCCCATGCCCTTAATCTGATCACATGGCAGGCAGAGTCACTGTGTGGTCAAGGACACAGCCAAGCGTGGTGACACGAGCCTTTAATCCCAGTACCAACCATAGAGACCTGGAGGTCTGTATAGACAGGCAGTGATGAGGCAATCATGTGGCTGGGCTTAGAGCCAATGAGAAGGCCGAACAGGAAAGCAATAAAAGCGGAGGTCAGACAGGAAGAAACTCTCTCCGTGGAAGCTACTGTGTGGTGGTAAGATAAGGTAGTCATGGCTATTCGCTCAGTCCACAAGGCTGGATGTCTCAGCTGGTCTTCAGTATGTGCTGGGATCCCAAAGAAGTAGGCCCCAATGCCAGTGAAGGAATGGATGTGCTGGCAAGGTGAGGGCGAGCCAAGAGCAAGAGCTTCCTTCTTCATGTCCTTGTGCAGACTTCCGGCAGAAGGGGTGGCCCAGATTAAAGGTGTGGCCTTCCCACCTCAAGATCTGGATCAAACATGTCTGTCTTCCTACCTCAAAGGTCTGGACTAGAAGTGGATTCACCCAATTCAAACCAAGCAGAAAAGGCCTCACAGATGTGCCCTCCATTCCTGGATTGTAGTTCATTCCAGATGTAGTCAAGTTGACCACCAGTGATAGTCATCATACTCCCTTGGCGATGTCTGTTGCATACTTCCCTGCTCCCTTTAATGTTTGTTTAAATAAATGGAGGCCAGAAGAGGGCATCGGATCCTCTGGAACTGGAGTTACAGATGGTTGTGAGCTGCCAAGTGGATGCTGGGAATTGAACCTGGGTCTTCTGCAAGAGCAACAAGTGCTTTCAACTATGAGCCATCTTTATAGCCTCTATTTATTTTTATGTTATGTGTTAGAGTGTTTGGATGGATGTATGTGCACCATATGCATGCTGTGCCGGAAGGGGCCAGAAGAGGGCGTCAGATCCCCTGGAACTGGCATTAAAGATGGTTGTTAGCTGCCATGTGAGTGTTGGGAACCAAAACCAGGTCCTCTGCAAAAGCAGCCAGTGCTTTTAACTGCTAACCCATCCTTCCAGCCCCACCTATGTTTTTTTATTAAATGCCATAGAGATTTTTAAAGACTGTGTGTAAAGAGAATTTGTATACTATCTGTAGTCATTGGTACCACCATTCCTTGCCTCCACCCACTTGCCTTTAAATTTCCTAACAGAAATTTTCAATTTTGTAACCAGTCTTCATTCAGACTGATACTGCCTCCGTATTATCTCATGTCTTTAAAAAACGTTGTTACCATGCTATCAATGAGCGCTTTCCTTCTTCTACTGCCTATTTATTTTGTTCCATAATCAGCAACATTCTTCAGAAAGCTGTCGTGTTGATGTCTCAGATGACTCTCTCCTATCCTGTCAGGCTGCGGGACAGGCTTTTGGGGCCTCCTCCCCTGCGGGTTCGTCCTGGAGGTCTTCTGTGCGGTGCTGTCTGCTCAGGGCCCCTCTCCCCATGGCGCAGTTGGCTTGGTTGCTTCAGGGACACTGTGCTTCTGACTCTCCTCCTGCCGCTGCCCTTTTTGTTTTACCTGGTTCTCCAGCTCTTGTCCCAGATCCTGTGGCACTGGAGTTTTCTGGGTTAATCTTTGAACTCCTTTCTTCCTGTAGCATTCCCTTACGACCTTGTCTAGCTCCATAGATATATTGGTGATGGCTGGATGCGTTTCCCCTCCTAAACTTCAGGGTCTTCTCTCTGGCCACCTTTCTGTATTCCTGCTGGGATGGCTCGGAGGCATTCACAGTTGGAGGTCATGTGTTGCTGCTTCTTTTACAATTTTTCCAAGGATCTTTTAAATTCTCGTTGTTTGGGTGCTGCTGCTGGTGCTGCAGCCTAGGATTTTATATGCAGTGGGAAGTACCGAACCACTAAGCCATTCGCCTCATTCCAAACTTTTTTGTTTTGAGGGGAAAGTATCCTTTGTTGATGAGATCCAACATTTTACATATGCATATGAATTCAGTCTTAAAAGTATTATTTGCTTAAGTCTTACCTTTCCCCAACTCTCTGGTTAATTTGGAAAATTACTTGTAATCATAATATATTTTCTTTATGATTTCCTTAGGTTTTCAGAATGAATCCCATTTTTATTTTTGGATTAGAGTCTTAATTGCTTTTGGCTTATTTCTTCATTTCTCATTACAGAAATATCTATTTGTATTTGTTTTTACCAGTAGTGGTTTAGGGTGCAAGATCCTCTCACCCCAAAAAGTGGAGCAAACACTAGTGGGTTGGGGCTGGAGGGATGGCTCAGTAGTTTGTCAGAGGATTGGAGTTTGATTCCCAGCACCCAAATAAGGCAGTTTACAACTGTCTGTAACTTCTGTTCTGGGGATCTGGCGCCCTCTTCTGGCCTCCATAGGTAGTGTACTTTGGTGTACATATCTCCACCCCAACATAAACACATAATTAAAAAAAAAATCTTAGGAAAAAAACTAGTGGGCTGGATATGAGGGGCGAATGTATGTTGAAATCTCTGTAATTCTGAAGCCCTAAGGTAGTACTTAGAAGTTCAAATGTGATGGACCCTGCTTTTGTTTATTCTCCCGATTTCTGTCCCAGAAGACTGCTAGGAGTTACAGGTAACTTGTTCTCCCTCTGTTAGACTATGCATTCCATAAGAGTGGGGTCCTGTTTCACTTAGCAGTTCCAGATGGAGTGCTGTGTGTGTGGTGGACATTCACCGCTTTGTACTGTACACTTGCTGCTCAGAGGAGACAAGACTGGGTCAGATTCAGTCAGCAGCAGCTCTCTTCTGCACTGCACTCGGGCAGCCTGAGCCCAGGCTTGCATTCTGCTTAGAGAAAAATAAATTTAGCCCATTTTGGAGTGTGTGGGCATTGTAAATAAGATTCTGCACAGTTCCTGTTGGAATCTTTTGAATAGCAATTTCATAGCTGATTGCATTCCTTTAATCTAAATTTTGCCTTCTTTCCAAGTATCTGGTTTGTGTTTTTGAATGTTAGAAGAAGTGCCATTGTGGTGAGACTCCTGAGCTGGGAAGATATTTGCTCTTCTTGCACACGAGTCAAGAGCTTCTCTACAGTTGTGGTCTTTAGTTGAGATCAGGTTGGTTAGATTGGTTAATTTTGAAAAGAGTCAGCAAGGCTGTAAATAGTGTTAGTTTATCTTTTTCTTGTTGGGGATTCCACAGGCAGCCAGGTCAGGGTTGATGCTAACATTGTGTGTCGGATCCTGCTTTCTTGGGCCTGGCTTAGTTTCTCAGGTGTCTCAGGCTCACGGTGCCTGCTCCCATTTTCCTGATAGTTACAAACATTTCCAGAGGTTGCTCACACTGGCGCATCAGTGTTCACAGTTACAGCTGGTCTCATAGGGCACATTCACATCTTGAATCCATGTGTTGATGCTTAGGTGGCTCACTACTGAGAACTAAGGGGTCAGGGAGCAGCAGGGAGCTAGGTGGAGATCAACAGGCCGTTCTTACTGTTTCCTTTTCTAGGCAGATATATACACTGTCTCCCCCTCCCCCCAATTCACAAAAAGGCAGCTTTAAATATTTTCTTTGATAGAGAGAAACATTTAAGAGCATGTGCTAAAAGACCATTAAATATACCAAAAGAAGTAGAAAGTTGAATGGATTTTTGTAGGATTCTTAGAACTAATAATTAAAAGATATAACATTCAAAAGTGGGTAAAAGTTGTTTTTCTAGGAAAATACACATGTGCCATGTGCATATAAGCACACAAAAAGATCTTGAACATGATTAGTTACTCGGGAAATGCAAGTCAAAACCACACTGAGGTAATACTTGATGTCCACTGGGACAGCTGTATTAATGAGGTATATAGCAAGTGTTGCCAAAGGTGTGGAACCATGGGAGCCTCATATGTTAAGATGGGATTATGAATGGTGTAGCTGCTTTGGGAAACAGTTTGGTAGCTCTTCCAAACGTAAAGCATTACATTGCCATCTGACTCAGAAATTTTACATTTGTATGCATATATGTCCATGTAGTTTATAGGTGTATATACATATATTTGAATGTAGTAAAACATATGTCTGTGCAAAACATTCAAATGATTATTCATGGAAGCATATTCATGGATCATAGGATCACCAAAATAGGAATTGAATGTTTCTATGTTGGTGAGTGGGCAAATAAACATGGTGCATTCCTACAGAGGACAGTGGCATCCAACTAGAAGGAAGAGTGAGTGTATGCTGGAGTGTTTGGAACTAACCTTGAAGGCGCTCGAGTAAAAGAAGCCTGTCATAAACTAACACGCATCATATAATTCCACGTGTGCACATGTCCGGAGCAGAGCCGTCTGTTTGGATAAGAGCAGAGTAGGGGCCGCCTAGGTCTGGGGGCTGCACAGAAATGGATGCCCGCTGGGGACAGAACTGTTCCTCATGCATGATTAACATGTTTTAAAATTGACTTTGGTGATGTTTACACAAGTCTGAGATACTCACAGTGAATGAGGTTTATGCTGTGAATTATGTCACAGAAAAGCTTCAAACACAAACAAGGGGCACAGCCGCAAGTAAAGGACCGTTTTAAAGTGACTCTAAACACGGCCTTCCTTATGCCAGCCGCATTTCACACACCACGGACTGTGAATGGTGAGGCCACTCTTGGTTCTGGAAATAGACTTTAATAGTTGTTTGGTTCAGCGCAGGCCGCAGTCTATCAGAAGATGTAACTTTCTTCTATGGAAGACACTTACCCCCCACCCCCACCTCAGCGCTTTGATTCTGTAGCTTGTTGGCATGTCTCCCATGTGCTGTGGTGTACTGGGGCCCTCCCTGTCCCCTCACGTCAGCCTGATAAGTAATTACTCTTCTGACCTTTCTCTGGCACATCACATTCAGGATGTGCTTCGGGATGCTTCTGCTTTGCTAACCCATTGCTGTAGACTTTGGTACTTGTTGTGGTTTTACGGAGTCCTCGTGTGTCACCCCTGAAAGTAGGGTGAGGTGCTTCTTACCTGTGTGATTACCTGTTCAGGTTTTAGTTCCTCTGATCAGTGTGGTGGTTTCCTGCGACTCTGAAGCATTAGGTGGTGTGGAATGCTTGTTCACCAGCGACTGAGTCGTCCTCCGATTGAGAGAGTTAGAGCGTGTTTCTTCTAGACGTTCATACAATTGGCTTGAACAGTAGTGAGAATGCTTGTGTTACACATCCCGTGGAGTAGTAACTGTTAGCATCATCTCACCCAGGCTCTTGCACAACCGTTAGTTGATTCTGAGGGTGGGGACGAGCTAAGAGTAAAAGAATAAATTGATGAAAGGCCAGACTTTTAGCAAATGTGCAGGGTAGGAGGGCTTCTAAAACTTTGCATGGGAATGGAGACACTTTAGTGGCTTAGGCTAGCGGACCAGTCTTACTAGAGGATTTTTTTTTTTTTTTTTTTTTTGGTCTTTTGAGACAGGATTTCTCTATGTAGCCCTGCCTGTCCTGGAACTCTGTAGACCTCTGTAGATCAGGCTGGCCTTGAATCAGAGAGCTACCTGCCTCTGTCTCCTGAGTGCTGGGACTAAAGACGCATGCTGCCACACCTGACTCAATTATTTTCTTTTTTTTTATTCTTGTTGAAGTGAGGTTTGCATTCACAGCGTTGCAAATGCTATACAAGTGCTTTGCCACTGAGCCTCTATGCTACAACCCTGGTGTTCCCCCGACCTTTTCTGAGACAGGACCTTGCTGAGTTGCCCGGGTTGTCCTCAAACTGCTCTTTCTATGTACTCCTGGAATTACAGGTGGATACTGTTGCATCCTGCTGAGAAATGATGTCTAAATACATTCTTTCTGTGTTGGAGACTAGCTTTGGGCATGCTATACATATGGTCTATCAGTGAATGGCACTCTTAAGTCCTAAACTGCCTTTTGCAGAGTAGGTAATAGTTGGGAAACTCAGAAATAGAAGTCCAAGGCCAAATGAGTCACGGGAGGTGCCGAGCTGAGCCCTGCCGGTCAGCAGTTCTCAACGTGCAGTGTTGTACATTTGGCTGCGTCTAGAGATACCTTCAAACTGATCAGTTTGTGTTTGAGGGTGAGGTAGGGTTGCGAGGAGGGTTGGGGGCAACAGTAGGTGGTGGTTGGGGGTTAGTGGATGGTGGGGGAGAAGGTAGACCATTGCTGCAGACATCTCGTGGGCAGAGGCTTGAACCGCATCCAGATGCACACTGCCATCTGTTCAGTACACAGTGGCATTACAGTTGAGAAGTTGCTGCGTTTGCTGAGACAGATGCCAACAATGTTTGCAGGATTATATTGTTTCATGTCAATATATGTATGCAGTATGTATTTCATTAACAGTGCAGCTTCACTTTAATTTGGCTACAGTACAAATAATGACTTAAAGGCAAATGGCGAGTCTTACAAAACGTTTAAGTTCCTGTTTAGAGAGACTAAGAAAGCTAGTTATTTTTTTTAAAAAAATTCTTTGCAGAAGGTAGAGCACGGACCAGGTAGAACTAGGAACATTTCCCGTGCTGAGGCTTCTGTGCTTTTCAGGGTATACAGTTTTCTACTGAAAGTGATGTTATTGATAGTGGGGCATCGATAGCCATATTTTTGATTCTGGTACTTAAAAAGTTTTCATTAGTATGGGGCTAGTCTTGAAATGTGTGCTGAAGGGCAGTGCCATAGGGGATGAAGAAATGATTGGCTTTGTGAAGAAAGCATTTAGCACCAGGGTTTTATGGGGACAAGCTTTCATTTTCCGTTTGTGAGGTAAACATCCACAATGGGAGGGGCTTTACATACTGTGGCTATGACTCCTTTATCAAATATAAAAAAAAAATCACTGGTAGAACGTTCTACTCTATGAGATCTTTGTGTACACCAAGTTCAAAAGGAGCTTTCTGTTTTAACAAGTGGAAACCGCTGTAATTCATGTACAACTTGCAAGGATTTGGCAGTGCTATGGATGATAAGAGTCCTATTTATTTTTCTCATACAGATAACTAGTATTTCTAGCACCAAATGTTGGCGTAGACTTCAATTGGATTTAACTCTCTTGATTCTGTTTTCAGTAATGCTTTGGCTAGTTGTGGGTCAGTAGTGAGGGACAGGGACACAGATCCATGCTGTCACCCTTAGCAGTCTGAGGAGCTCCCCAAGTCTCTCAGGGACCTCAGCTCAGCCAAGCCAAGGATTCGTGGCTTTGACACAGAAAGGAATCTCAGGACTAGCCAACATGAAGCGGAATCATTCCATTAAAAATAGAAATGTGCACAAGGAACAAAAACACGCCCAAGGACCATGGGTGCAGGCTTCTGAAAGAAGAGTCTCAGTTTATTCAAAGACATTTTCTGGGGCTGAACAGATGGCTCAGTGGTTTAGAGTAGAGAAGACTGGGTTCAGTTCCCAGCACCTACATGTCACAACATCTGTAGTTCCAGCCCTAGGGAGTCTCATGTTCTCTGCCAGCTTCTGAGAGCACCTGGCATGCATGTGGTGCACATACATACGAATAGGCAAACATAACAATAAAAAAGGAAAAATTTAAATGTATGGGTCAGAGAAATAGATGCATAGGAAAAGTGTAAGATGTACCCAGGTATACCCAGGATGGGCTCTGGAAGGAGAGTCCCAGTTCAACGTCCTCGCATTAGCTATCTGTACCATTTTGCTGACTCTCAAGTTACATCCCATAAGATTGCTAAGGACACCCCCACCCCAGATGTGAAATTATAGGGTGGCTCCAGGGTTAACTTGGATGGAATTAAAGTCTGATAACAAAACCAGGAGCCACTCAGGATGCACAAATGGACAGGTTGTCAGCTGCAAAGGGAGAAAGGCTTCACCAAGCTGGTAATTGTGCTAGAATGCTTGTTTCTCAGCTAGTGGGATGCTTCAATTAAATTCCTCTCCTGCCTCAGTTTCCCCTTCTGAGCTTTCAGTCTTTGATCTTAGGGATTGTTGAGGACAGAGGATCTGGAGAAGAAGATGTCGTCACCTAATACATCAAACTGAACACACAGTAAAGCATAGAGTAGTTTGTTATAATGGAGAGTGGACCCAGAACAGCAGGACCTCTGCACCTTTCCTTGAGGTACCTTGCAGCCACAATGCTAGCAAGCAGCCAGAATTCAATGCAGAATCAGGAATTCATTTAATTTGGGTGTAGATCAGAGGACTGAGGACACCATGTCTGAGCACTTGCCCGAGAGCATGCCTCGAAAGCCACCAGGTCTTGTAAGATAGTTGGGGAGTGTGACTTCATGGTCTGTAAAAAGAACATACTAATAGTTACATACTGATGCCGTGACAAAACATAAAAGAATGATTTTAAGAAGGAATCCAGTGGTGGAATAAATTGAAAGGAAACAGTGTGAGTCATTGAGTGTGTCAATGGGATCAGAAAAATGGTAAAGCAAACAGCAAAATAAGGTTGTCATTATCGAGACACTTGTGAATAGGAGTTACCCTTGTACTATGAAGTCCATTTCTTGATTGAAGGGAACTCCTGAGCTTTAATGTTTTAGTAACACACCCCTCTCACCCAGTATTCTGGAGGTGAATCATAGGGATGGTTGTACAATAATGTATTTATGTGTAAAAACTGCCTAGATAGCAAATTTTACATTATATGTTTTTTATTGTAGTTGAAATTAATGAAAACATTTAGTCCCTGTGATCAAGCGTCTGGAAACAGAAGAGGAGGTTTTGCGTTGGCACTGGTGACCTGATGTTTTCCTGTTGTCTTGCAGACCTGGCGTCCCCTTGACTGTGCAGGCGTTTTCAGAAGAGGAGAGGAAGCAGTGGCTGGAAGCTCTGGGTGGAACAGAAGCTGTAAGAATATCAGAGCTTTATTTCCAATCCGTACAGCCGACTTGGTCCATTTCCAAGTTACCTTTGTTTTGATAACTAATGTTTGAGAACAGTTCCTTGCTGGACTGGTGCTTAAACTCATCTGGGAGCCATGCAGCACTCTAGTCGATTGTCTTGGGTGGCAATAGTGTACCCACGGCTGGGGCACTGCTCATTTTCAGTTCTGGTCCTCCTAGACTGTGTCCTTCTGATTGACTTTGCTTTGAAGGAGTCAGCAAAACTCTCAACTTCAGTTCTGCCCGACAGTTTTGGGTGGCAAGTACATTGAGGGACTGTCGCGTAGTGTAGCTTCTGGAGATGGGGCGGTAAGTACGTGGCAGCTGAGAACCACTGCCCACGTGTGCCTGATGTTTGATGGTGTATAATAGTATAACAGTTCCTACTTTGCAGTGTAGAGTAGCCTTAGAGACTGGGCCTCTGTATTGATATTGTTTCAAAGAATAGACTAAAGGTTGTGGCATGGCTTCCGAGGCACCTGAATTCTGTCTGGTGGCACTCAGTTCCAGCACTGCTTTCTTTGCTGTGTGCTGCTGGAGTTTGGGGCTCAGAATCAGGCAGATCATGTACTGAGTTGGGGGTTTAGTAAAGACAACTTCAGGAAAAAAAAATCACAGATGCACATGCGGTATGCCACCATGTAAAGTGTTAGGTAGGAGTCTTAGGAAGCTGCTGGAGCAGGCACCACCTGGCGTACCAAGCGATTTTGAAGATTTAGGAGAAAGGATGATTTTGGAAGAGGGGTTCTATACAGTAGGGACGGAGGCCTCAGAATACAGCTTTATAGGGAGTAACGCGGTGCTACTTTAGGCCAGTTGGACTACGGTGAGCCCAACTGCAAACGCGTTGTCATAAGTGTAGGGAATGAGAGGCTGGCGGGTGGTGTGGGTGTGGTGGTCCTGACGTGTCTGAAAATGAAAGCCTAGCTACTGTGTTCTAAAGCTTGATGCTGTTTAAGAGAATGTATCACCCTGGAAGAATGACCCAGAATTAGATTTGTGTGTTGTCTTACCGTATCTGAGCTGGATTCAGACTCTTTTTTGTTGTTGTTTCCGTTTTTTTTTGTTTGTTTGTTGTCTTTTTGTGGTAAGGATGGAATCCAGGGTCTCACTGTGGTGAGCATGACCTCTTTCACTGGGATGTACATGGCTTTCATTCTGTTCATGCTTCATTAGTTCTTAGAAGTGTTAGCTGGGAGTTTTGATAGTGGCCTGGAGAGGTGCTCCAGGGGTTAAGCGTGCACACTGCCCTTGCAGAGGCCGACACAGATCCCAGCACAGATCCCGACACAGATCCCAGCACAGATCCCAGCACCCACGTTGGTCCGCTCACCACCTGTAACTCCAGCTCCAGAGGGTCGAATGCCTCTGGCTTCTGCAGACACGTAAACTCTCACACACACACCTACACACACACACACACACACACACACACACACACACACACACACACACCCCTACACACAGATACATAATTAGAAAATTTTCTAAAGAGTTTTGAGGCTGGCCAGTGGTGGTGCACGCCTTTTAATCCCAGCACTTGGGAGGCAGAGGCAGGCAGATCTGTGAGTTCAAGGCCAACCTGGCTTATATAGAGTTTCAGGACAGTCAGGGTTACCGAGAAAGATCCTCTCTCCACCAATAAAAGAGTTTTGATAGTATGGAGATATAGTTATGCTAATCCTTTAGTCCTTTTTAGTAAAGACATTTCCTTAACCGTGATAATCTCTCAGAGCTTTAAGTAGTACTTTAGAAAGTGAACTTCCATAGCAAAGATACCACACAGTTGAATCTTTGAGAAAAGTGGGTTTCCAGTTTGGTTTAGTCTTGAACTCATGATCAGTTTGTCTTCCCCTGTATAGAACCAGGCCATTAACAGACAACAGCAAGAATGTGGAAAGACTGTTCAGTGATACGTTTGATGGGGACTGTAAGGTGTAGCACACTTCTTACAGGTACTGTGAGCCTTGCAAATAGTGAGTCAGTGCTAGGATTTTGAGAAGCCGGATCATTGTCGTGCTGGCTCAAACTATGGGCAAGGATCATCTCCTACTGTCATGAATATCAGGAACAGTCAGGGGACAGGGAGCTAGACATTATTGGTTGGATTGCAGCAGTTTGTCAGCCTGTCTGTAAGGTGGAGCATTCCGTATACACAGACTTGTAACAAGTTCCTTAAAGACTGCACACTCTTTCATCTCATTTTGCCAGAGAAGTCCTGTTTGCCTTACTTACTTTTACATATAATAGCATATCATTAACCACGGACAGCGCATCTCTCCTGCCTTCTCCTGCAGACTCCACACGGGGGTTTTCCCACACTGACTAGTTTTGACACCAGCTGGATCGTCCTAACAGTTCATTTCAACTCTGACACTGTTGTCTGGAGTGTTGGTGGCAGATCTTACAAGCTGGGCATTTGCATCTAGGTAACTGCCCCTGCTTCAGTTCTGCTAGTGACAAGTCCTGGTCTTTGTAGCAGTGTGGTGTGAATTGGGGATTGCCGCGCCTCCCTTCCTTGGGTGTAGTAATGGGCTCACAGCGCTTGGAGTGAAGGTACACTTGGCGGTGTCTTATGGAGCAGGCGCGCTGAAGCAGGGCATAGGGCTGGGTGTAGTGAGGGTCAGTGTTGAAGAGCTCCCATGGGCCTGTGGGAGTGCCGCCACCCCAGTGTTTGATGCCCTCTGGGGGAAGCTCATCAAAGCCTGTTGGTTGATCTTACGGAGTTGAAACTCATTCCTCACGTGGTCAGGGGATGAGGCCAGTGCTAATTCTTTTCATCTTTATGCTACATAGGTTTTGTTTGCTAAGCTGCTTGTTGAGCATAAATTCAGAGCTGTCCCAAAGGGCTCTTGAATAGCAAAACATTTCTATTAGGAAGTTCCAGGTGTGTGGGAACTCTGTTCTGTAAAGCAGGGGCAAGACTAAATGTAGATTCCCTGTGCTACATTATCTAATATTGTTTATAACATGGAGAGTTTGCATGTTCTTACTTGACTGACTCTTACTGATTTGCTGAAAGTGCTGTTTTCTCCCTCTTTCTTTTACCAGCTGTTCCATACTTTGAATAGAGCGATCCTCCCGAGACCAGAAGGAGGTAAGTGTCCATTTATCCTGTTGATCACCAACCCAAAGCTGTGCCTGGGGCTCCGTCTGCACCCTCTTTAACACTCCTAGGGTAGCCCTCATTGCCCCCTCTGAGCTTTACTGTGAGTTCTCCTCCACAGTCATTTCACTGTTTATGTCTACAGACATGAAGGATGATGGGAATGTTTCCAGGAGCCTTTGGAAGGGGCACTCTTTGGCTCTCTACTTTCAGGCTTCCTCATCCCGTCACTTGTCATTCTAGATAGAGAGAAGTGGATTCTCTAGAACATAATAATGTTTGGTTGAGAATAGCTGGATGCTGCAAAGGTCCTACACGCTGTAGCAAACTATGGGCCTGTTCAGTAAGCGTGAGAAAAGGAGAACATTCTTAAGGCAAATGTGAGAAGAATTACTTCAGATATTTTGAAAAAATAATCCTTGGCCATAGTGAGTAATAAATAACAAGAGTGGCCCCAACCTGACAGTGAACCCCTAGTTGCAATGGCCACGACTATTTAGTAGCAGAGCTTTATTAGGAGGAAGCCTGGGAAAGGAGCACGTGCAGAGAGAGGGAAAGATGGTGGGGGGAAGAGACAGAATAGAAAGAGAGAGGGTGGGGTCTGAGTCACGGCTCTTTAAGGCACAAGTGGACCTACAGTGGGCCTACAGAGCTACACCACGCATGTGCTGACTCCGTGATCACTGCGTGACCACTCCGCAAGCACGTAGTCACCAGCGTACACTGATGATGTAAGACGCAAGACCCTTTGCTTAACTCCTGAACTGTGCATGTGCAGTAACAATTACCATGCCTAAGAGATCCATGAAACAAAAATGCCTCTGATATGCAAGCCCCTAGTCAAGGACAGATAGTTCCTGAAAGGCTAGAGGCTATTGTTTATGGGCGATAACAAGTCACATGTTTTCACTCCCCTAAACAAGTTTATCTGACCCATCTGCACTGGATATGCTTGATCACATGTGGGCAGGAGGCTCACAGGCTGGAGGTATGTCAGGATGTGTGCTTGCCCCTGGAACAGACCAGAAGTTACTGAAACCAGTCAGTTCAGATTCCAGAAACCAGGAAGTGTAAAAGTACAGAGTCACAAGATAGTCAGGAGGTAATGGTTGCCGGACTATGGAATGTCCTCTCCCTGGCCCCCTAGGCAACTACTTGACCATAGAATGTCCCAATCCTAGTTTCCAGAGTGACTGTGTAATCACCAGATGCCCCCATCTGGGGGCAGCCAATGAGAAATGGTGGCGGGCAACTACCTCCTTAGAAGGAAAATTGAATTGTGATTTCTGGAATTCCTAGACACAAGCCAATCAGAATTGGACCCGTACTAGCACCCCTAAATGATGTAACCTTGTGGTTTTTCCCTTTAAAAACTGGGCTTTCAGATAGGTGGGCACTTCCTCCAGCCTCCACTGCATTGGATCTGTTGGACAAAGTCCCTGCCTAGGCTTGTATTGCATTTGGATATCCCGAAATTAAACCTTGCTTTTGCATTCCGGCCTGCTCGTCCTTGGTGGTCTCTCTAGGGGTTGCCATCTGGGCACAACACACACAGAATCATATCTCATGCCCTTCACAGCCCTTGCCAGCCAATGGCATCCTTTGATTAGTTTCCATCCTGAAGTTGGGTCATTTTGTACCAGGCCTGCTGCCTTTTACAACTGTAACCACTTTCCCTGGAGATACTCTGGGCCATGAAGTGTCGCTCGTTGGTTTTTTCTGTCTCTGTCCTCCCGCCTTCATTGATTAGAGAGCCTAAACTCATTACACTGCTCTCCAGTAGCAGCCACAATCACAGGAAATGGCCTCTAAAGCAGTGTGAAGGCCACAGCACTTCTTTTACCAATGCTTTTCTCAGGCCCCATTTGGAGAAATAAAGGCAGAACTTGACGCCTAGGTTAGCAACACATGAAAAATCCACTCCCGTGCCCCTCTCTTCCTGGTTTTTAAGTTCTTTCCTCCAGGGCTGGGGAGATGGTAGTTAACACTGACTGTTTTTCCAGAGGACCTGGGTTTGCTCCCAGTAACCACATGGCAGCTCACATCCATTCCTAACTCCAGTTTCAGGGAATCTGATGCCCTCTTCTGTCCTCCATGGGCAGCAGGCACATACATTCCTGCAGACAACGCACCCACACATATAAAAAATAAAATAAAAATTCTTTCCTGTATATTATGTGAAGGAAATGTCAGGGCTTGGCTACTTTCAGTGTGGAACCACCTGTTCTGTTAGCATGGCTTCCTGGAGTCCAGGAAGAGAATGCTGGGAGGATCCATCAGGGTTTTTTGTTTGTTTGTTTGTTTGTGGTATTGTATTCCCCCAAATATTGTGCATGCTAATAAACTTATCTGGGGTCAGAGACAAAGCAGCCACAATATTAAACATAGAAGTTAGGCAGTGGTAGCACACACCTTTTATCCTAGCATTCCAGAGGCAGAAATCCATCTGGGATCTCTGTGAGTTCAAGGCCACATTGGAAAGAGCCAGGCATGGTGACTCACACCTGTAATCCCAGGGAATGAGCCTTTAATCCCAGGGAGTGGTGGTAGAAGGCAGAAAGATATATAAGGCGTGAGGACCAGGAACTAGAAGTATTTGGCTGGTTAAACTTTCAGGCTTTGGAGCAACACAGTTCAGCTGAGATTCATTCTGGATGAAGACTCAGGCTTCCAGTCTGAGGAAACAGGACCAGCTGAGGAATTGGCAAGGTGAGATAGCTGTGGCTTGTTCTGTTTCTCTGATCTACCAGCATTGACCCCAATAACTGGCCTCGGGTTTGATTTTATTAATAAGACTCTCTAAGATTCGTGCTACATTTGTTTGTTTGTTTGTTTGATTTTTTTGTCTTGTTCCTATGGCTTGCTCGGCTTTCTTTCTTTCTTTCTTTCTTTTTTAATGCCCAATGCCATTTATTGAAGGAGGGAGGAGGTCTTAAATACAGGCTTACAGCACCATGGGAGAACCCCGGAGGGCAGAAGCTCGATACCTATGTTTTACAATCTTGCATCTAAGGTGTTAACGCCCATTATGCAGACAAGGAACTTCCCTTAAGCATTCAGGAGGGTGGAACCCAGCAGGGAATTACCATAGGGAGGATATCAAGGTCAAGGTCAGCAAGCAAGGCAAGTTACCCAAAACGGGGGGCCAGGGTCCTACAGGTCCTCCCCTTTACTAATAAATGAGCTTCTGACTTAGGTTGCGTGGGATGTCAGCAGGTCACCTTACCCATCATGGAGATGCCTGCCCAGGCTATACAGGTGCTCTGTCTTAGGTTGGTGAGCGCCCCCCCCCTCCGGTATTACCCATCTCTGAATACTCATTATCATACAGGCTCAATCGTGGGTGAGCTGCAGAGTTAACTGCTGCCAAAGATCTCAAAGTGGCACTGGGCTTGCAATCTGTGTGTTCAACACAGAAAAGACCAACAGAAGTCCTAACCCACCCATAGTCAGTAGGCTAAAGGCAACTGAACCATTCCCTTCCTTAACGAGCCTTACTGCAAATTGGACTCCTTGGAAGATGGTATCCCAAAAGCAAATGGTACTTGAATTTTGTGCATGGTGACAGTTATGGATCTATTTGTAATCTTTTACATATTGACATCCAGTTATGCCAGCACCATTTGTTGAAGATACTTTCTTTTTTCCATTGTATAGTTTTGGCTTCTCTGTCAAAAATCAGGTGTTTGTATGTGCGTGGATTAATGTCAGGGTCTTCAATTGGATTCCATTGGTCTGTATGTCAGTTTTTATGCCAGTACCAAGCTGTTTTTATTACTATAGCTCTATAGTAGAGCTTGAGTCAGGGATGGTGATTCCTCCAGAGGTTGCTTTATCATACAGGATTCTTTTAGCTATCCTGGGTCTTTTGTTTTTCCATATGAAGTTGAGTATTTTTCTTTCCAAGTTTGTGAAGAATTGTGTTAGGATTTTGATGGGGATTGCATTGAATCTGTAGATTGTTTTTGATAAGATTGTCATTTTTACTATGTTAATCCTACCTATCCATGAGCATGGGAGATCCTTCCATTTTCTGATATCTTCTTCAATTTCTTTCTTTAGAGATTTAAAGTTCTTATCAAAAAGGTCCTTCACTTGTTTAGTTAGTGTTATCCCAAAGTATTTTATATTTTTTGTGGCTATTGTAAAGGGTGATGTTTCTCTGACTTCTTTCTCAGCCCTTTTATCATTTGTGTATAGGAGGGCTATTGATTTTTTTGAGTTGATCTTGTATCCTGCCACATTACTGAAGGAGTTTATCAGCTGTAGGAGTTCCCTGGTAGAATTTTTGGGGTCACTAATGTATACTATCACATCATCTACAAATAGTGAAAGTTTGACTTCTTCCTTTCCAATTTGTATCCCCTTGATCTCCTTTTGTTGTCTTATTGCTCTAGCTAGAACTTCTAGTACTATATTGAATAAATATGGGGAGAGTGGAGAGCCTTGTCTTGTTCCTGATTTTAGTGGTATCGCTTTGAGTTTCTCTCCGTTTAATTTGATATTGGCTGTTGGCTTGCTGTAAATTGCCTTTATTATGTTTAGGAATGTTGCTTGTATTCCTGATCTCTCTAAGACCTTTATCATGAAGGGGTGTTGGATTTTGTCAAAGGCTTTTTCAGCATCTAATGAAATGATCATGTGGGTTTTTTCTTTCAATTTGTTTATATGATGTATTATATTGATAGATTTTCGTATGTTGAACCATCCTTTCATCCCTGGGATGAAACTTACTTGGTCATGATGGATAATTTTTTTTTGATGTATTCTGTTTGCCAATATTTTGTTGAGTATTTTTGCATCAATGTTCATGAGGGAGATTGGTCTGTAATTCTCTTTCTTTGTTGCATCTTTGTGTAGTTTGGGTATCAGGGTAATTGTAGCCTCATAAAAAGAGTTTGGTAGTGTTCCTTCTGTTTCTATTGTGTCGAACAATTTTTTTTGGTTTTTCGAGACAGGGTTTCTCTGTAGCTTTGGAGCCTGTCCTGGACTAGCTCTGTAGACCAGGCTGGCCTCGAACTCACAGAGATCTGCCTGCCTCTGCCTCCTGAGTGCTAGGATTGCAGGTGTGCACCACCACCACCCGGCTGTGTGGAACAATTTGAAGAGTATTGTTATTAGTTCTTCTTTGAAAGTCTGGTAGAATTCTTCACTGAAACCATCTGGTCCTGGGCTTTTTTTTTTTGGTTGGGAGACTTTTGATGACTGTTTCTATTTCTTTAAAGGTTATTGTTCTATTTAAATGGTTTATCTGGTCTTGATTTAATTTTGGGATGTAGTATCTGTCCAGAAAATTATCCATTTCTTTTAGATTTTCCATTTTTGTAGAGCACAGGTTTTTGAAGTATGATTCTCTGGATTTCCTTGCTGTCTGTTGTTATGTCTCCCTTTTCTTTTCTGATTTTGTTAATTTGGATGCTCTCTCTCTCTCTTTGCCTTTTGTTTAATTTGGATAGGGGTTTGTCTATCTTGTTGATTTTTTCAAAGAACCAACTCTTTGTTTCATTGATTATTTTTGTATTGTTCTCTTGGTTTCTATTTTATTGATTTCAGCCCTCAGTTTTATTATTTCCTGGTGTCTATTCCTCCTGGGTGAGTTTGTTTCTTTTTGTTCTAGAGCATTCAGGTGTGCTGTTAATCCATTCGTACGAGATTTCTCCATCTTCTTTATATGTGCATTTAGAGCCATGTATTTTCCTCTTAGCACTGCTTTCATAGTGTCCCATAAGTTTGGGTATGTTGTACTTTCATTTTCATTGAATTCTAGGAAATCTTTAATTTCTTTCTTTATTTCTTCCTTGACCCATTGATGTTTCAGGTGGGCATTATTCAGTTTCCATGAGATTGTAGGCTTTCTATAATTTTTGTTGTTGAAGTCTAACTTTAAGGCATGGTGGTCCTATAAGATACAGGAGGTTATTCCAATGTTTTTTGTATCTGTTGAGATTTGTTTTGTGACCAAGCATGTGGTCAATTTTTGAGAAGGTTCTCTGGGGTGCTGAAAAGAAGGTTCATCTTTTGTGTTAGGATGAAATGTTCTGTAGATATCTATTAAGTCCATTTGCATCATAGGTCTTTTATTTCTTTGTTAAATTTCAGTCTGGTAGATCTGTCTTTTGATGAGAGTGGTGTGTTGAAATCTCCCACTACTAATGTGTGGGGTTTGATGTGCATTTTAAGCTTTAGTAATGTTTCTTTTATAAATGTGGGTGCCTTGTATTTGGGGCATAAATGTTCAGAATTGAGACTTCATCTTGGCAGATTTGCCCTGTGATAAATATGTAATGTCCTTCCTGAATTCTTTTGATTGATTTTAGTTTGAAGTCTATTTTATTAGATATTAGGATAGCTATACCAGCTTGTTTCTTAGGTCCATTTGCTTGGAAAGCCTTTTCCCAGCCCTTTACTCTGAGGTAGTGTCTGTCTTTGAAGTTAAGGTGTGTTTCTTGTATGCAGCAGATGGATGGATCCTGTTTTCTTACCCATTCTGCTAGTCTGTGTCTTTTTATAGGTGAGTTGAGACCATTGATATTGATGGATATTAATGACCAGTGATTGTTAATTCCTGGTTTGTTTGTTTTTTTGTGGTCATGTTGTGTTGTCCTTCTTTGGTGTTTGTTGGTGTGGGATTATCTATTGCCTGAGTTTTTATGGGAGTGTTTAGCTTCTTTCGGTTGGATTTATCCTTCTATTGCTTTCTGTAGGGCTGGATTTGTGGACAGGTATTTATTAAATCTGGTTTTATCATGGAATATTTTCTTTACTCCGTCTATGGTGATTGAGAGTTTTGCTGGGTATAATAGTCTGGGTTGGCATGCGTGGTCTCTTACTGTCTGCATAACACTTGTCCAGGACCTTCTAGCTTTCATAGTCTCTATTGAGAAGTCTGGTGTTATTCTGATGGGTTTGCCTTTATATGTTACTTGGTCTTTTTCCTTTGCTGCTCTTAATATTTTTTCTTTGTTCTGTATGTTTAGTGTTTTGATTATTATGTGGTGAGGGGAATTTTTTTTGCATCTAACCTATTTGGTGTTCTGTAAGCTTCTTGTATCTTCATAGGTATTTCTTTCTTTAGGTTAGGAAAATTTTCTTCTATGATTTTGTTGAATATATTTTCTGTGCCTTTGAGTTGGTATTCTTCTACTTCTTCTATCCCTATTATTCTTAGGTTTGGTCTTTTCATGGTGTCCCAAATTTCTTGGACGTTTTGTGTTACGACTTTTTTGGTTTTAGTGTTTTCTTTGACTGACACATCTGTTTTCTCTATTGTGTCTTCAGTGTCAGAGATTCTCTGTTCCATCTCTTGCATTCAGTTGGTTATGCTTGTTTCTGTAGTTCCTGTTCATTTAGTCAGGATTTCTATTTCCAGCATTCCCTCAGTTTGTGTTTTCTTTATTGTCTCAATTTCATTTTTCAAATCTTGGATTGTTTCCTTCATCTGTTTAATTACTTTTTCTTGGCTCTCTTTGATTTCTTCCAATTTTTTGTTTGTTTTTTTCTTCCATTTCTTTAAGGGAATTTTTATTTCCTCTTTAAGGGAGTTTTTCATTTCCTCTTTAAGGGAGTTTTTCATTTCCTCTTTAAGGGAATTTTTTATTTCTTCTTTAAGGGCCTCTATCATCTTAAAGTCATTTTTAGGAGAGATTTCTTCTGTTTCTTCTGCCTTGGTATGTTCAGGTCTTGCAGGTGTAGAATCACTAGGTTCTGATGGTGTCATATAGGTCTTTATGTTGTTGCCTGTAGTTTTGCACTGGCGTCTACTCATCTCTCAGGCAGTGTCTGTGTCTGAAGGTGCCTCTCTTGTTCTAATTGTTAGTCTTGGTTCACTAGGAGTTCTTGGTTAAATTGGTGCTGTTGGGCTGTTTCTTCAGGAGCAGCTTAGCAGTGTTAGTGGGTTCTGTTTCTGGGAGCACTTGTTCCCAGTTGGTGTAGGGTGTTCTTATGGTTTCAGTGGTTGTTAGGTTTGGAGGTGTTACTTTTTTTTTTGAGGGGGGGGTTGGTGGAAGAGCAGGGAAAGGTAACTGTCTGGTCGCTGGGACTCCGATGGGTAGGGCCTAGGGGCTAGAGACCTGATCTGTAGGTCTGGAGATGGGAGCTTACCTGTTCTCAGTTGGTGAAGTGCATACATACGATTCCGGTGATCTGGTTGGGTGGCTGGGCGGGGCCTTCTTTTGTGTGCTCATTCATCAACTCCCCAGCTGATCTTGTTTCCTCAGACTTCAAACTGTAGGATTCTGAATCCTCTCCCAGATGGATTTCAGCTGAGCAGGGTAGTCTCACCAACACCTCCAAGTTGTTGGGTTTTGCAGGATCAGCAGCTGGGCCCTGGGTTGGCCTCAGACAGTGTTCAGATCTGTTCTGGTCTCGTTCTGGTCTCGTCCCACAAAGCCGGCTCCTTCCTCAGGTGTTGGGATTAAAGGTGTCCCTGTTCCAAGCTCTTGATTAAGAGCTTGTTTTCACTAACTCTTCTTGCTTGTGTTTTTAAGAGCACGTTCTGGTGTACGCTTTAGCAACACATATACTACAACTGGAATGATACAGAGAAAATTAGCATGGCCCCTCGACAAGGATAACACACAAATTCATGAAGCGTTCCATATTAAAATAAAAAAGAATGCTTCCTGGTCCTGCCGGGATTGTCTAATTGCTGCTTGTTTTATAATGGAATGTTGGTGAGTGTGCCCAGTTTTACAGTTTAGTGACAATAGCTGGGTTTTGGTGGTTCAGGCTGCCTGGTCACTTACTGTCCCCAGGTGTGACGTTTCACTTCTATCAGGACCCAGCAGTGAGCTAAGAGCAGCTTTTCAAATGAGGAATAGCGACAGTGTGGGCTTCTTCCACAGCCAACAGTGCTTTCTCTGCAGTTTGGCGGTCTCCAAGCGACACCTTTGCTGCTTATGCACATCCAGTGATGTTGGACGGGCTGGCCCAGACACGCGGTTTGTCCTCATCCAGGGGTTCACTTCAAGCAGGAATATTATGGGTTGTCATAGCTTGGTGAAATGTGCCCAAATGTGGTCTATGTTCTCATCACAACCCAAGGAGGCTTGTCATATGCTGTATTTCTCTGTGGAGTATTGTGGGAGATGCTACTACCTGCTCTCCATAGAAAGGATTTCCGGGGCTAGAGAGATGGCTCAGAGGTTAAGAGCACCAACTGCTCTTCCAGAGGTCCTGAGTTCAATTCCTAGCAACCACATGGTGGCTCACAGCCATCTGTAATGAGATCTGGCGCCCTCCTCTGTGTACATAATAAATAAAAAAAAAAATCTTAAAAAAAAAAAAAAAAGAAAGAAAAGAAAGGATTTCTGACTGTGCCTCAGGCCCCTGGACTCCTTGAAACATCAAAGAGGTAGGGCTCTGAACTTTCATAGGATTTATTTCCTATCCTTTTTAATTTTATTATTATTATTCTAATTTTGTTTGTGTGTGCAAACGAGGGCAGTTGCTCACAGAGTCCAGAAGTGAGAGTTGGATTCTCCATAGCTGGAATTACAGGCAGTTGTGAGCTACCTGACATCAGTGCTGAAAGCTGAAATTCATCCTCTGCAAAAGTATGCACTCTTTTTTTTTTTTAAATTTATGTGCACTGGTGTCTTGTCTGCATGTATGTCTGTGTGAGGGTGTCGGGTCCCCTGGAACTGGAGCTACAGACAGTTGTGTGAGCTGCCATGTGGGTGCTGGGAATTGAACCTGGGACCTCTGGAAGAACGGTCAGTGCTTTTAACCACTGAGCCATCTCTCTAGCATTCACTCTTAGCCATTGAGTCATCTGCCAGGCCCGTCAGTCTTTTACTGGCCAAACAGGATGTTCCAAGCAGATACAGACATTACTACCCTACCTGTTTGCTGTCCAAACTAAACTGCTCAAGGTGTGATTCATAGGCACTGCTTATATTAGCAGTAACAGTGAAAGTGGGCATTCTACTCCTTCCCCAAGCTACTCTCAGCAAGGATGCATGGTGGGTTTTGTGGCCTTTGGGCTGGCCGATGTCAAACCCGTGCATCTTCCTGTGCTGGTGGTCTAGGCTGCTGGTGCAATTGGGATCAAGAGTTCTACCTTTATGGTCTCTATCAATGAGGAGAAGCTCTGAGTCTCTACCAGGAATCTTCAACCCAGCGAGAATTCCAGCCACTCAGGCTTGCTGTATGCCCACCTTTAGGATTAGCAATTTACAGTCACATGGTGCACTTCCTTATGGGACTTGTCTTGGTGTGGCCATCTTTTCCAGTCTCACACTTTATCTGCCTGGGTGGAGTGAGAGCCCTGAAGAGTACAGAGAGGCATCAGCAGAGGACTCTAAGAAGAAAGCACATCTCATCAGACTGCTTCCTTCTCCATAGTTCCTGGATTTTCTTGTTTGTACCCATGTTGGCTTACCTCATAGCCACCACCAAACAGAGGGAAGGAGCCCTTCCCCACAGCCTCTTATGGGTTATGTTGCTTATGATTTACTAGCATAATATGTCATGTGGAAGGAGGGTTCCCCCCACCTCGGAGCTGAAGACCGAACCCAGGGCCTTGAGCTTGCTAGGCAAGGGCTCTACCACTGAGCTAAATCCCCAACCCTGTTTTTTTTTTTTTTAAGATTTATTTATTATGTACACAGTAATCGGCCTGCATGTATGCCTGCACACCAGTAGAGGGCATCATATCTCATTATAGATGGTTGTAAGCCATCATGAGGGTTCTGGGATTGAATTCAGGACCTCTGGAAGAGCACCCAGTGCTCTTAACCTCTGAGCCATCTCTCTAGCCCTCTGGAATGAGTTTTAAAGGCCACAGGACATGGTTATTCCTTTCATAATAACCCTCTCTCCACAAGCAGGAAATCAGACTGATATACTACTGGTTAGCTGCAGGTACATTTATGTATACACACATGTGTATACATACATGTGTGTCTGAAGTGTGTGCACATGTGTATGTGTGCAGGGCTCCTCAGCAGTATATCTGGCCTTCACCTGTCTGTACATGTGCTTAGTTCTTAGCTACTACAAGGCAGATCTCAAGCTATTCCTTCTCCTATGAAAGGTGGATACTCATTGGGCCAGCCATTGATTGTACTTCATAGCCAATGAGATGTTACCATTCTTTCTCTGTACCACATGAGTTGCTATATTCTTCCATCTAGGGAGAAGAAAGAAAACTCTACTCATCCCCTTCCCTTTAACTGTGTCCCTCCTCTTATCCTGTATGCTATAAAAGAGTTGTCTTTAGACACTTCTCTTCTTGGCTGTGAGCCTAGCCTTTAATGGCTGAGCCATCTCTCCAGCCCCAGACACTTCCCAGTGAATGCACAAGGCACAAAGCCTGGATAATGATGCATTACATATACAGCTGAGTGCTGACAGAGGGGTGGAAGTTGAAGACTGTTTCCAAGTGACATCATTTTGAATGTCACTAGGTGTGTTAGACTGAACAATGAATCTCCAAAGATTTCTGCACACGTGACTATGTTATCTTTCAGGACAAAAAGGATTTTGCAGGTTGATTAGGAACCTCAAGATATGAAGCCAGGACATGGTTCCCAGGATAAAGACACTTGCCACCAAGCTTCAGTCTGATCCTTGGGACCCACATAGCAGAAGGAGAGACCCAATCCCCCCCCAAGTTGTCCTCTGGCTTCCACCAATGCACTGTGGTACATGGACATAATACATACAAATAAAACAAACAAATAAATAAATAAAATGCCAGACGTGGTGGCACACACTTTTAATCTCAGCACTCGGGAGGCGGAGGCAGGCAGATCTCCATGAGCTCAAGGGCAGTCTGGTCTATGTGGTGAGTTCCAGTATATCTAGGACCCACATAATGAGAACCTGTCTCAAAAATAAAAACAAAAGTGTAAGATGGAGGAATAAGTATCTCCTGTTGCTGGCTTTAAAGTTGGAGGAGACAGATCAATAGCAAGTGTTCTGCCCACATCATGAGCCCCTCAGAGACCACCAGGAGTCTGAGTTCATATACAAAAGCAAAGAGCCTTTATTGCAAGCTTGAGCTTGGGCTCTCTGTCTGTTCTGACACAGCAGTTGGATCAGGGAGAGCCCTGAGCTCAGTTATGGCAGGGTTTTTAAAGAGTAAAGGATTGTGGGGGTAGGGGAATTCCAGATTCAGATGGGGTTTGAACTCCTGTGTGTGTGTGTGTCTATTTCTCTCTCTCTCTAGTATAATATTATATTATATATATGTAATTTTACATATATATATATAATATATATATATATATATAATATTTCTTTGCTGAGGATATGGGGGGATCAGAACTTCTACATTAGAAACATGCTAGGCAAGGGCAAAGATGCAGCTACTCAGGTGAGAATTAGAAGATTTCATGGGAAACCAGAGTAGAACAAAAGCAAGGGACCAGGGCCTCCAGCCTCTATGTACCGAGTGACACAGCTGAGGCCTTTATTCTCAGCCCTGGCTTTACAGGCCCTTGTTCTCTCTCTCTCTCTCTGAATTCATCACAGAGCCCTGTAAAGTCAGCAGATCTTGCTTTAAAATCAGTGACTATCAGCTGTGGTGGCACACACTTTTAATCCTAGCCCTGAGGAAGCAGAAACAGGTGGGTGTCTGTGAGTTCCAGGACAGTCTGGACTACACAGAGAGACTGTCAAGAATGAAAGGGAAAAATAAAGAAAAGGAAGGAAGGAAGAGAAGAAGGAAGGAAGGAAGGAAGGACATCTTCAAAATAAAGCAGAGCCTTTATGAGTGAACATATTTAAATGAAAAACTCACTATTTCTGATTTCTCTGTTGCTGTCTAGATGTTTCATCAAAAATGAATTCCAGCTCAAAAACACATGCAGAGTCACGTCTGCATCTGACACCTTTGTCTCTTCATTGCCTTGGTTTTTAATAATGGCTCTTAATAATTCAAGAATTTTAGCTTTTTCTGAGAAACTCACAGTCTAAGAAAAACAGACAAACATTTAATGGCGGTAACAAAACATGAAGGATGGTGCTAGAGCATTTGAGACAGCTTTCAGAAATTATGTTAAAAATGGTCTTCCATGAGAAAGAACGGGGAAGATGACTGCAGGCAGCAATGAGTGTGTGTGGCTGAACATACAGAAACAGCCCCTGCTAGACTGTCATTTCCAAGAAGTAAATAGTAATGACATTTGGTTACAGAGCAAGAGTTTCTCTTATTTTCTGAACTTTAACAATACACAAGGTATTCACTAAAGATTAGGAATTCCTCCTAACCAGCTGTTTTAGTTTCGACCACACAAAATTTGTAGTGCCCCTTTAAGGAAAAGTTGAGAGATCATGGAGGAATAGGGAAAAAGACTGTGGAAGTCAGTCTCCAGGCTCTGGGTCACCGTGTGACAAGAATACACTATTCCATCTGTATCTCTGGGAGACTCGGGACCACAGCATTTTGCCCACGTGGCCAAAAGGCAGAATTTCCCTGGTTGCAGATGATGACAAACCAAATATTTAAACATCAAGCAGACTCCAAGGTCAGAGAAAACAGCTAATGTTTGGGCAAATCAATCACTTGAAACTTCTCATCTGTGAAACAGAAAACTGCCTGTCTCTCAGTACTTTTGTGCAGATCAACTCATATTGTTGCTACATGACCACACATGTTCAGTAACCAAGCAAGAGGCTTAGTCATCCCTTATGTCCTATATAATCCCTGAGCTGCATGGTGGTGTAATTTACACAGTGTGATCACGCAGTCTATGTGCACGCATGGCAGAGCTCCTAAGGCCAAATGTTCATGTGCGGGGGCATCCATAAAAAGCAGGTCACAGACTCCTCCCCTCCTCTTCTCCTTCTTCCTCTCTCTCCATGCATAACCTTCCATAGGCCTAAAGCACATTCCCCTCTGTTCCTTCTAATAAACTCCTACAGTGGGTTTTGTCATACCTCCTGGCTTTTCTCTCACAGCAAACAGTGCCGCTTAATGAATAATACAGCACCACATAAAACTAACACTTGTAGGTAAAGAATGTAGGATAGTGTTGATGACGATATAGGCCATATATTCACATGTCTAATTGAGACACAGATGTTTGCTTGCTCCCTTGATTTAGAGAGACCGTACGATCCCATTTGCCATTTGTTTGCTCTGCAAACCTATACAGCTAAAAGCTTTGAGTGCACAGAATGTGGTGTCAGAATTCCAACTTTTTGAATTCTAAATGAGTAGGACTTTTTAACACACGTTCCAAATGTGAACATTTCATATTGGCAGTTACTTCCAAATAAGCTATTTTTTAGAATGATTCTTATACTGGGTTCAGAAATTGTGCTGAGAAATCCCTCCTTAGGGCTCTAAACTCTAGCAACTGACTGAAATCTAAGCAAAGGTTTCCTATTCTGTGTTTTTCCAGCCAGTTTCTAATTCCATCGCTAAAGACAACCAGGGAGCCGTCTCAGAAAACAAGCCTGTGTCAAGTTCCGCTCTGTCCCACACTAAGGCTTTCCTTTAGATGGAACAAAGTCTGAGTAATACAGCACGTGTTTCTGAAACGTCCCCAGTCCCTACAGCTTCCGGAATCCTCCTCAGGATCCACTAAGACCAGCCAAGTTAGGGAAGCCAACAGTCCTCCACTACCCTCCCCTGCATCCCTCCCACCACGCCCTTCGGTAACCTTGGTTACAGTCACGCCCTCCTCCGTAGCTGCCCAATCATAAAGGTCTGAGGTCTGACTTCACAGAAAACAGCTAAAGAAGTGAAAGTGCCAAAATCTTGATTTGGTTCATTTTCTTGGCTGTTCAGTGCTTTTTCACTGATGAAAATGGCCTGTGCGTGCAATAGGAAAAACTGGAGGCGATGGATCCGACCCCTGGTCACACTTATTTATATAGTTATAATTTTAATATTTGTTACGTTGTGTATTTGGAAATTGCATACAGCAGAAAAGGTAAGAGAGTCCAGCACCTCTACCCTTTCTTAGTCTGTTTGACAGAGTCCCTTTGTCAGCCTTTAATGCTTGGGGGTCAGAAAAACATTTCATCTCTGAACATTAAACAGACCCGTCTGATCTCACTTTGCCGCTACAAGTGGAGGTGGAACCGGGTGGAGAAAAATAGTTAATGTTGCTGCTTAGAATGCTTCGCCAGTACCCATCAGTTCCCAGAAAACTATTCTTGAAATCATATCTGCTGTGCAGATATTGGGCTTGACCAGATCAGATAAACTACCTTGAAAGCTACGTTCTGGATTTTATAAGCTTTTAGCCTGCTTCCTGGAACGAAAGGATTCCCGTTAGTTGGACTTTGCTAATTGTTTTTACGTTTGAAGTTCCGTCTTTTGTTTGTTTCTTTCTTTAATGAGATAAAGTCTCATGTAGACCGGCTGTTTTGGGACTTGCTTTGTAGCCTAGGATGGTCCTCCAACATCCACATTCTCAGTGCTTCTGTTTATTCAACGCTGGGGATGGAACCCAGGGCTTTCTTCATTTGAGGCAAGCAAGCATTCTACCAACTGAGTTATGCTGGCGACTTGAAGTTACTCCTCAGTCAAAGCAAAAGTTTTACAAAAGTTCCTCGTGTATTTTTTTTTTTTTTATGTATTTGTTGTTGGTGTATTCGTGGGATGGCCCACTTGTGGAGGTCAGAGGACGGACCAGTTGGGGGAGTTGTTCTTTCCTTCCATCATGAGTGCTGAGTGAGGACTGAGCTCAAGAGATCAGTGCAGTGTTGGAGGCAAGCCCCTTACCTGACTCATCTCTCCGGCAGCCTTTTGTTACTTGTTGATGTCACAACATGACATCATGTTGTGACATTACTAAAGTATTACAAGCAGAATAACTAACATATCCGTAATATATGTATAAAATGAACTTAGAATTATTAATAATAACCAGAAAGTACTTTATTATTTTAGAAAAGTTATGACATACCATGCACATGACCCCCCGCTTTTGAGTGTGGAAAGTATTTTAGTTAAATAATGTGTCCAAACGTGTCTGGAGGGTTATTTTGTTCACTAAACTTTTGTTGGCTTTCTTATTATAGTCCATATAGTTATTTAAGACTCTTACGATATGACATTAAGTATTTCTCATTTGTTCAGTTTTTTGTTATTTAAAATATGTCCACCTAAATTTAGGTATAGCAATCATAATATAAATATAATTTCCTCACTTAGTGTTCCTTGGAGTACTTAATTCACTTAGTATTCTCTTAGCTGTGAGCTTCAAGCGTAGTTTGAAAGTGCCATGAACCTTTAAGACCAATTCTAATCTGCGGTGTAAACTGCTAACACCCCAAGTTGAGTCCCTCAAGTTCTGACAGGGATGTTTAATGGAGGACGTGCGGGTGAGCCTGTCAAATAATGCACTTGGATATGCAAGTCTGGACCTCAGAACAGTTTCAACTGCAGGTACACGTCTTGTTTAATCTACTCTCTGCCATAATAAAGGCCGTAAACTGGGCTGTGGAAGATGGCTCAGCAGGTGGAGCAATAACCAGGAAACCCGACCACCTGAGTTCCCTCTCTGTAACCCACCTGAATGGCACCTATGGCAAGATGGGAGGTGGACACAGAATTGCCTGGAAGCTTGCCAGCCAGCTAGCCTCCACTGTGCAGCACAGCAGCAGAAACAAGAGACCCTGGTTCCTAAGCTGGAAGGAGAGCTGACTTTCCAGAGCTGACCTCTGACCTCCACACATGCACACCTGCACTCACACACACAGAAGCACATGTGTATACCATGAACTGAGTGCCTTCAAGAGGAATTTGTTTTGTCACAGTCTTGAAAATGATTTTGGAGTCAGATATCCTGGGGGCCAGAAGGTTGCTGTCTAGGGAGGGTACTCTCAGGTTGCAGATGGCCATACTCTTGCTGAATCCTCAGGTGGTTGAACAATCTCATTTTGAGATTGCCAGCCCTATGAGACTATGACCTCATTTCACCTAAGTCCCCATCAGCTTTATCTCCAAATATGGCCGTTTGCATTAGGGGTTAAGTTCCGACCTCTGAAAGGGGAGCACACCTAGGTACTAATGGTCAGACTGTAGACTGTCTGCAGTTAAAGAATGCTTGAGATCAAGGACACAGAGAAGGAACAGCAAAGACCTGGCACCAGCATTTCCCAGGAATTCACAAGGAACCAATGAAGTGAATGCCTGGGAGGAGGGTTTCAAGGGGACATTCTGAATACTGTCCACTCTTGCCAACCTGCCTGTCACTCTTCACAAGTAGAAAGGTCAGTGGGAGCTTAGTGATCACTGAAGCTGGAGGACCAAACCCAGAACAGAATTGTTGAAGTACGAATGTGTGGTGGAAACTTAGAATCCGGGGAATATATGAGTTTTGAAGATTTTGACTCCGAAGGAGCCTGAGAAATGATAGCACAATAGGTGGAGGGGACTGAGAAGTTTAAAGGAAGGTTTTGTTTTTGTGTTCAAGGTTAGAGGCTTAACTGGAGCATTTCCTCAAGATAGCTCATAAACAGCAAACAAGAATCAGATTCAGAAAGCAAATAACACACTAGGAATGGGCAAAATATTATGTAAAATTTTTTTTTTTTAGGAAGAGGAGGAGGAGGGTTCTTTTGTCAGGCTGTCCTGGAGCTCACAGAGACCTTCTGCCTCCCAAGTTACTGGGACTAAAGGTGTGTGCTACCACACTCTGTAACACCCTCTTCTGACCTCAGCAGGTACCCACACTTACACATGCACATATTCACACAGACACATACATAGAATTTACTAAAAAGTAAATCTTTTTTTAATTGCTACTAATTATTTGGGAAATACAAAGCAGTATTAGTAATCTAATGAAAATTTAAGACAAAAATATTGATCTTTATAGTTTTAATGTCAGAATCTAAACCAATGTGTTCTTTTGTTTTTCAAGGTTGGAATACACACTAAAGTATGGTTTATTGCTGGTATGTTCATGCTGGTGACGGTACAAGTATCCTTCTGGGGGATTCTGCAACACTTGGTGCATTTCACACAACCTGAACTTCAAAAACCTATTATGAGGTCAAATCTTAATGTATTTGCTATTACTACTATTGACTGACTTAAATCATAAACATATTAAGTGTTTTTTATGTTTTACTTTCTGTAGGATTCTTTGGATGGTCCCAATATACAGTTTAGATAGTGTAAGTATGTTTCATTGTATTGCATTAAGAATTCTTGGGCTGGAGAGATGGCTCATTGGTAAAGAGTACTTTGCTCTTCTAGAGGACCCAGGTTCAATTCCCAGCACCCACATGGCAGCTCACAACTATAATTCCAGTCCCAGGGAACCCAATTTCTGATCTCTGTAGGCACTAGGCATGAACATAGCACATATGCATACATGTAGGCAAAACACTCATGCACATAAAATAATAAAGTAAATATTTTTAAAAAATCTTTTATGACACCTTTTTTTCTGGTTTTCTGAAACAGGGTTTTTCCATGTAGCCCTGGCTGTCCTGGAACTCATACTGTAGACCAGGCTGGCCTCATACTCAGAGACCCACGTGCCTCTGTCTCCCCAGTGAGTGCTGGGATCAAAGGCGAGCGCCACCACCACCTTGCTTCTCTTCTGACACTTAACTATGCTTACTAAAGAATGCTTAATAGCCAGGCAGCAGTGGCACATGCCTTTAATCCCAGCACTCGGGAGGCAGAGCCAGGCAGATCTCTGTGAGTTCGAGGCCAGCCTGGTCTACAGAGCAAGATCCAGAACAGGCACCAAAACTATACAGAGAAAGCCTGTCTCAAAAAACCAAAAAAAAAAATGCTTAATAAAGTAATAAACACAAAATATTGACTTTTAAAAAGAGATTGATAGTGAAATTTTTCATGTTTTTTTGTGTTTTTGTTTTTGTTTTAGTTTTTTTTTTTTTTGAGACAGGGTTTCTCTGTGTAGCCCTGGCTGTCCTGGAACTAACCCTGGAGACCAGGCTGGACTCAAACTCAGAGATCCTCCTGCCTCTGCCACCTGAGTGCTGGGATCAAAGGTATGCACCACCACAACCCAGATTTTTCTTTCTTTCTGTTTTTACTTGTTATTTGTTTTTATATTTTTGAGACAGGGTCTCACTATGTAGTTCTGGCTGTCCTGGAACTCACTATGTAGAGCAGGTTGGGCCCCAAACTCACAGAGAGCCCCCTGCCTCTGTTTCCCAAGTGCTGGGATTAAAGCCATGCACCACTGCAACTGGCCAAGTTCACTTATTTTAGTGTTGGTAAGGAAGATATTATAATGAAAAATGCAGATATTTCAAATATTTTTAATATGTAACTGTTTTCCTTGCTCGCTTGCTTAAATTTAAGATTAGGCTCTTAATCTTTTAAAGAATGAAATATTGTAATTACCCTCATCCATACGTAGCCACAAGAGAATACTTTCCACCCCAGGCATCAAAATGTGCTGATGCTCAGTTCCCTTATATAAAATGGTTAGCATCAGCATAGTGTGTCCCCTGTCCTTATGGTCAGCTCTAGATGGTTGATGACACCTGATAAAATATCAGTGCCATAGGTAGGTAAGAGGACCTCCATGAGTTCGAGGCCAGAGTGCAGACCTGGGGTCAGGGGCTGTTACAAATATTTCTGCTCCAGGGTTGGCTGAACCCATAGATGCAGACTCTCATAAGGATGCTGATTGTTCACTATCATGCTTTTTAGTTACTAAGTCTTTTATTTGTACCCCACTCCACTCCAAAAAAGAAAATAAAAGGAAAAAACACTTTCCACAGTAGACACAACTAAAGAAAATGGCTTTAGCCAGATGTGGTGTTGCATCCCTTTAATCCCATCACTCAGGTGGAACTCTTAAGTTGGAGGCCAGCCTGGTCTACATAGTGAGTTGCAGAACCCCCAGGTTACATAGACCCTATCAGGGGAAAAAAAAAAAAAAAAGAAAAGAAAAAAGAAAAAAAATGCCTTCAGTAGCATTTTCTGAATCAGTAGCATTTCTCTTTAACATCTGTGCTTTTCCATAGTGGTTGGCCTTAAAATTCCCCAAAGTTGGAATATATGCCGATACCTGTAGAGACTGCTATGAAGCTTACCATTTATAACTTTATGACCTTCCTTACCAATAATTTAACAAAATTCGGATCCCGAATATAATGTTACACCTGGAAGCAAAAGATCAGCAACAGCATCCCATTCCACTCTGCTGCTGTCCACCATGGGCGATGGGAGAGTAAGTGTGTTTGGTTTTGATGGGCCTCTGTGTGGGTCTTAAATATCAGTCAGCTCTCTGCAAGGGGTGGGGACAGTAGGCAGAGCCCTTACACTATGTAGCACGTAATACAGTTTGAAAGATAATAAAATACATTTTTACAATGTACATGTTGAGAGGTTTTTTTTTGTTTTTTGTTTTTTTGTTTTTGTTTTTATTTTTACATTGCTTACCCCAATAGAAAAGTTCATCAATGTAATGAGGGAGAAAACCTTAGAAAATGTTTAATCAGCATCTTTTTTACAGTTGGGAATTGGAGTCTAAATGATGGTGCACGTGATCACGCAGCTAATTGTCTTGTACTTGTCTCCCTGCTGAGACAAAGTCACTGACAAAAGCAACTTAGGAACACAGTTGAGGGTGCAGTCCCTTATGGTGGGAAAGGCACGTGGCAGGTGCATGACGTCATACTGCATCTGCTGTCAGGAAGCAGAGAGGAAAGCCGGAACTCAGCTCACTGCCTCGTGTTCAGTCCAGGGCCCCAGCCTGTGGATGGCCACCCACCCTCAGGGTGGTTTGCCTTGTCCCAGGAAATCTTTCTGTAAACATATTCACCAGGAAGCTGCATCCTAAATGTCAATGCTTTATACACATGCATGTGCACAAGCTCACAGTTCATTTGTGCCTCTGTTTTTCTCCTGTGTTAGTTAGAGCCATCACTATCAATTCTATCAGCAAAGTTCCTGAGATAATCAGTTTTATTTGACTCACAGACTCAGTTCATTTGGTCCTGTTGGTTTGCAGTGTATCATGGCAAGAGTGGGAAACAGGAAAAGACCAAGGTCCCAGCACCTTCTTCTGTTCCTTCTGTTCTGGGTTACGCTATAGTGGAGCTGAAGGGAGGCTTTAGGAGATAAAGTTATTAAATATTTTCAAAATGGTCTTCAGATTTCCATGTTGCCACCACATTCTTACCCTACTATCATTTAGGAGGACGAAATTGGCAGGATTCAATATAATTAGTGTCAGCTGTCAGCGTGATTTTAATTTGGAGGCTTTGCCATGTTCTGATGCCACTGAATAGTTGAGATGTTATGTTCTCTTTCTTCTGCAGAACGCTGCTCTTTTGATGCAAACTGGGAGTCCTGCAGTACACTGTGATCAGACCAATTACCACTCTTACAGCATTGTAAGTATGGCCTTCCCTTAGCTTTTTTTCTTTTATCTTCATGATACATGACTGGGAATATAGCTCAGTTGATAAGAGTGTTTGCCTTGTATGCACAAAACCCTGGGTTTAATTCTCAACAAGACAGAAAACAAGTGTAGTGATTCATGGCAAATAATCCTAGCACTTGAAGGTAGAGGCAGAAGAATTGAGAGTTTAATGCCAGACTAGGCCCTATCTTAAAAACTAATCTCTATTCTTAAATGGAAAAAACAAATAGAAAAACAATGTTGATTAATAGTGTAAATACGTATATAAAAGCTGGATTCCATTACAATGAACAATGCAAAGGATTGCCACGATTTTCACATTCTTTGAGAGCAGACTGTACAACACATCAGAAAACCAAGATTAGGCTTACTAAAGTAAACAGACTTACTGAAGTAAACAGACTTTACTAAAGTAAACAGACTCTAAATTTTAAGTGTTGCTACCACTACACCTTAAGAATGTGTTCAGGGCTGGAGAACACTCAGTGGAGCACTCAGTGTTAACAGCACTTGGTACTCTAGCAGAGGTTTAGTGAAATCTAGTTCCAGAGTATCCAGTGCCCTTTTCTGGTCACCAAGGGCATTGCATGCACATTGTGCACAGTATACATGCAGGTAAAACATTCATATGCATAAAATAAGTCTCTAAAGGGTACGTATTAAGATACGGGTTTACTTGGTCAGTCATAAAGTTGATTTTTGCCATTTTTAAGGGTATGTGAGACGGTTGGTGTCTACGATGAAGGGAAATTTGGTTTCTCCAGTGCAAGGACTTACTTGGTTATAAGAAATTATTTGTCACAACTAGTAAGTAAATCTTCATTCTTCTTAATTGTACTAAATTTGTTTCTGTTGCTAAATATTATCAGATACTATTTCTTGAGAAAAAAATTACCTTTTACTTTGTACATGGAACTTGAAACAGCTTTAATGTATACCTTTATACAATATAGAAGTACAGTAATATGTTCATGAATGATTTGGTGACTTACATGCAGAGCTGTTTGCTCTTGTGACCACACAGCCTTGTGGGGATAAGCATGGTGTGCCTTCTAAACAAACAAAACATAATGCAATCGGCCGATTCAGTGAGAGGAAAAAGTCTAATTGGCATGAGAGAATAGAGTTTAAATAAAAACACAAGAGTTCACCAGGCAGTGGTGGTGCACACCTTTAATCGCAGCACTTGGGAGGCAGAGGCAGGTAGATCTCTGAGTTTGAGGCCAGCCTGGTCTACAAAGTGAGTTCCAGGACAGCCAGGGCTATACAGAGAAACCTTGTCTCAAAACAAGAAAGAAAGAAAGAAAGAAAGAAAGAAAGAAAGAAAGAAAGAAAGAAAGAAAGAAAGAAAGAAAAAAGAAAGAAAGAAAGAAAGAAAGAGAGAGAGAGAGAGAGAGGCAGGGAGGGAGGGAGGAAGGAAGGGAGGAAGGAAGGGAGGAAGGAGGGAGAGACAGAGAGAGAGAGAGAGAGAGAGAGAGAGAGAGAGAGAGAGAGAGAGAGAGAGGAGAAAGAAAAAAGAGAAAGAGGGAAAGAGGGAAGGAAGGAAGGAAGGAAGGAAGGAAGGAAGGAAGGAAGGAAGGAAGTTTATAACGGAAATAAATGAGGTCTGTCTCCAGAGCTTTCTCTCATGTTCATCTCCATGACCAGCAGTCTTTTTTCTGGGAATGTACTCTAAAGAAATGGTAGAAGTGTTTTTGCCTTCTGGGATGTAATGCCCATTATAAGAAAGGACTGGAAACACTCTAAACCCGGTGGACATAGTTTGGTCTTCCCATTGGCATTTAGACAGATACTAAAAGTAAACCTTATGAAACATACACAAAAGTTAGCTACTTTCAGTTGAAAAAGATATTGGGGAACAAAATTTCATTTTAGTTCATGACAGATATTAGAAAATTGGGTTATGACTGTGGAATGTGCCTGGAGTGTTTGCCTATCACACAGCCCTGGGTCAGATCCCAGCATGAGGGTCACAGTTCCTATGTACAGAGAAAGGGCTCAGTGTTAAGAGTCTGTTTTTAATGGTACTAGAGCTAGAACCCAGGGCCCGGGAGTGTGTGACATGCACCCTGGGTGGTCCTGCTCCAGTGCAAGGGTCTGAACTTGGTTCTTGCTTTACTGCTCTCATATCCTGAAGTATTTTAAATGAGCATAAAGTATCTCCTGGTCTTAATGGGGAAAGTAAGCTTCCAGAAATGCTTCTTGCTGTTGAAATGCTGGTTGGTTATTATAACTGACTCTAAAGACGTGGGCACTTATTTTAAGAAGTAAGGCCAGTTGGACTTACACACTGCTCTCAAGGAAATTGGTTTGTGTGATGCAGATTTCATGATCACAGTTTTGCTGAAACTCTACTTATTTAACGTGTTGCCTTATAAACTGTGTGTGTTGTGTAAATGTTACACGAGAGACTAGCTAATAATAATAATCAAGTTTTTATAAAAGTGGTGGTAATTTGTGTTGCCTTTTTTTTTTTTGACTGAAGGAAACCTTTCATTCATATCATTTGTTTATTGCTTTGAGTTCCAGTATGTGAACACTTAGAAACATATTCAGGAAAAATGTTACATACCTCTCTTGAGAAATCTCACATATATGCATCTTCAGCAACATATTAAAAGCACTAGCCGGGCGGTGGTGGTGGTGGTGGTGGTGGTGGTGGTGGTGGTGGTGGTGGTGGTGGTGGTGCACGCCTTTAATCCCAGCACTCAGGAGGCAGAGCCAGGCAGATCTTTGTGAGTTCGAGGCTGGCCTACCAAGTGAGTTCCAGGAAAGGCGCAAAGCTACACAGAGAAAGCCTGTCTCGAAAAACCAAAAAAAAAAAAAAGCACTAAAACGTCAGTAGACTCTGATTTCGGCCTTAAGGAAAGGTTCTGTCACTGTCTTCCTCACAACCTTCTGTAACTTCACATCCAAGTGGTTCTAATGGCCTCTTCTAGTATCTGCAGATACTGCACATGTATCATATACATACATGCAGGCAAAATGCATGTATGCAGAATGTTGAATGTTGCTTTTGTTTCTAGATTGCCATGTGCTGCCTCCTGCTGTTTTACAACATGCTGAAGGAAGAGCTCAGCCCTATAAAACCCGTTGGCAAATTTCTTTGTGTCAAACTGGTAGCCTTTGTCTTGTTTTGGTAAGTACTGCTTGCTCTTAAATATTCTCATTTTATAAATGCCAGTAAAACTGTTGGTTAAGGGAGTTTTTTAAATAATGTGAATACAATGCCAGGCTCAGTGGTGCCTGTCTGTAATCCCAGCTCTTGGAAGACTGAGGCAGGACTACCATTCAAGGCCAACCTGAACTAGGAAGATGTCTTTGGGGCTGGAGAGAGGCTCAGCAGTTAAGAGAGTGTGCTGCATATCCAGAGGACTGCAGTTTGGTCCCCAGCACCCATGTCTGGCGGCTCACAACCTCATGTAACTCTAGCTCCAAGGGGTCTGAAGTCCTCTTCTGGCCTCTGTGAGCATATGCACATACCTGCAGTCAGACACACACAAGAACGTCTTTTTAAAAAAGCCATCCCTTCAGGTATTGTAAGATTTACAAAAACAGGGATGGTGAGATGGCTCAGCAGACAAGAGCGCTTTGCTGCTCTTGCTCAGGACCCAACACTAACAAGATTAGTGGCTCACAACCTTCTGTAACTTCAGATCCAGGTGGTTCTAATGCCCTCTTCTAGTATCTGCAGATACTGCACATGCATCATATACATACATGCAGGCAAAATGCATGCACATTAAAATAAATATTAAATAGTTTTAAAAAGATAAAAAAACAAATAATCTTAGTCATGTGTGGTGGTACATACCTGTAATCCCAGTATTCAGGGAGAGGCAAGAGAATCTCACATTTTGAGTTTGAGGACAGCCTGTTCTATAAAGCAAGTTGTAGACCAGCCTATTGTGCCACATTGTGTTATCTTGTATCTGAACAATCAAAGAAGTAGTCAGATGGCCACTGTGACATTTAAAAGATGAAGATAATTTGAGATAGCCTAAATATCTTGATGCTGGGTGTGGTGGTGTGTACCTTTAATCCCAGCACTCCCCGGGGAGGCAGAAGCAGGTGACTCTCTATGAGTTCAAGGCTAGCAGGGTCTACATAGCAAGTTTGAGGCCAGTCAGCTACATAGTGAGACCCTGTCTCAAAATGAATAAATTACCTAAAATCTGTCATAAATAAAACAATATCAATTGGGGAGAAAATATTTAATGACAGGGAATGTTTATCAGTGAGTGTCCTTTAAAACACAAGGTAGGGCTGGAGATCCATCTGTAGCTTAAGTTTTCATGCCTGGCCCAGAGTCAGGACAAATCTCTCTCACCTGCCAGTCCCACAGCCTCAGACCCAACCAAGTAAACACAGAGACTTATATTGCTTTCAAACTGTATGGCCGTGGCAGGCTTCTTGCTAATTGTTCTTATAGCTTAAATTAATCCATTTCCATTCATCTATACCTTGCCACGTGGCTCGTGGCTTACCGGCATCTTCACATGCTGTTTCTCATTGTGGGGGCTGGCAGTGTCTCTCTGACTCAGCCTTCCACTTCCCAGCTTTATTCTCCTCCTTGTCCCGCCTACACTTCCTGCCTAGCCAATGGCCAATCAGTGTTTTATTTATTGACTAATTAGCAACACATTTGCCATACAGAACATCCCACAGCACTTCCCCCTTTTTTTTTTTTCAAAAAGGAAGGTTTTAACCTTAACAAAGTAAAATTACATATAATTTGGGAATTTGGGCGTAGCATCTCTTACTACTTCCTGCTGGAGGGGGGCACTGTATCTTATGGGGATACAAAGAAAATTTTAGGATTATGGAATAGTCCGTGAGGCTGTATCGTCTGAGCCAGATGCCTTCAAACTGTTCTGGATGTTGGATCATCTGGGCCATGGTGTCATCGGAGACCTTTCAGGGGCTCTTGGCTGGTCAAACCTGACGTATCTTAATCTGGAACAAATCCATAGCCTTTGGCTTTCTGTGGGAACAAAAGCAGAGACTCCTTTCCAAACTAACATATCCTTTTATCCAAATTTTGAAGTCAAGGTACCTTTAAAATATACATTTTGGCATAACTCAACAGCTTTTACAATCAAATGTTTTTCTGCAGTTAAAAATCCCAAAGACAACACAATCCAGATTCTCTGTGTAATATCCATTTTTACATGGCTTATTTTTTATACTACCTTTTCTGTCTCTTTAATGACTTTATTTTTTAAAACTATGTATTTGTTTCTATAACTCTATATATCACCTTTTTTGTCTCTTTCAAGCCTACGTATCTTTTACACACATTGTAAACTATTACATCTGAATCTGTCTTATTGTGAATCTCTTGCCTTAAACTGCAGCAGCTGTGGCTGCTGGGTCCGCCCACCCCAGCTTCCAAACATGGCTATGTTTACCGCCAGCTCTGGGAGCTATCGTGGGTCTATGCTTTTATCCAAGCAGCATGTAGTCCAGAAACCTCTTTTTTTTGTTTTGTACTGTCCAAGTCTAAATCCACCATGCAGCTTAATGTGCCACTTGCAGAGGCCTGATTCCCGCCATACTGCAGGTTGAGCACGCACGCCAGGAACCCACCAGTAGCTGAAACCAGCAGCTGCCGCTCATTTGAGAAAGACAATTAGGAAGCTGTTTTTAGCTCCGTTTTAGAATCTTTTTTCTCAGTTTTTAGGTGGAAACTCTTGCCACCACGTTGGACGCCATTTGTAGCTTAAGTTTTCCGGCCTGGCCCACAGTCAGGACAAATCTCTCTCACCTGCCAGTCCCACAGCCTCAGACCCAACCAAGTAAACACAGAGACTTATATTGCTTACAAACTGTATGGCCGTGGCAGGCTTCTTGCTAACTGTTCTTACAGCTTAAATTAACCCATTTCTATAAATCTATACCTTGCCATGTGGCTTGTGGCTTACTAGCATCTTCACATGCTGTTTGTCATGGTGGCGGCTGGCAGTGTCTCTCTGACCCAGCCTTCCACTTCCCAGCTTTATTCTCCTCCTTGTCCCACCTACACTTCCTGCCTAGCCAATGGCCAATCAGTGTTTTATTTATTGACTAATTAGCAACACATTTGCCATACAGAACATCCCACAGCAGTAAACCTTGGTTTGTCATGTTTTGAAGTGGAAAAAATGTTGAAATATGAATATAATCTGGATTATATTTTAAAAGTTGACACCCTATATAACTTTGAAAATGTTAGCATTTTGAAAAACTAGATTTAAAGCCAAAGATGATAAATATTTTTGTGGCTGTTGTAGGATTTCATCATCTGCATCGAAATGTTCCTTGTGGCCATTGCCCATGTACATTGCCATGTATTCTCCTACAAACCCTACGTGCAAGAGGCAGAGGAAGGCTCTTGCTTTGGCTGTTTCCTGCCATGTGGCATGTGTCAGATGTCAGAGATGATTATTTCTCAACAAGTAAGATGCCTGGGTAAGTAACAGCTGTTTAACTTCTGTTAGTGTGAGTGTGTATATTGGGCGGGGTGGGGGGGGGGGAGTGTCTGCATGTGTTAGGACAGGATGGGTACTAAGAGTTATAGAAACAGTCAGATCCAGTTTAGCAATTCAGTAGGGCAAAGGAGAAGGAATTCATGAAATTGCACTGCCAGAAGTAATCATTAGCAGTTGAAGGCATACATCATATGCTATAGAGACTTCTGGGACTCGATGGTATTATAATGCAGATATGCTGTGGGCCTGCAGGCTAGCTCTCTGGGGAAAGGCACTTGCTATGCATGCCTAATGAACTTAGTTTAATCCCCAGGACCCCTGTATAGGTAGAAGTAGAGAACCAACTCCACAAACCTGTCCTCTGGCACCCTGCCACACCAATCATAAGAAGTAAGCCTTAAAAAGGAAGATAAAACAAAACTGAAATTAATAGGGCCAGTGAAATGGATCAGCAGGAGAAGATGCTTGCCATCACCAACCTGACAGACAGTTGGAGTTCCATCAAAGAGCCCACGAGGTAGATGGAAAGAAATGACTCCTGCAGGCTGTCCTCTGACCTCCACACACACACAACATATTACATGTGTGCACACACACAGAGACAGCAATAAATATTATTTTTTTATCCTAGTCATTATCCAGGCATGGTGGCACATACCTTTAATCTCAGCATTTGGGAGGCAGAGGCTGTGTTGGTTAAGGTGGGAGTGATTTCAGATAAGAATACGTGGGAATGGCAGAGTGCGGAAGCTGTGGCCATGGGCCTGCAGGTAAGTAGTGCTGTCAATGAACTCAAGAGGTTTTACTGTTTAAACTGTTTGACACAGTGGTGCCCCAAATATTCAAACAGTAAGCAAGACTGTTAGCTTGCTCTATGGTGAGGAACAGGAGCCCTAGAGAAATGGCCCATAGGTACTGATTGGTAATGGTTTTATTCCTGGTCTACATATATCTGCATGTTTCCTTTCAGTCCTTGGGAAACAGATTAAGAAATACTTGACTGAGGCAGGGCAAAAGAGATATAAACCTTGGTTTGTCATGTTTTGAAGTAGAAAAAATGTTGAAATATGAATATAATCTGGATTATATTTTCAAAGTTGACACCCTATATAACTTTGAAAATGTTAGCATTTTGAAAAACTAGATTTAAAGCCAAAGATGATAAATATTTTTGTGGCTGTTGTAGGATTTCATCATCTGCATCGAAATGTTCCTTGTGGCCATTGCCCACGTACATTGCCATTGCTATGTATTATCCTACAAACCCTACGTGCAAGAGGCAGAGGAAGGCTCTTGCTTTGGCTGTTTCCTGGCCATGTGGCATGTGTCAGATGTCAAGAGATGATTATTTCTCAACAAGTAAGATGCCTGGGTAACAGCTGTGTAACTTCTGTTAGTGTGAGTGTGTATATTGGGGGAGGGGGAGCGTCTGCATGTGCAGGAAAGGTCAGAGGTGAACCTCGGGTGTGGCCCCTCAGGAGCTGTTCAGTTTGGGTTTTGGAACAGGGTCTCTCACTGTCTTGAGGCTCACAGATTGAGCTAGGATCTCTGTCCAGAGGGCCCCAGGGATCCAACTCTGTCTAGCTAGCACAGGGACTGCAAGCATGCCCAGCTTTGGACCTCTGCTGAGGACTGAACTCAGGTCCTCAATTTTGTGTGGCAAGCACTTTGCAGATTGAGGTATCACCCCAACCCAAATACATAAGATTTACTCTAGTAATTTAAGAAATAAGAACATACTTAAAGCAGTACCATGATACAGGCTCTTCAAATTTGGGGAGGACAAAGAGCAAAACTACTATTTTTAGAATGGTAAAATTAACTTTTGGCTAATAAATGTATATTGTCTTAAAGGGAAAACAATGAGAGGGCATAGCAACAAAAAAATGAGCCCTGACCAGTGACCTTACCACCTGCAGCCTCACGACTTCTTGCACGTAGCCCTTCACCTGCACGTCCCCCTTCACCTGCGCGTATGGCACATCATGCACCCCTTCCCTCCTTCCTGCCCCCTCTCCTGCTATATAAGCCTTGCTGAGGAGAATAAAATTTGCAGCTTGATCAGAACACACTGTCTTGCTGTCGTCCTTTCGTGTCTCACCCGTCCCTCTCATTCTCTCCCGCAGGTGGGTCGCCCCCGTTGACACCCCGCTGGCCGGGGCATCAGGCCTTTGGACACTCAATTACTTTATTGTAATCCAAGTCATGTGAAGACATTGTCACTGATATCCCAGAAGAACAGGAACCTCCTGATACAGGCCAACATCGAGACTTAGAAGACACAGATACTTCACAGGATGCACTTTCTGAGGCCAAGCTGTGTGAAGATGTAATGATTAATATCCCAGAAGAGCAGAAGGAGCCTCCTAATAAATTTATATATTATCTTAAAGGGAGAACAATGAAATGTTATCCAGAAAAAAAAAAAAAAAGTTTTCCTGAAGACTCGGAACATTCTGAACACACAAGTTGGCTTTCCTGATCATCACAAGATGTAGTATCTGCAGGTTCAAAGCCATCCTCACTTGCCCCAGGACTAGGATGCAGCCCATACCTGCGAGGAGCCTCAACCACAGCGCGACCCGAGGACGCAGCGCCAGCAGCCGGTCATTTTTCTCTGTAGAGAGCCAGAAGAGAAAACAATCAAAGAAGAGAAAGTGCCAAAATCTCGGTTTGGTTTGTTTTCTTGGCTTTCGTAAGCTAATTTGTTTATGAAAATGCCCAGCGTGTGTAATCTGAGCAACTGGAGGCGATGGATCCGACCCCTGGTCATACTTACTTATGTAGTAGCTTGCTGATCTTTGTTACCTTGTGTGTTTGGAAGTTTGACCAAAAAGAAAAAGGTAAGAGAGTCCAGCACCTCTACCCTTTCTTAGTCTGTTTGACAGAGTCCCTTAGCCTTTAATGCTTGGGGGTCAGAAAAACATTTCATCTCTGAACACTTTGCCGCTACAAGTGGAGGTGGGACCGGGTGGAGAAAAATAGATCTTCACACCCAAAGCTCTTTTGAGAAAGAGATTTGGGAAGGAGGAGTCCAGGAGAGTGACTGCCTCCGCCAGAGTGGAGATAACGGCCACCAACTGACCAGGCAGGACAGTTTATATAGAATCTCTTGGGGGAGGGGGGAGTCACCCAGGGATTGGTCAGTTTTGTGGGCTAGGATCAGACATGGCCCAGATTTCAGAGCCAAACTGTGTTTCTTTCACTGGCCTTTTTTTTCAAACACTAATTCTAAGGCCAGGGCACATTTCTTTCACTGACTCTGATTCTAGGGACCAAGAGTGTTTCTTTGGTACTGGTTTCAGAGTCAGGGCATATTTCCTTGTTTCTGGGTTTGGGGATAAAGTGTTCATTTCTCTGGTTCAGTTCCCAGACCCAGGCTGTGTTTCTTTCCCTGGTTCTGAGCTCCAGGGTCAGGGTGGGTTTCTTTAGCCAGCCCCTTTTCCCTACAGGATTGCCATGAGATTCACATCCTTTTGAGAGCAGACTGTACAACATATCAGAAAAACAAAAAACTCCTTCAGTTGAGTTAACCACACAGATTTATTTTCTACCTTGTTAAGAGTTTATTAGGAACCCTGTCTTTAACTGGTGCCACCTTTAATCTCAGCACTGAAGAGGTAGAGGGAAGCAGATCTCTGTGAGTTTGAGGCTAGCCTGGTCTACATAGAGAGACCAAGACTCAATATAAACACACACAAAAAACAAACACACACAAATTTGATGTCAAAATATAAAACATAAACTACCTGGGAAACTGCCCCCTAAAAAATCCAAAATAAATCAATTTATAAAAGAAAGCCATGTTTAAAAAAAAAAAAAAAAAAGAGTTTAACTTTTTACTAGCCTTTGAGCTAGAATTTATAAATTCATTATTTATGAAATTATGCTTTATTTCCTTGCTGCTTAGAAACTGGGTTAGCATACAACTTAATACTTATGGTAAAATTTACATGCGGAGTGGGGGTGTCTGGGTCTTCAGATACCTACCTGCAATTTATAGGAAAAGATGACCTTTAGTGAATAATTATCAGTCAAGTTTTCCAAAATTAGGCCTTGTTTTTTTTTTTAACTTGATGATTATTCTCTAGCTTAATGGTTCTCAGTTTATAATTTCTTTAAGTTAAAAGGAATAATCATGGGCTGGAGAGATGGCTCAGAGGTTAAGAGCACTCACTGGCTGCTCTTCCAAAGGCTCTGAGTTCAATTCTCAGCACCCACATTGGTGGCTCACAACCATCTGTAATGAGATCTGGTGCCCTCTTCTGGAATGCAGGCATATATCCAGCCAGAACACTGTATACATTTAAAAAAAAAAAAAAGAATAATCATATCATACATATCTAGAAAAACGTTTCTCTGTTAGTGACCAAAGTCAAGTAATTTTCCATAGATTTGCTGAAGTAAACGGACTCTAAATTTTAAGTGTTGCTACCACTACACCTTAAGAACGTGTTCAGGGCTGGAGAACACTCAGTGGAGCATTCAGTGTTAACAGCACTTGGTACTCTTGCAGAGGTTTAGTGAAATCTAGTTCCAGAGTATCCAGTGCCCTTTTCTGGTCACCAAGGGCATTGCATGCACATTGTGCACAGTATACATGCAGGTAAAACATTCATATGCATAAAATAAGTCTCTAAAGGGTACGTATTAAGATACGGGTTTACTTGGTCAGTCATAAAGTTGATTTTTGCCATTTTTAAGGGTATGTGAGACGGTTGGTGTCTACAATGAAGGGAAATTTGGTTTCTCCAGTGCAAGGACTTACTTGGTTATAAGAAATTATTTGTCACAACTGGTAAGTAAATCTTCATTCTTCTTAATTGTACTAAATTTGTTTCTGTTGCTAAATATTATCAGACACTATTTCTTGAGAAAAAAATTACCTTTTACTTTGTACATGGAACTTGAAACAGCTTTAATGTATACCTTTATACAATATAGAAGTACAGTAATATGTTCATGAATGATTTGGTGACTTACATGCAGAGCTGTTTGCTCTTGTGACCACACAGCCTTGTGGGGATAAGCATGGTGTGCCTTCTAAACAAACAAAACATAATGCAATCGGCCGATTCAGTGAGAGGAAAAAGTCTAATTGGCATGAGAGAATAGAGTTTAAATAAAAACACAAGAGTTCACCAGGCAGTGGTGGTGCACACCTTTAATCGCAGCATGGGAGGCAGAGGCAGGCAGATCTCTGAGTTTGAGGCCAGCCTGGTCTACAAAGTGAGTTCCAGGACAGCCAGGGCTATACAGAGAAACCTTGTCTCAAAACACGAAAGAAAGAAAGAAAGAAGAGAGAGAGAGAGAGAGAGAGAGAGAGAGAGAGAGAGAGAGAGAGAGAGGAAGGGAGGGAGGAAGGGAGGAAGGAAGGGAGGAAGGAGGGAGAGAGAGACAGAGAGAGAGAGAGAAAGAGAGAGAGGAGAAAGAAAAAAGAGAAAGAGGGAGAGAGGGAAGGAAGGAAGGAAGGAAGGAAGGAAGGAAGGAAGGAAGGAAGGAAGGAAGGAAGGAAGGAAGTTTATAACGGAAATAAATGAGGTCTGTCTCCAGAGCTTTCTCTCATGTTCATCTCCATGACCAGCAGTCTTTTTTCTGGGAATGTACTCTAAAGAAATGGTAGAAGTGGTTTTGCCTTCTGGGATGTAATGCCCATTATAAGAAAGGACTGGAAACACTCTAAACCCGGTGGACATAGTTTGGTCTTCCCATTGGCATTTAGACAGATACTAAAAGTAAACCTTATGAAACATACACAAAAGTTAGCTACTTTCAGTTGAAAAAGATATTGGGGAACAAAATTTCATTTTAGTTCATGACAGATATTAGAAAATTGGGTTATGACTGTGGAATGTGCCTGGAGTGTTTGCCTATCACACAGCCCTGGGTCAGATCCCAGCATGAGGGTCACAGTTCCTATGTACAGAGAAAGGGCTCAGTGTTAAGAGTCTGTTTTTAATGGTACTAGAGCTAGAACCCAGGGCCCGGGAGTGTGTGACATGCACCCTGGGTGGTCCTGCTCCAGTGCAAGGGTCTGAACTTGGTTCTTGCTTTACTGCTCTCATATCCTGAAGTATTTTAAATGAGCATAAAGTATCTCCTGGTCTTAATGGGGAAAGTAAGCTTCCAGAAATGCTTCTTGCTGTTGAAATGCTGGTTGGTTATTATAACTGACTCTAAAGACGTGGGCACTTATTTTAAGAAGTAAGGCCAGTTGGACTTACACACTGCTCTCAAGGAAATTGGTTTGTGTGATGCAGATTTCATGATCACAGTTTTGCTGAAACTCTACTTATTTAACGTGTTGCCTTATAAACTGTGTGTGTTGTGTAAATGTTACACGAGAGACTAGCTAATAATAATAATCAAGTTTTTATAAAAGTGGTGGTAATTTGTGTTGCCTTTTTTTTTTTTGACTGAAGGAAACTTTCATTCATATCATTTGTTTATTGCTTTGAGTTCCAGTATGTGAACACTTAGAAACATATTCAGGAAAAATGTTACATACCTCTCTTGAGAAATCTCACATATATGCATCTTCAGCAACATATTAAAAGCACTAGCCGGGCGGTGGTGGTGGTGGTGGTGGTGGTGGTGGTGGTGGTGGTGCACGCCTTTAATCCCAGCACTCAGGAGGCAGAGCCAGGCAGATCTTTGTGAGTTCGAGGCTGGCCTACCAAGTGAGTTCCAGGAAAGGCGCAAAGCTACACAGAGAAAGCCTGTCTCGAAAAACCAAAAAAAAAAAAAAAAAAAAAGCACTAAAACGTCAGTAGACTCTGATTTCGGCCTTAAGGAAAGGTTCTGTCACTGTCTTCCTCACAACCTTCTGTAACTTCACATCCAAGTGGTTCTAATGGCCTCTTCTAGTATCTGCAGATACTGCACATGTATCATATACATACATGCAGGCAAAATGCATGTATGCAGAATGTTGAATGTTGCTTTTGTTTCTAGATTGCCATGTGCTGCCTCCTGCTGTTTTACAACATGCTGAAGGAAGAGCTCAGCCCTATAAAACCCATTGGCAAATTTCTTTGTGTCAAACTGGTAGCCTTTGTCTTGTTTTGGTAAGTACTGCTTGCTCTTAAATATTCTCATTTTATAAATGCCAGTAAAACTGTTGGTTAAGGGAGTTTTTTAAATAATGTGAATACAATGCCAGGCTCAGTGGTGCCTGTCTGTAATCCCAGCTCTTGGAAGACTGAGGCAGGACTACCATTCAAGGCCAACCTGAACTAGGAAGATGCCTTTGGGGCTGGAGAGAGGCTCAGCAGTTAAGAGAGTGTGCTGCATATCCAGAGGACCGCAGTTTGGTCCCCAGCACCCATGTCTGGCGGCTCACAACCTCATGTAACTCTAGCTCCAAGGGGTCTGAAGTCCTCCTCTGGCCTCTGTGAGCATATGCACATACCTGCAGTCAGACACACACAAGAACGTCTTTTTTAAAAAGCCATCCCTTCAGGTATTGTAAGATTTACAAAAACAGGGATGGTGAGATGGCTCAGCAGACAAGAGCGCTTTGCTGCTCTTGCTCAGGACCCAACACTAACAAGATTAGTGGCTCACAACCTTCTGTAACTTCAGATCCAGGTGGTTCTAATGCCCTCTTCTAGTATCTGCAGATACTGCACATGCATCATATACATACATGCAGGCAAAATGCATGCACATTAAAATAAATATTAAATAGTTTTAAAAAGATAAAAAAAAATAATCTTAGTCATGTGTGGTGGTACATACCTGTAATCCCAGTATTCAGGGCGAGGCAAGAGAATCTCACATTTTGAGTTTGAGGACAGCCTGTTCTATAAAGCAAGTTGTAGACCAGCCTATTGTGCCACATTGTGTTATCTTGTATCTGAACAATCAAAGAAGTAGTCAGATGGCCACTGTGACATTTAAAAGATGAAGATAATTTGAGATAGCCTAAATATCTTGATGCTGGGTGTGGTGGTGTGTACCTTTAATCCCAGCACTCCCCGGGGAGGCAGAAGCAGGTGACTCTCTATGAGTTCAAGGCTAGCAGGGTCTACATAGCAAGTTTGAGGCCAGTCAGCTACATAGTGAGACCCTGTCTCAAAATGAATAAATTACCTAAAATCTGTCATAAATAAAACAATATCAATTGGGGAGAAAATATTTAATGACAGGGAATGTTTATCAGTGAGTGTCCTTTAAAACACAAGGTAGGGCTGGAGATCCATCTGTAGCTTAAGTTTTCATGCCTGGCCCAGAGTCAGGACAAATCTCTCTCACCTGCCAGTCCCACAGCCTCAGACCCAACCAAGTAAACACAGAGACTTATATTGCTTTCAAACTGTATGGCCGTGGCAGGCTTCTTGCTAATTGTTCTTATAGCTTAAATTAATCCATTTCCATTCATCTATACCTTGCCATGTGGCTCGTGGCTTACCGGCATCTTCACATGCTGTTTCTCATTGTGGGGGCTGGCAGTGTCTCTCTGACTCAGCCTTCCACTTCCCAGCTTTATTCTCCTCCTTGTCCCGCCTACACTTCCTGCCTAGCCAATGGCCAATCAGTGTTTTATTTATTGACTAATTAGCAACACATTTGCCATACAGAACATCCCACAGCACTTCCCCTTTTTTTTTTTTTCAAAAAGGAAGGTTTTAACCTTAACAAAGTAAAATTACATATAATTTGGGAATTTGGGCGTAGCATCTCTTACTACTTCCTGCTGGAGGGGGGCGCTGTATCTTATGGGGATACAAAGAAAATTTTAGGATTATGGAATAGTCCGTGAGGCTGTATCGTCTGAGCCAGATGCCTTCAAACTGTTCTGGATGTTGGATCATCTGGGCCATGGTGTCATCGGAGACCTTTCAGGGGGTCTTGGCTGGTCAAACCTGACGTATCTTAATCTGGAACAAATCCATAGCCTTTGGCTTTCTGTGGGAACAAAAGCAGAGACTCCTTTCCAAACTAACATATCCTTTTATCCAAATTTTGAAGTCAAGGTACCTTTAAAATATACATTTTGGCATAACTCAACAGCTTTTACAATCAAATGTTTTTCTGCAGTTAAAAATCCCAAAGACAACACAATCCAGATTCTCTGTGTAATATCCATTTTTACATGGCTTATTTTTTATACTACCTTTACTGTCTCTTTAATGACTTTATTTTTTAAAACTATGTATTTGTTTCTATAACTGTATATATCACCTTTTTTGTCTCTTTCAAGCCTACGTATCTTTTACACACATTGTAAACTATTACATCTGAATCTGTCTTATTGTGAATCTCTTGCCTTAAACTGCAGCAGCTGTGGCTGCTGGCTCCGCCCACCTCATCTTCCCAACATGGCTATGTTTACCGCCAGCTCTGGGAGCTATCGTGGGTCTATGCTTTTATCCAAGCAGCATGTAGTCCAGAAACCTCTTTTTTTGTTTTGTACTGTCCAAGTCTAAATCCACCATGCAGCTTAATGTGCCACTTGCAGAGGCCTGATTCCCGCCATACTGCAGGTTGAGCACGCACGCCAGGAACCCACCAGTAGCTGAAACCAGCAGCTGCCGCTCATTTGAGAGAGACAATTAGGAAGCTGTTTTTAGCTCCGTTTTAGAATCTTTTTTCTCAGTTTTTAGGTGGAAACTCTTGCCACCATGTTGGACGCCATTTGTAGCTTAAGTTTTCCAGCCTGGCCCACAGTCAGGACAAATCTCTCTCACCTGCCAGTCCCACAGCCTCAGACCCAACCAAGTAAACACAGAGACTTATATTGCTTACAAACTGTATGGCCGTGGCAGGCTTCTTGCTAACTGTTCTTACAGCTTAAATTAATCCATTTCTATAAATCTATACCTTGCCATGTGGCTTGTGGCTTACTAGCATCTTCACATGCTGTTTGTCATGGTGGCGGCTGGCAGTGTCTCTCTGACTCAGCCTTCCACTTCCCAGCTTTATTCTCCTCCTTGTCCCACCTATACTTCCTGCCTAGCCAATGGCCAATCAGTGTTTTATTTATTGACTAATTAGCAACACATTTGCCATACAGAACATCCCACAGCAGTAAACCTTGGTTTGTCATGTTTTGAAGTGGAAAAAATGTTGAAATATGAATATAATCTGGATTATATTTTCAAAGTTGACACCCTATATAACTTTGAAAATGTTAGCATTTTGAAAAACTAGATTTAAAGCCAAAGATGATAAATATTTTTGTGGCTGTTGTAGGATTTCATCATCTGCATCGAAATGTTCCTTGTGGCCATTGCCCATGTACATTGCCATGTATTCTCCTACAAACCCTACATGCAAGAGGCAGAGGAAGGCTCTTGCTTTGGCTGTTTCCTGGCCATGTGGCATGTGTCAGATGTCAGAGATGATTATTTCTCAACAAGTAAGATGCCTGGGTAAGTAACAGCTGTTTAACTTCTGTTAGTGTGAGTGTGTATATTGGGCGGGGTGGGGGGGGTGGGGGAGTGTCTGCATGTGTTAGGACAGGATGGGTACTAAGAGTTATAGAAACAGTCAGATCCAGTTTAGCAATTCAGTAGGGCAAAGGAGAAGGAATTCATGAAATTGCACTGCCAGAAGTAATCATTAGCAGTTGAAGGCATACATCATATGCTATAGAGACTTCTGGGACTCGATGGTATTATAATGCAGATATGCTGTGGGCCTGCAGGCTAGCTCTCTGGGGAAAGGCACTTGCTATGCATGCCTAATGAACTTAGTTTAATCCCCAGGACCCCTGTATAGGTAGAAGTAGAGAACCAACTCCACAAACCTGTCCTCTGGCACCCTGCCACACCAATCATAAGAAGTAAGCCTTAAAAAGGAAGATAAAACAAAACTGAAATTAATAGGGCCAGTGAAATGGATCAGCAGGAGAAGATGCTTGCCATCACCAACCTGACAGACAGTTGGAGTTCCATCAAAGAGCCCACGAGGTAGATGGAAAGAAATGACTCCTGCAGGCTGTCCTCTGACCTCCACACACACACAACATATTACATGTGTGCACACACACAGAGACAGCAATAAATATTATTTTTTTATCCTAGTCATTATCCAGGCATGGTGGCACATACCTTTAATCTCAGCATTTGGGAGGCAGAGGCTGTGTTGGTTAAGGTGGGAGTGATTTCAGATAAGAATACGTGGGAATGGCAGAGTGCGGAAGCTGTGGCCATGGGCCTGCAGGTAAGTAGTGCTGTCAATGAACTCAAGAGGTTTTACTGTTTAAACTGTTTGACACAGTGGTGCCCCAAATATTCAAACAGTAAGCAAGACTGTTAGCTTGCTCTATGGTGAGGAACAGGAGCCCTAGAGAAATGGCCCATAGGTACTGATTGGTAATGGTTTTATTCCTGGTCTACATATATCTGCATGTTTCCTTTCAGTCCTTGGGAAACAGATTAAGAAATACTTGACTGAGGCAGGGCAAAAGAGATATAAACCTTGGTTTGTCATGTTTTGAAGTAGAAAAAATGTTGAAATATGAATATAATCTGGATTATATTTTCAAAGTTGACACCCTATATAACTTTGAAAATGTTAGCATTTTGAAAAACTAGATTTAAAGCCAAAGATGATAAATATTTTTGTGGCTGTTGTAGGATTTCATCATCTGCATCGAAATGTTCCTTGTGGCCATTGCCCACGTACATTGCCATTGCTATGTATTATCCTACAAACCCTACGTGCAAGAGGCAGAGGAAGGCTCTTGCTTTGGCTGTTTCCTGGCCATGTGGCATGTGTCAGATGTCAAGAGATGATTATTTCTCAACAAGTAAGATGCCTGGGTAACAGCTGTGTAACTTCTGTTAGTGTGAGTGTGTATATTGGGGGAGGGGGAGCGTCTGCATGTGCAGGAAAGGTCAGAGGTGAACCTCGGGTGTGGCCCCTCAGGAGCTGTTCAGTTTGGGTTTTGGAACAGGGTCTCTCACTGTCTTGAGGCTCACAGATTGAGCTAGGATCTCTGTCCAGAGGGCCCCAGGGATCCAACTCTGTCTAGCTAGCACAGGGACTGCAAGCATGCCCAGCTTTGGACCTCTGCTGAGGACTGAACTCAGGTCCTCAATTTTGTGTGGCAAGCACTTTGCAGATTGAGGTATCACCCCAACCCAAATACATAAGATTTACTCTAGTAATTTAAGAAATAAGAACATACTTAAAGCAGTACCATGATACAGGCTCTTCAAATTTGGGGAGGACAAAGAGCAAAACTACTATTTTTAGAATGGTAAAATTAACTTTTGGCTAATAAATGTATATTGTCTTAAAGGGAAAACAATGAGAGGGCATAGCAACAAAAAAATGAGCCCTGACCAGTGACCTTACCACCTGCAGCCTCACGACTTCTTGCACGTAGCCCTTCACCTGCACGTCCCCCTTCACCTGCGCGTGTGGCACGTCATGCACCCCTTCCCTCCTTCCTGCCCCCTCTCCTGCTATATACCCCTTGCTGAGGAGAATAAAATTTGCAGCTTGATCAGAACACACTGTCTTGCTGTCGTCCTTTCGTGTCTCACCCGTCCCTCTCATTCTCTCCCGCAGGTGGGTCGCCCCCGTTGACACCCCGCTGGCCGGGGCATCAGGCCTTTGGACACTCAATTACTTTATTGTAATCCAAGTCATGTGAAGACATTGTCACTGATATCCCAGAAGAACAGGAACCTCCTGATACAGGCCAACATCGAGACTTAGAAGACACAGATACTTCACAGGATGCACTTTCTGAGGCCAAGCTGTGTGAAGATGTAATGATTAATATCCCAGAAGAGCAGAAGGAGCCCCCTAATAAATTTATATATTATCTTAAAGGGAGAACAATGAAATGTTATCCAGAAAAAAAAAAAAAAGTTTTCCTGAAGACTCGGAACATTCTGAACACACAAGTTGGCTTTCCTGATCATCACAAGATGTAGTATCTGCAGGTTCAAAGCCATCCTCACTTGCCCCAGGACTAGGATGCAGCCCATACCTGCGAGGAGCCTCAACCACAGCGCGACCCGAGGACGCAGCGCCAGCAGCCGGTCATTTTTCTCTGTAGAGAGCCAGAAGAGAAAACAATCAAAGAAGAGAAAGTGCCAAAATCTCGGTTTGGTTTGTTTTCTTGGCTTTCGTAAGCTAATTTGTTTATGAAAATGCCCAGCGTGTGTAATCTGAGCAACTGGAGGCGATGGATCCGACCCCTGGTCATACTTACTTATGTAGTAGCTTGCTGATCTTTGTTACCTTGTGTGTTTGGAAGTTTGACCAAAAAGAAAAAGGTAAGAGAGTCCAGCACCTCTACCCTTTCTTAGTCTGTTTGACAGAGTCCCTTAGCCTTTAATGCTTGGGGGTCAGAAAAACATTTCATCTCTGAACACTTTGCCGCTACAAGTGGAGGTGGGACCGGGTGGAGAAAAATAGATCTTCACACCCAAAGCTCTTTTGAGAAAGAGATTTGGGAAGGAGGAGTCCAGGAGAGTGACTGCCTCCGCCAGAGTGGAGATAACGGCCACCAACTGACCAGGCAGGACAGTTTATATAGGATCTCTTGGGGGAGGGGGGAGTCACCCAGGGATTGGTCAGTTTTGTGGGCTAGGATCAGACATGGCCCAGATTTCAGAGCCAAACTGTGTTTCTTTCACTGGCCTTTTTTTTCAAACACTAATTCTAAGGCCAGGGCACATTTCTTTCACTGACTCTGATTCTAGGGACCAAGAGTGTTTCTTTGGTACTGGTTTCAGAGTCAGGGCATATTTCCTTGTTTCTGGGTTTGGGGATAAAGTGTTCATTTCTCTGGTTCAGTTCCCAGACCCAGGCTGTGTTTCTTTCCCTGGTTCTGAGCTCTAGGGTCATGGTGGGTTTCTTTAGCCAGCCCCTTTTCCCTACAGGATTGCCACGAGATTCACATCCTTTTGAGAGCAGACTGTACAACATATCAGAAAAACAAAAAACTCCTTCAGTTGAGTTAACCACACAGATTTATTTTCTACCTTGTTAAGAGTTTATTAGGAACCCTGTCTTTAACTGGTGCCACCTTTAATCTCAGCACTGAAGAGGTAGAGGGAAGCAGATCTCTGTGAGTTTGAGGCTAGCCTGGTCTACATAGAGAGACCAAGACTCAAAATAAACACACACAAAAAACAAATAAACACACACAAAAAACATTTGATGTCAAAATATGAAACATAAACTACCTGGGAAACTGCCCCCTAAAAAATCCAAAATAAATCAATTTATAAAAGAAAGCCATGTTTAAAAAAAAAAAAAAAAAAAGAGTTTAACTTTTTACTAGCCTTTGAGCTAGAATTTATAAATTCATTATTTATGAAATTATGCTTTATTTCCTTGCTGCTTAGAAACTGGGTTAGCATACAACTTAATACTTATGGTAAAATTTACATGCGGAGTGGGGGTGTCTGGGTCTTCAGATACCTACCTGCAATTTATAGGAAAAGATGACCTTTAGTGAATAATTATCAGTCAAGTTTTCCAAAATTAGGCCTTGTTTTTTTTTAACTTGATGATTATTCTCTAGCTTAATGGTTCTCAGTTTATAATTTCTTTAGGTTAAAAGGAATAATCATGGGCTGGAGAGATGGCTCAGAGGTTAAGAGCACTCACTGGCTGCTCTTCCAAAGGCTCTGAGTTCAATTCTCAGCACCCACATTGGTGGCTCACAACCATCTGTAATGAGATCTGGTGCCCTCTTCTGGAATGCAGGCATATATCCAGCCAGAACACTGTATACATTTAAAAAAAAAAAAAAGAATAATCATATCATACATATCTAGAAAAACGTTTCTCTGTTAGTGACCAAAGTCAAGTAATTTTCCATAGATTTGCTGAAGTAAACGGACTCTAAATTTTAAGTGTTGCTACCACTACACCTTAAGAACGTGTTCAGGGCTGGAGAACACTCAGTAGAGCATTCAGTGTTAACAGCACTTGGTACTCTTGCAGAGGTTTAGTGAAATCTAGTTCCAGAGTATCCAGTGCCCTTTTCTGGTCACCAAGGGCATTGCATGCACATTGTGCACAGTATACATGCAGGTAAAACATTCATATGCATAAAATAAGTCTCTAAAGGGTACGTATTAAGATACGGGTTTACTTGGTCAGTCATAAAGTTGATTTTTGCCATTTTTAAGGGTATGTGAGACGGTTGGTGTCTACAGGGAAATTTGGTTTCTCCAGTGCAAGGACTTACTTGGTTATAAGAAATTATTTGTCACAACTAGTAAGTAAATCTTCATTCTTCTTAATTGTACTAAATTTGTTTCTGTTGCTAAATATTATCAGACACTATTTCTTGAGAAAAAATTACCTTTTACTTTGTACATGGAACTTGAAACAGCTTTAATGTATACCTTTATACAATATAGAAGTACAGTAATATGTTCATGAATGATTTGGTGACTTACATGCAGAGCTGTTTGCTCTTGTGACCACACAGCCTTGTGGGGATAAGCATGGTGTGCCTTCTAAACAAACAAAACATAATGCAATCGGCCTATTCAGTGAGAGGAAAAAGTCTAATTGGCATGAGAGAATAGAGTTTAAATAAAAACAGAAGAGTTCACCAGGCAGTGGTGGCACACACCTTTAATCGCAGCATGGGAGGCAGAGGCAGGCAGATCTCTGAGTTTGAGGCCAGCCTGGTCTACAAAGTGAGTTCCAGGACAGCCAGGGCTATACAGAGAAACCTTGTCTCAAAACACGAAAGAAAGAGTGAGACAGAGAGAGAGAGAGAGAGAGAGAGAGAGAGAGAGAGAGAGAGAGAGAGAGAGGAGAGAGAGAGAGGGAGAGGAAGGGAGGGAGGAAGGGAGGAAGGGAAGAAGGAGGGAGAGAGAGACAGAGAGAGAGAGAGAAAGAGAGAGAGGAGAAAGAAAAAAGAGAAAGAGGGAGAGAGGGAAGGAAGGAAGGAAGTTTATAACGGAAATAAATGAGGTCTGTCTCCAGAGCTTTCTCTCATGTTCATCTCCATGACCAGCAGTCTTTTTTCTGGGAATGTACTCTAAAGAAATGGTAGAAGTGTTTTTGCCTTCTGGGATGTAATGCCCATTATAAGAAAGGACTGGAAACACTCTAAACCCGGTGGACATAGTTTGGTCTTCCCATTGGCATTTAGACAGATACTAAAAGTAAACCTTATGAAACATACACAAAAGTTAGCTACTTTCAGTTGAAAAAGATATTGGGGAACAAAATTTCATTTTAGTTCATGACAGATATTAGAAAATTGGGTTATGACTGTGGAATGTGCCTGGAGTGTTTGCCTATCACACAGCCCTGGGTCAGATCCCAGCATGAGGGTCACAGTTCCTATGTACAGAGAAAGGGCTCAGTGTTAAGAGTCTGTTTTTAATGGTACTAGAGCTAGAACCCAGGGCCCGGGAGTGTGTGACATGCACCCTGGGTGGTCCTGCTCCAGTGCAAGGGTCTGAACTTGGTTCTTGCTTTACTGCTCTCATATCCTGAAGTATTTTAAATGAGCATAAAGTATCTCCTGGTCTTAATGGGGAAAGTAAGCTTCCAGAAATGCTTCTTGCTGTTGAAATGCTGGTTGGTTATTATAACTGACTCTAAAGACGTGGGCACTTATTTTAAGAAGTAAGGCCAGTTGGACTTACACACTGCTCTCAAGGAAATTGGTTTGTGTGATGCAGATTTCATGATCACAGTTTTGCTGAAACTCTACTTATTTAACGTGTTGCCTTATAAACTGTGTGTGTTGTGTAAATGTTACACGAGAGACTAGCTAATAATAATAATCAAGTTTTTATAAAAGTGGTGGTAATTTGTGTTGCCTTTTTTTTTTTTTGACTGAAGGAAACTTTCATTCATATCATTTGTTTATTGCTTTGAGTTCCAGTATGTGAACACTTAGAAACATATTCAGGAAAAATGTTACATACCTCTCTTGAGAAATCTCACATATATGCATCTTCAGCAACATATTAAAAGCACTAGCCGGGCGGTGGTGGTGCACGCCTTTAATCCCAGCACTCAGGAGGCAGAGCCAGGCAGATCTTTGTGAGTTCGAGGCTGGCCTACCAAGTGAGTTCCAGGAAAGGCGCAAAGCTACACAGAGAAAGCCTGTCTCGAAAAACCAAAAAAAAAAAAAAAAAAAAGCACTAAAACGTCAGTAGAATCTGATTTCGGCCTTAAGGAAAGGTTCTGTCACTGTCTTCCTCACAACCTTCTGTAACTTCACATCCAAGTGGTTCTAATGGCCTCTTCTAGTATCTGCAGATATTGCACATGTATCATATACACACATACAAGCAAAATGCATGTATGCAGAACGTTGAATGTTGCTTTTGTTTCTAGATTGCCATGTGCTGCCTCGTGCTGTTTTACAACGTGCTGAAGGAAGAGCTTAGCCCTATAAAACCGATGGCAAATTTCTTTGTGTCAAACTGGTAGCCTTTGTCTTGTTTTGGTAAGTACTGCTTGCTCTTAAATATTCTCATTTTATAAATGCCAATAAAACTGTTGGTTAAGGAGTTTTTTAAATAATGTGAATACAATGCCAGGCTCAGTGGTGCCTGTCTGTAATCCCAGCTCTTGGAAGACTGAGGCAGGACTACCATTCAAGGCCAACCTGAACTAGGAAGATGCCTTTGGCAGTTAAGAGAGTGTGCTGCATATCCAGAGGACCACAGTTTGGTCCCCAGCACCCATGTCTGGCGGCTCACAACCTCATGTAACTCTAGCTCCAAGGGGTCTGAAGTCCTCTTCTGGCCTCTGTGAGCATATGCACATACCTGCAGTCAGACACACACAAGAACGTCTTTTTTAAAAAGCCATCCCTTCAGGTATTGTAAGATTTACAAAAACAGGGATGGTGAGATGGCTCAGCAGACAAGAGCGCTTTGCTGCTCTTGCTCAGGACCCAACACTAACAAGATTAGTGGCTCACAACCTTCTGTAACTTCAGATCCAGGTGGTTCTAATGCCCTCTTCTAGTATCTGCAGATACTGCACATGCATCATATACATACATGCAGGCAAAATGCATGCACATTAAAATAAATATTAAATAGTTTTTAAAAGATAAAAAAAAACAAATAATCTTAGTCATGTGTGGTGGTACATACCTGTAATCCCAGTATTCAGGGCGAGGCAAGAGAATCTCACATTGTGAGTTTGAGGACAGCCTGTTCTATAAAGCAAGTTGTAGACCAGCCTATTGTGCCACATTGTGTTATCTTGTATCTGAACAATCAAAGAAGTAGTCAGATGGCCACTGTGACATTTAAAAGATGAAGATAATTTGAGATAGCCTAAATATCTTGATGCTGGGTGTGGTGGTGTGTACCTTTAATCCCAGCACTCCCCGGGGAGGCAGAAGCAGGTGACTCTCTATGAGTTCAAGGCTAGCAGGGTCTACATAGCAAGTTTGAGGCCAGTCAGCTACATAGTGAGACCCTGTCTCAAAATGAATAAATTACCTAAAATCTGTCATAAATAAAACAATATCAATTGGGGAGAAAATATTTAATGACAGGGAATGTTTATCAGTGAGTGTCCTTTAAAACACAAGGTAGGGCTGGAGATCCATCTGTAGCTTAAGTTTTCATGCCTGGCCCAGAGTCAGGACAAATCTCTCTCACCTGCCAGTCCCACAGCCTCAGACCCAACCAAGTAAACACAGAGACTTATATTGCTTTCAAACTGTATGGCCGTGGCAGGCTTCTTGCTAATTGTTCTTATAGCTTAAATTAATCCATTTCCATTCATCTATACCTTGCCATGTGGCTCGTGGCTTACCGGCATCTTCACATGCTGTTTCTCATTGTGGGGGCTGGCAGTGTCTCTCTGACTCAGCCTTCCACTTCCCAGCTTTATTCTCCTCCTTGTCCCGCCTACACTTCCTGCCTAGCCAATGGCCAATCAGTGTTTTAATTATTGACTAATTAGCAACACATTTGCCATACAGAACATCCCACAGCACTTCCCCCTTTTTTTTTTCAAAAAGGAAGGTTTTTAACCTTAACAAAGTAAAATTACATGTAATTTGGGAATTTGGGCGTAGCATCTCTTACTACTTCCTGCTGGAGGGGGGCGCTGTATCTTATGGGGATACAAAGAAAATTTTAGGATTATGGAATAGTCCGTGAGGCTGTATCGTCTGAGCCAGATGCCTTCAAACTGTTCTGGATGTTGGATCATCTGGGCCATGGTGTCATCGGAGACCTTTCAGGGGGTCTTGGCTGGTCAAACCTGACGTATCTTAACCTGGAACAAATCCATAGCCTTTGGCTTTCTGTGGGAACAAAAGCAGAGACTCCTTTCCAAAGTAACATATCCTTTTATCCAAATTTTGAAGTCAAGGTACCTTTAAAATATACATTTTGGCATAACTCAACAGCTTTTACAATCAAATGTTTTTCTGCAGTTAAAAATCCCAAAGACAACACAATCCAGATTCTCTGTGTAATATCCATTTTTACATGGCTTATTTTTTATACTACCTGTCTCTTTAATGACTTTATTTTTTAAAACTATGTATTTGTTTCTATAACTCTATATATCACCTTTTTTGTCTCTTTCAAGCCTATGTATCTTCTACACACATTGTAAACTATTACATCTGAATCTGTCTTATTGTGAATCTCTTGCCTTAAACTGCAGCAGCTGTGGCTGCTGGCTCCGCCCACCTCATCTTCCCAACATGGCTATGTTTACCGCCAGCTCTGGGAGCTATCGTGGGTCTATGCTTTTATCCAAGCAGCATGTAGTCCAGAAACCTCTTTTTTTGTTTTGTACTGTCCAAGTCTAAATCCACCATGCAGCTTAATGTGCCACTTGCAGAGGCCTGATTCCCGCCATACTGCAGGTTGAGCACGCACGCCAGGAACCCACCAGTAGCTGAAACCAGCAGCTGCCGCTCATTTGAGAGAGACAATTAGGAAGCTGTTTTTAGCTCCGTTTTAGAATCTTTTTTCTCAGTTTTTAGGTGGAAACTCTTGCCACCACGTTGGACGCCATTTGTAGCTTAAGTTTTCATGCCTGGCCCACAGTCAGGGCAAATCTCTCTCACCTGCCAGTCCCACAGCCGTTCAGACCCAACCAAGTAAACACAGAGACTTATATTGCTTTCAAACTGTATGGCCGTGGCAGGCTTCTTGCTAATTGTTCTTATAGCTTAAATTAATCCATTTCCATTAACCTATACCTTGCCACATGGCTCTTGGCTTACCGGCATCTTCACATGCTGTTTCTCATTGTGGTGGCTGGCAGTGTCTCTCTGACTCAGCCTTCCACTTCCCAGCTTTATTCTCCTCCTTGTCCAGCCTACACTTCCTGCCTAGCCAATGGCCAATCAGTGTTTTAATTATTGACTAATTAGCAACACATTTGCCATACAGAACATCCCACAGCATCCATCAGAGTGTCTGCCTGATGTATCCACTGCCCTACTGTCTGTCCTCAGTGTCACAAAGCAAACAGCAAACTAGTCATGGTGTTAGGACAGGATAGGTGCTAAGAGTTATAGAAACAGTCAGATCCAGTTTAGCAATTCAGTAGGGCAAAGGAGAAGGAATTCATGAAATTGCACTGCCAGAAGTAATCATTAGCAGTTGAAGGCATACATCATATGCTATAGAGACTTCTGGGACTCGATGGTATTATAATGCAGATATGCTGTGGGCCTGCAGGCTAGCTCTCTGGGGAAAGGCACTTGCTATGCATGCCTAATGAACTTAGTTTAATCCCCAGGACCCCTATATAGGTAGAAGTAGAGAACCAACTCCACAAACCTGTCCTCTGGCACCCTGCCACACCAATCATAAGAAGTAAGCCTTAAAAAGGAAGATTAAAACAAAACTGAAATTAATAGGGCCAGTGAAATGGATCAGCAGGAGAAGATGCTCGCCATCACCAACCTGACAGTTGGAGTTCCATCAATAAAATAGCCCACGAGGTAGATGGAAAGAAATGACTCCTGCAGGCTGTCCTCTGACCTCCACACACACACAACATGTTACATGTGTGCACACACACACACACACAGACAGCAATAAATATTATTTTTTTATCCTAGTCATTATCCAGGCATGGTGGCACATACCTTTAATCTCAGCATTTGGGAGGCAGAGGCTGCCAGATCTCTGAGTTCAAGCACAGGTTGGTCAGCGTAACAAGTCCTAGGACAACGAGGGTTCCATTGGTAGACCCTGTATCTAAATGAATGAATGAATACTACAATCAAATTCTAGTCATGAATACACATGTAAATACACTTGAGTATCAGCCTTTACTTACAAGCTGTTAGAACTTAGAATCTAATTGTTTGTACATAGTTTCAAAGCAAAAGTGATATATAAGCCAAATGATGAAGTTCATGAATGAAATTCATCTTATGAAACTAGTAGAATAAATTTGTAATGCTGGGTGAGTATATTTAATATAAGCAGAACTTGTTTGGAAATATGCCCTGAAGGCAGAACTGTGGGAAGCCCTGGGGTACATTGAGGACTTCACTGTTTTTAGGTGCACATTTTAATCTCTTTGTGTATATGATATGCATGTGTTTATTGTGTGAGTGGCGACATGTCCATGCCATGTGTGCATGTGGAAATGAGGACAGCTTTGGGTATCGGTCCTCGCCTTTCATTTGAGATGGGGTCTCTTAACTGTTACTCTGCACACATCAGGATCACCAGCCTGCAGTCTTCCCAGGGTTCTGTTAACCCACCTCTCAGCTCACTGCAGGAGCACGGGGGTTTACAGATGTGCACCACCATGCCAGCCTTCCCTGGCTTCTGTGACTCTAACTCAGGTCCTCACACTTGTGCAGCAAGTGCTTTACACACCGAGCCCCCTCCCGAGCCCCTAATTGCATAAACAGTTGGTCATTTCATGATCTAGATTTGACATTTACCTTTTTCTTGACATATAGGCAATCAGTCTTTATAGCTGTGTTGGTTAAGGTGGGAGTGATTTCAGATAAGAATACGTGGGAATGGCAGAGTGCGGAAGCTGTGGCCATGGGCCTGCAGGTAAGTAGTGCTGTCAATGAACTCAAGAGGTTTTACTGTTTAAGCTGTTTGACACAGTGGTGCCCCAAATATCCAAACAGTGAGCAAGACTGTTAGCTTGCTCTATGGTGAGGAACAGGAGCCCTAGAGAAATGGCCCATAGGTACTGATTGGTAATGGTTTTATTCCTGATCTACATATATCTGCATGTTTCCTTTCAGTCCTTGGGGAACAGATTAAGAAATACTTGACTGAGGGAGGGCAAAAGAGATGTAAACTGTAGCTTGAGTTTTCCTGCCTGGCCCACAGTCAGGACAAATCTCTCTCACCTGCCAGTCCCACAGCCGTTCAGACCCAACCAAGTAAACACAGAGACTTATATTGCTTACAAACTGTATGGCCGTGGCAGGCTTCTTGCTAACTGTTCTTACAGCTTATTAATCCATTTCTATAAATCTATACCTTACCACGTGGCTTGTGGCTTACTAGCATCTTCACATGCTGTTTGTCATGGTGGCAGCTGGCAGTGTCTCTCTGACTCAGCCTTCCACTTCCCAGCTTTATTCTCCTCCTTGTCCCACCTATACTTCCTGCCTAGCCAATGGCCAATCAGTGTTTTATTTATTGACTAATTAGCAACACATTTGCCATACAGAACATCCCACAGCAGTAAACCTTGGTTTGTCATGTTTTCAAGTGGAAAAAATGTTGAAATATGAATATAATCTGGATTATATTTTAAAAGTTGACACGCTATATAACTTTGAAAATGTTAGCATTTTGAAAAACTAGATTTAAAGCCAAAGATGATAAATATTTTTGTGGCTGTTGTAGGATTTCATAATCTGCATCGAAATGTTCCTTGTGGCCATTGCCCATGTACATTGCCATGTATTCTCCTACAAACCCTACGTGCAAGAGGCAGAGGAAGGCTCTTGCTTTGGCTGTTTCCTGGCCATGTGGCATGTGTCAGATGTCAGAGATGATTATTTCTCAACAAGTAAGACGCCTGGGTAAGTAACAGCTGTTTAACTTCTGTTAGTGGGAGTGTGTATATTGGGCGGGGTGGGGGGGGAGCGTCTGCATGTGTTAGGACAGGATGGGTGCTAAGAGTTATAGAAACAGTCAGATCCAGTTTAGCCATTCAGTAGGGCAAAGGAGAAGGAATTCATGAAATTGCACTGCCAGAAGTAATCATTAGCAGTTGAAGGCGTACATCATATGCTATAGAGACTTCTGGGACTCGATGGTATTATAATGCAGATATGCTGTGGCTGGCAGACTAGCTCCCTGGGGAAAGGCACTTGCTATGCATGCCTAATGAACTGAGTTTAATCCCCAGGACCCCTGTATAGGTGGAAGTAGAGAACCAACTCCACAACCAACTCTGGCACCCTGACACACAAATCATAAGAAGTAAGCCTTAAAAGGGAGAAAAAACAAAATTAATAGGGCCAGTGAAATGGATCAGCAGGAAAAGATGCTTGCCATCACCAACCTGACAGTTGGAGTTCCATCAAAGAGCCCACGAGGTAGATGGAAAGAAATGACTCCTGCAGGCTGTCATCTGACCTCCACACACACAACATGTTACATGTGTGCACACACACACAGCCAGCAATAAATATTATTTTTTTATCCTAGTCATTATCCAGGCATGGTGGCACATACCTTTAATCTCAGCACTTGGGAGGCAGAGGCGGCCAGATCTCTGAGTTCAAGGATAGGTGGTCAGCACAGCAAGTCCCAGAACAATCAGGATTATTACATTAGTAGACCCTGTATCTAAATGAATGAATGATAAAATAAAATCCTAGTAGTGAATACACATGTAAACACACTTGAGTATCAGGCCTTTACTTACAAGCTGTTAGAATCTAATTAACTGTACATGATTTCAAAGCAAAAAAAGGTACGAACCAAATGATGAGGTTCTGAGAATTCATAATGAAATTCATCTTATGAAGGTAGTAGAATAAATTTGCAAGGCAAGGTGAGTATATTTAATATAAGCAGAACTTGTTTGGAAATATGCCCTGAAGGCAGAACAGTGGGGAGTCCTGGGGTACATTGAGGACTTCACTGTTTTTAGGTACACATTTTAATCTCTTTGTGTATATGATATGTATGTGTTTATTGTGTGAGTGGCGACATGTCCACGCCATGTGTGCATGTGGAAATGAGGACAGCTTTGGGTATCGGTCCTCGACTTTCATTTGAGATGGGGTCTCTTAACTGTTACTCTGCACACAACAGGATCGCCGACCTGCAGTCTTCCCAGGATTCTCTTTCCCCACCTCTCAGCTCACTGCAGGAGCACAGGGTTTACAGATGTGCACCACCATGCCAGCCTTCCCTGGCTTCTTGTGACTAACTCAGATCCTCACACTTGTGCAGCAAGTGCTTTACACACCGAGCCCCCTCCCGAGCCCCTAATTCCATAAACAGTTGGTCATTTCATGATCTAGATTTGACATTTACCTTTTCTTGACTTACAGGCAAGCAGGCCTTATAGCACTGTTGGTGAAGGCAGGAGTGATTTCTGAAAAGCCTTTATGGGAATGGCAGAGCGTGGAAGCTGTGGCCATGGGCCTGCAGGTAAGTAGTGCTGTCAGTGAATCGGGGGTTTTTACTGTTTAAGCTGTTTGACCTGCTGTTGCCCTAAACCTGCCATCGTGCAAACCATGGGCAAGACTGTTAGCTTACTCCGCGGTGAAGAGCGGGAACCCTAGAGAAATGGCCCGTAGGTACTGATTGGTAATGGTTTTATTCCTGGTCCACATATATCTGTGTAGAGAAAAAGGGCTGGCTAAAGAAACCCACCCTGGCTCTGGAGCCCAGAACCAGGGAAAGGAGCACAACCTGAATCTGGGACCTGAGCCAGAGAAAGGAACAATTTATCCTCAAACCCAGAACCAAGGAAACATGCCCTGACTCTGAAACCAGGACCAAAGAAACACTGCTGGTCCCTAGAATCAGAGCCAGTGAAAGAAATGTGCCCTGGCCTTAGAATGAGAGTCAAAAAGCTAAGTAAAGCCGGGCGGTGGTGGCGCACGCCTTTAATCCCAGCACTCGGGAGGCAGAGCCAGGCGGATCTCTGTGAGTTCGAGGCCAGCCTGGGCTACCAAGTGAGTCCCAGGAAAGGCGCAAAGCTACACAGAGAAACCCTGTCTCGAAAAACCAAAAAAAAAAAAAAAGCTAAGTAAGGCCAGTGAAAGAAACACAGTTTGGCTCAGATCGGAGCCATCTCTGGCCCTGGCCAACTGACTTGTGAAACCAACCAATCACAGAGCAGGACAGCAGAACCCTGGCCCTAGAGCCCAGAACCAGGAAAAGAAACACAGCCTGGGTCTGGGAACTGAACCAGAGAAATGAACACTTTATCCCCAAACCCAGAAACAAGAAAATATGCCCTGACTCTGAAACCAGTACCAAAGAAACACTCTTGGTCCCTAGAATCAGAGTCAGTGAAAGAAATGTGCCCTGGCCTTAGAATTAGTGTTTGAAAAAAAAGGCCAGTGAAAGAAACACAGTTTGGGCCTTTTAAAGAAATCAGGGACATCTCTGCCCCTAGCCCACAAAACTGATCAATCCCTGGGCAGAAAAACTAACCATTGCCTGATTGATTCCACCCCCAAGAGATCCTATACAAACCAGCCTGCCTGGTCAGTTGGTGGCTGTTCTTTCCACCCTGGCAGAGGCAGTCACTTTCCTGGACTCCTCCTTCCCAAATAAGTCTCTTTCTCAAAAGAGTTTTGGGTGTGAAGATCTTCATTACACTACTTAGGTGATGAATTAACAAATACTTGACTGAGGGAAAGCAGAAAGATGTAAATCTTGGCTTGTCATGTTTTAGTTTTTTTGTTTTGTTTTGTTTTTCGAGACAGGGTTTCTTCCTGTAGTTTTGGTTCCTGCCCTGGATCTCACTCTGTAGACCAGGCTGGCCTCGAACTCACAGAGATCCACCTGGCTCTGTCTCCAGAGTGCTGGGATCAAAGTGTGTGCCACTGCCACCCGGCATCTTGTCATGTTTTGAAGTGGAAAAAAAAAAAAGCATGTTGAAAAATGAATATAATCTGGATTATATTTTTAAGTTATTGACACCCAAAGTAACTTTGAAAAAGTTAGCAGTTTGAAAAACTACATTTAAGCACAAAGATGTTGGATATTTTCATGGCTGTTGTAGGATTTCATAGTCTGCATTGAAATGTTCCTTGTAGCCATTGAGCATCATTATTCATTCTTCTATAAACCCTACCTGCAAGAGGCAGAGGAAGTCTCACGCTTTGGCTCTTTCCTGGCTATGTGGGATGTGTCAGATGTCAGAGATGATATTTCTGAAAAGTAAGACGCCTGGGTAAGTAACAGCTGTTTAACTTTTGTTAATGTGAGTGTGTGTATAGTGGGCAGGGTGTGTGTGTGTGTGTGTGTGTGTGTGTGTGTGTGTGTGTGTGTGTGCACAGGGTCAGAGTTGAAACTCAGGTGTGGTCCCTCAGGAGCTGTTCAGTTTGGGCTTTGGAACAGGGTCTCTCACTGTCCTGAGGCTCACAGATTGAGCTAGGATCACTGGCCAGAGGGCCCAGGATCCAACTCTGTCTCGCTAGCACAGGACTGCAAGCATGCCCACTTGGGACCTGTGCTGAGGATGGAACTCAGGTTTCATTCTTGTGTGGCAAGCACTTTACAGAGGTATCACCCCAATCCAAATACATAAGATTTACTCTAGTAATTTAAAAAATAAGAACATATTTAAAGCAGTATCATGATACAGGCTCTACAAATTTGGGGAGGACAAAGAGGGAAACTGTTTTTAGAATGGTAAAAATAAATTTTGTCTAATAAATTTATATTGTCTTAAAGGGAGAACAATGCGAGGATATCAAGATTTAAAAAAAAAAAAAAAAAGTCAACTTTTTCCTGAAGACCCAGAGCACACAAACACACAGGTCTGCTTTCCTCATCGTCACAAGATGCAGTTTCTGCAGGTTCAAAGCCATCCTGGCACCAGAGCCAATATCTGGGCTTTGAAACTCAATTACTTCACAGAATGCAGCTGCTGCATCCAAGCTATGTCAGTACATTTTGAATGATGTTCTTGAGAGCAGGAACCTCACAATATCAAGACTTGGAAGACACAGTTACTTCACATGATACACTTTATGAGGCCAACTTTGTGAAAATGTCATGATTGATATCCCAGAAGAGCAGAATATGCTCCCTGGCTAATAAATTTATATTGTCTTAAAGGGATAAGAAGGTCTCTGAAAAAAAGAATGTTTTACTGAAGACTCATGGTATTATGAACACAGAAATCTGCTTTCTTCATTGACACAAGATGCAGTTTCTACAGGTTCAATGCCATCCTCTCCCCATGGCCAATATCAGGGCTTTGAATACATAATTACTTCACAGAATGCAGCTGCTGCTTCCAAGCTATGTGAAGACACTGTGAATGATTTCCCAGAAGAGCAGGAACCTCCTGATATAGGCCACCATCAAGACTTGGAAAACACAGGTACTTCATAGTATACACTTTCTGAGTTCAAGATCAGCCTAGTACAACACACCCCAAAAACCACACACCATAACTGAGAGAGAAGGAAAATATTTCTACTATATAACAATCTATAGAAAATCATATGCCACAGGCAGTGGTGGCACACACCTTTAATCCCAGCACTCGGGAGACAGGGGAAGGCAGATCTCTGTGAGTTTGAGGCCTGCCTGTTCTAGAGAGTGAGTTCCAGGACAGCCAGAACTACACACAGAGAAACCCTGTCTACAAAAAAAAAAAAAAAAAAAAAAAAAAAAAATTTCCGAAAAAATAAAACCTGTAGGAAAATAGGAAGCAATATTTCAAGCTGAAGAGAGGAAGGAAGGAAGCAGTGAGACTGTGGGAAAAAAGACAAAGTCATAATTATTGAAACACAAAGTAACACTGAGAACACAAACAACACCAAAATCAATGATACAATGGCCATAATCAGCACATATTTTTCAATAACTTTAAATATCAATGGCTTCAATTCTCCAATCAAAAGACTCATGTTCACTGAATGGATCAAGAAGCAAAATCCATCTATCTGTTGTCTACAACACACATCTTATCTTTACAAATAGGCACCTTGTAAGTTGGAATGTTTCTCCGGTGCTGCCAAGCCCTGGCAGTCTGGTGTCCCACTTATAGAACAATCATTCAGAAGCTTATATTAATTAGGAATTGTATGGCCATTTTCTCAGGCTTATTACTGATTAACTCTTACACTTAAATTAACCCTTAAGTCTTACCTATGCTTAGCCATGTGGCTTGGTACCTTTTCTCAGTTCTGCCTTCACATCTTGCTTCCTCTATGTCTGGCTAGCCACTCCTAACTCAGCCTTCCTCATCACAGAATTCTCCTTGTCTGCTTATCCCACCTATACTTCCTGCCTGGCTACTGGCCAATCAACATTTTATTTATCAGTCAATCAGAGCAACACATATTCACAGCATCCAGAATGACGTCCCACAGCAGCAGCACCTGTGGAGGAACCAAAGCACTCCAATCAAATGGGACCATGAAGCAAACAGGCATCATTAATTTGATATTTGAAAAAATAGACTTTGAACTAAAACTAATCTGGAGAGATAAAGAAGGGCATTACATTCTAATCAGGGAAGCAGTTAGACAAGAAGACATTACTCCCTAAACACATGCACAGAGCTCAGGGGAACTCAATTTCATGTGCACAGAACTCTGATGAACTCAATTTCTTTTTTTTTTTTTTTGGTTTGGGTTTGGGTTTGGGTTTTTTTTTTTTTTTTTTTTTGGTTTTTCGAGACAGGGTTTCTCTGTGTAGCTTTGAGCCTTTCCTGGGACTCACTTGGTAGCCCAGGCTGGCCTCAAACTCACAGAGATCCGCCTGGCTCTGCCTCCTGAGTGCTGGGATTAAAGGCGTGCGCCGCCACCACCACCCGGCTGAGTTTGGGGTTTTTTTTGAGACAGGGTTTCTCTGTGTAGCTTTGGAGCCTGTCCTGGAACTCACTCTGTAGACCAAGCTAGCTTTGAACCCACAGAGATCCACCTGCCTCTACCTCCCAAGTGCTGGGATTAAAGGCATGCACCACCACCACCACCGGGCTCCAATTTCATAAAAAAAAAAAAAAAAAAAAAAAAAAAAAAATCTACTCCTGGATTTTAAGACACAAATCAACATTAAATCATTAATAATAGATGGTTTCAATACGTACTTTCTCCAATGGACAGGTCATCTGCCCCCACCAAAAAAAAAACAAACAGAAAAACATCAAAATTAATTGGCATCATACTTCAAATGTACTTAATATATATCTGCAGAGTATTATATCCTAACCCCAAAGAAAACACATCTACTCAGCAAGGACCTTCTCTGATGTAGAGAACATCCTGGGCCCCAAAATAAATACCTACAAATTCAAAAAAATTAAAATCACTCATATTTTATCTGACCACAATGCAATAAAACTTAAAACTAACAGCAACAAATCTCTAGTAAAGATACAAACTCATAGAGATTAAACAGCTCATAATTGAATGAACAGGTCAAAGAAGAAATCAAGAAACAAAAAAAAACTTCCTGGAACTAAACGAAAATCAAAACACAACCCAATAAAAGCCCTGAGACACATAGAAAGAAGCCCTACCAGGGAAGTTATAACTCTAAGTGCCTAAATCAGAAATTTAGAATTCAGAAAGAGCACAAATAAATGGCTTAATGATGCAATACAAGAATTGGAAAAACAAGAACAAACCAAATTCAAACACAGTTGATGGCAAGAAATCATGAAAATCAGAGTAGAAATCAACAGAATAGAAACAAAGAAAATAATACAAAGAATCAACAAACCTAAGAGCTTGTTCTTGGAGAAGATAAAAGAAATGGAAAGACACTTGATCCAAGTAACCAAAAGAAAGAAGGAGAGGACTCAAGTTAACAGACTCAGAAAGGAACAGGGAAACATCACAAGAGACACCAAAGACACTCAGGGTGTTATAGGGGATATTTACAATCCTGGGCTCCACTATTCTGGAAATCCTAAAGGAAATGAAGGAGTTTCCAGATTCAGCCAAACCACCAAAGTGAAACCAAGAAGAAGCCAGCAACCTAATCAGAGTGATGATGGATGAGGAGATCGAAGCAGTTATAAAAGCCTCCCAACTGTAGGAGGTCCAAGGCCACATGAATTCACAGCAGAACTCTACCAGACACTCAGAGAAGACATGCAGCAAACCCTTCTTAAACTATTCAAAAACAGAACTGTTGTGCCCGGATCGTGACCCCCAGAGAGGCCACCAAGGACAAGCATACCAGAATGCAAAAGCAAGGTTTATCTTTGTTACAAGTTGTGCGACAGGGAACTCATCTCAAGCATTCACTGGCCTCAGCACAGTGAGGCAGGGAGAAGTTACTCTTTCTTGGGGAAGTTAGTTTTTATAGGCAAAACCCATAAAATTTCTTAGAGGGGAGGGGGTTAGTACGGGTCCATCCTTGATTGGTCCAGTTTTTCCCGGGCCTGGACTTTGTCTTATTTTACCTTATCTGTTTGCCCTGTCAGGAGTTTTACAACTCATCTCTGGGGTCTGGTCATGTTATCTCGTGGTTAATTGGTTACCACCAGACATCCTAACTTTGTTCTTTTGAAAACACCTGTCTTTACCCTCTCCAGGAAGGGGGAACTGACTCATTTTTAAGATCTCTTTCCTCAGCTCTTTTGAGTTTCTGGGGAAACTGTGTCTGGGTCTTTTATCTCCAGTGCTGAGATTAAAGGTGTGTGCCACCATATTCCCATCCCATTTGGTTTTGAGACAGGATCTCTATAGCCCAAACTGGCCTGTGTTATGCCCAGATCGCATCCCCAAAGAAGCCACCGGAGACTTTAGGTACAGAGTGCAAAAGCAAGGTGTATTCTAAGTTTACAAGCCTCAGCAGTGAAGTTGGAAGGAGCGCTCCCCTTTCTTTGTGAGGCTAGTTCTTAAAGGCACAGACCATATAATTCATTTTCCACAACCCACCTCCCTTTTTTAGTCTTTTGGTCGAATATTCTGACTCTGTGTTTTTTAAAGTCCCTGTAGCTGATACCGCCACCTGGGAAAAAGGGGTCTAAGTTCTTATCTACACTTAGGAATCCTGGTTTAAGCTTCTCTTTGTCTGTAGGGGATGGGGGGGGGTTACTGAGGTTTCACAAGAACCGGAGGGAGCACACCCAAACTCCTTCCAAGATGCTAGCATTACTCTAACACCAAAACCAGGTAAAGACACAACACAGAAAGAAAACTACAGGCCAATTTCCTGTAGTTGATGAACATAGACTCAAAACTGCTCAAAAAATACTTACATACAGAATACAGACATACATCAAGATTATAAACTGTGACAAAGTTGGCTTTATCCCTGAAATACAAGGATGGTTCAGCATACACAATCCAATAAATGTAATAGAGCGCATAAACGGACATAAAGACAAAAACACATGGTCATCTCAATAGATGCAGAGAAAGCCTTTGACAAAATCCAACATGCCTTCATGATAAAAGTCCTAGAAGAATGTAGGGCTAGAAGGACTATACTTCAGTGTAAAAAAGTGAAGTATGAGAACAAACAGGCAACATCACCCTAAACAGAGAAAACTTTTGGAGTCAGAAACACAGCAGTGCTCTGCACCATCCCTGCTCCTTTTCATATTGTGCCTGGAGTACAAGCTGGAGCAGTGGGGCAGGAGAAGAAATGCAAGGGAAACCAACAGGGAAGAGGAGAATGACTGTCATTTGCAGATGACATAATACTATACATTAGAGAGCCCAAAAATTCTCCAGGAAATTTCTATAAATGATTTTTTTAAAAATTCATCAATGTGGCAGGATACAGAATTGATTTGCACAAATCACTAGCTTTTCTATATGGCAACAACACATGTACAGAGAAGGGAATCATGGATACTCTCTGTTCACAATAGCCTGAAAGAAAATAAAATATTGACAAGTAAACCGAAGAAGTGAAGTAACTCTAAAAGAAAACTGTAAACCTCTGAAGAAAAAGACTGAGAAAGACACTAGAAAATGGAAAGATATCCCATTTCAGTACCCTACATGATCTAAGTATAGGAAAGGACTTTCTGAAGAAGACTTCACTTGCCTACAAATTTAGGCCAACAATTGACCAGCGAGACTTCATAAAACTAAAAGTCTTCTATACAGCTTAAAAAAAAAAAATCAACCAGGCAAAGAGAAAACCCACAGAATTTCAGAGAATCTTTGCCAACTACACATTTGACAGAAAATATCCAGAACATTGAAAGAACTTAAAAAACAAACAGGTCTCTAATTGGATTTAAGATCTGCTCAGCTGGGTAGTGGTGGTGCACACCTTTAGTTCCAGCACTTGGGAAGGAGAGGCAGGCACCCCTCTGTGAGTTCGAGGCTAGACTAGTCTACAAAAGTGAGTTCCAGGAGAGCCAGGGCTACACAAAAAAACCCTGTCTTGAAAAAAACAAAAAATAAATAATAACAAAAAATCCACTCAACAAAAGGGAAAATGTGCCTGGTCCTGGAAACCCAGCCAACTACCCAGGGCTAATGAAGTCATGGATCTTGCCAGAGAACACACAGCCACCATTTTACTAAACCAGCAGAGTCCCTAACAACAATCTAAACATTTATCTTTATACTCTCAGATAAGTGAAGTCCTCACTCCTTATCAAGCAAACTTCTCTGCAACAGACAGAGACCACTACAGAAAACCACAACCAATCAAAATGCAGAGTTGTGGAGCCCAGTCCCAACGGATACAGCTACAAAATTACTCCCACATCTAGGGCTCAGAGAACATGGCAGAAGAGGGACAAAAAGACTATAAAAGGCAGAGGATCAGAGTTTGCTGTGAAACTGTGTCCCCTAATAATGCCAGAAGCTACACCCACAAAGTCTCCTCAACATTACAGCCTAAACATGAGCTGAACAATGACAGCAGGCATGTTAAAGAAAATGGAAGGAAGCCCTGGTGACCCATACCCTACACAAAGAAATATAAGCAACTAAGGAATGCTCAGTGGAAGAAACAGTCCTCCCCCAAGAAGAGCACACCAGTTAGTATCCAATACCAAATGACCAGGCCTGAAAACATACATACAAAAAACATTTTACAGACTGAGTTGTTTGTATTTTGGAATACATATATATGTATGTATGTATATATACACATGTAAGTATAATTAATGAAAAAAAGGGGCCACAGATTTAGAAGAGAGCAAGGACATGTACAAGAGGGTTTTGGAGGGAGGAAATGGAAGGGAGAAATGTAATTATAGTATAGTCTCAAAAATGAAAGAAATAAATGAGCCTGTAACCTGAACAGAGAGGTCTCAAAAGAAGAAAAAAATGGCTGAGAAATATCTCAAAAACATGTTCACTTTCCCTAGCAATTAGCAAAATACAAATCAAAACCATTTTGACATTTCATATTACCCCATTCAGAATACCAGAGATCAACAAAACCTCTGACAACAGATGCTGGATGGAGTGTGGTGGAAAGGAAACCCTCATTCATTGTTAGTGGAATTGCAAACTGATCTAGTCACTCTGGAGATCAGTGTGGAAAATTATCAAAAATCTATAAATAAGTCTACCTTATAACCCAACCAAAACACTTCTTGTAATATGCCCGAAACATTCAACATCCCACTCCACAGATACTTGCCCAGACATATTCATACTCTATTTTCAATAGCTAGGAAATGGAAAAAACCTAACTGCCCTTCAACTAATGAGTGAATATTGAAAATATGTTACTTATTCACTATGGAATACTACTGAGCTATAAAGAATAATGAAATCATGAAACTTTTAGGTAAGTAAATGGACCTAGAAAAGATCAAACTGCGTGAGGTAACCCAGACCCAGAAAGACAAACATTGCATGTTCTCACTTATCAGAGGCTCCTAGCACCAAATCTTCAAATGTGAGTACATATTCTTCAGCAAATGCAGATACAAGGAGAGTAAACACAAACCTTCCAGAATAAGTGGGCTGGAGGGTTATCAATAGAGAGGGAAATAACAGAGTACAAGTGATCCATGGGTAAAATGGGAAACAAAAAGTGGATTCTTACTAGGATGAGGGAAAACAAAAAATCCAGAAGGAAGGAAGGAAGAGGACAAAATAACAATAAGAATAAAATCTGAAAAAGTCATAAGGAATCGTACTATTAACTAGTGACCTTAAAAAATACTGTAATATATGTGTGATTACAAATTTACATATATAGTCTAAGTAAAAATTTGTCATCTATGCTGACGATTCTCCAAGAACAAAGACCACCTAACAAAAACTTCAACACCAAGAATAAGAAACTCTCTCTTGAGTTACTGGTCAAGGATGTCCAAATGACTCCCAAACATTGCAGGCTATTGCTATTGCCTCTCAGAGGTAGAAGTCCCTATTGCTGAAGACACCATGCACTTCAGACACAGGGCTCAGGGGTCCCTTAGCTGGAACTGACCCAAAAGCCTCCTCCCTTAGGACTACCTTTCCTGACACCAAAAAGCACCATGAGAGCTTCCAAAGGAGGTAAACAAATACCAGCATGGCATGTCAACCCTCAGGCTGCAGTAGTGGTACATACACCTTGGTGGTAACCAATAGCTCTCTAATAGGACTTAAAGCCTGTTGTGCCCAGATCGTGACCCCCAGAGAGACCACCAAAGACGAGCATGCCGGAATGCAAAAGCAAGGTTTAATTCTGGGATATCCAAAAGCAGTACAAGCCTAGGCAGGGACTTTGTCCAATACATCCAACACAGTGGAGGCTGGAGGAAGTGCCCACCTGTCTGCAAGCTCAGTTTTTAAAGGGAAAAATCACAAGGTTACATCGTTTAGGGGTGCTAGTATGGGTACAATTCTGATTGGCTCGCTTCTAGGGACTTCTAGAAATTACTTCTAAGGGAGTGGTTGCCCGCCACCATTTCTCATTGGCTGCCCTCAGGTGGGGGCCATTTTTATGGTCAGTTACCCTGGAAACCAGGGAGCGGACATTCCATAGTCCGGCAGGCATTACCTCGTGACTATCTTGTGACTCTGTACTTTTACACTTCCTGGTTTCTGGAATCTGAACTGACTGGTTTCAATAACTAATGGCCTATTCCCAAAAGGAGAAATCTTAGGCTTTAATTTTAGGGTGAAAGCATTTTGGTCTTATTTCTAAGATGGCTCATTTTGGTCTCACAAGCCCACTCAACAAGTGGAAAATCACTCCTGGTACTGGAAACCTAGCCAACTACCCAGGTCTAGGGAAGCCATGGATCTTGGAAAAAAAATCTACAACCACCACTTTACTAAACCAGCATAATTCCTGAGAGGACCGAGCAGCCGCCATAACAGGCTGCTCAGTCTTCCCTCAGAGATCAGGCCTCAATTTCAGTTTTCTGAGACTGAACAAGCAGTTTCTGAGGGAGCCAGAAACAAAAGGACAACCAATCTTTAATGCCCCTGACAGTGGGGACAAGGAAGACAGGACGTACCAGGCCTGAGCCAGCCCCCACAGTCAGTGTATACTAGGCCAGCCAGGCCTGCCCCAAAATGGAAAACTGTAGCCCTGACCAGCCCCTGACTATCCCTGGCCAATTAGAATGTACTAATATGATTGCCACTTGCTTAAGCCAATCGTATCTAAAGTGACCTAACTACCTACCCTAGGAACTCCCCTGGGCTGTGCTTAAAAGGAGCCTGCAGGCTCCTCTCAGGGTTATCACCATTTTGCCTTTATGTAGAATGCTTGGCCCCAGCATGCTGGAATAAAAAATACTCTTGCTGATTGCATATGTGGATGGTGGTCTTTTGTGGGACTTTTCCAGGACCTTAACACTAACTACAATCTAAATACTTGTTCTAATACCCACAGATAAGTGTAGTCTTCAGTACTCAAACTTCTCTTTGCAAAAAACCACAACCAATCAAAATGCAGAGTCGTGGGGCCAGTCCCAACAGATACACCTACAAAATAACTCCTGTACCTACTGCTCAGTGAACACTGCAGAGGAGGGGCAGGGGGGCAGAGCCAGAGGATCAGGGAGTTTTCTGGGAAACTGTCTCCTAGTAATGTCAGAAGCTACCCCGATAAAGTCTCACCAACTTGACTGCCTAAACATAAGCTGAACAAGGACAACAATAATAGGCATGAAAAGCATGAACCTCAATCCTGTAACACTCTAAAATTTAGCAATAACGAATACTTAGCTTCCCTGAGGGCTCTGCCTCTTGGTGCAGACCCAGCTTAGCACTTTCCAGCAGATCCTCTCAGCCTTCCCTTCTAAGCCATTTCTGTTCCCTGTGTCAGGTGCCAATCCCCAGAAACACTTTCTACCAGGGACCCCAGAGGCCACACTGGGCTGGTATTCTAGTAAGAGATTCTCATTATCCTTCCTGTCCTCCAGATGCTCTGCAGACTCACAGACTCACAGTCTGAGATTTTCCTTATCCTTCCTGTCCTCCAGATGCTCTGTTCAGACTCACAGTTCTATAACAGCCTGCTTGCAGGAGCTCCTCATCCCCACCTAACTCTGTCTACTGGGGACTCCACTTTTTGGTGAGGACCCGGGGTTCCTAGTCCTCTCCTCCCTGTCTCTCTAGACTTACTCTTTGTCCTACTGCATCCCTCTTGCAGGAGCCTCTTCTCCCACCACAATTCCACTCCCTGGTGACTCCTTCTTTGTGTTAGTTTCCCCTAGCTTGAAGATTTAGTATAATTATTCTTTATCAATAAAAAACCAGGAGTCAGATATCAGGGTAAGAACCTGAAAGATCAAAGAATGGAGAAGCCACCAGTCACCTCCTACCAGCTCCATTCCTTCCTCCAAAAGGGACCGAGATCCTCTCTCAGTCCCACCTTACTACTTCCTGTCTCCTATCTGTTCAAAGTCCTCCAAACATCTGTGGTTAATTTTGGTCAGCTAGTGGCTAGTTCCACCCTCTGACTCCAAGCAACTTTATTATCAGAACACAATCAAAATATCACACATTTCCCCCTTTTTTGGAAGAAAATATCTCCAAAGGATAGTAAATAGAATATATTTTTATGAAGATTAAGAAGAAGACTAGAAAGGGGATTTTAAATGGGGAGGGGGAGTGAAGAGAGAAGTCAGGGAGAATGTATGGAGGAAAATCAACACTAATAAGTACGAGACTTATTAGAGTGTTTACAGCCTGTGGTGTAAGTAGTCCAACAATGAACATCTCTTGAAGGAGAGGACAAGAGTCCCAATCTGGTGCTGGAGTCCATGAAGCTGCATGTCTCAGCAGCCCCAGTCTGGTGCTGGAGACCATGCATGTTATTTATTAAGCAGTGCTGTTTGCCATTCGAGAAAAGCCATGAGGCACAACAAAACCCACTATAAGAGTTAATTAAGGGAATAGAGAGGGGGTGTGCACAGGCCTATGGAATGACCTGCAGGAAGAGAGGGAAGGAATAGGTGGAACTCGGTTTTATAGGTGTCCCCCAACACATGCGCATATGGGTTTCCATAGCTACGCCACACATGGGCATAGATTACATGATCATACTGCAAGCAAATTATGTGATCATGCAGTACACAGATTTTGTAGGACGTAAGGCCCTGAGATGACTAAGCATCTTGCCTGGCTACTGGACATCACGTGTGCAGTCATGTAGCTGGGGGAGTGGCTAGGAATTCTAACATTCCAGACTCTTTTTTTATAAAAAAAAAATGGCAGGTGAATGGGAATGGGGGTGCCATATCTCCCAAAACTGCTTCTAGCTGACTCGGTGGGTGTTGGTTAACTTTTGGGGTTAGGGAAGGAAGCTTTTGAGGTAGCTGGGCATCCTAAGGTAGTGGACTGTCCTCCACTGCTTTGGGAACCATCCATCGCCTTCCGCTGCTTTAGGCTCTGACTCTGGGTCTGACAAGGCAGAAAGGGAAGTTTAGAAAAAAAAATTTACCTTGAGGGGGTCCTCAAGGAGTCCCAGGTGAGGGAGGGGGTCCTGGGACCAGGAAAGTTTGAATTATACTTCTCTGAAGTGGATCTGACCTGTCCAGGTGGATTCAAGCTGGCTCTGGAGCTCAGAAGAATTTTTAAACATATGAAGAAGCAGCCACAGGGAATTTAAAATCTTGAGCTGGTAGCCATGATATTATAATGTTTAGTACTCTATCAGAATTTTATTGGTTAGTGTTAGAGAGAGAGACAGAGACAGAGACAGAGACAGAGACACAGAGACAGAGAGACAGAAAGAGACCTGGAATCTTCACCTGAGATAAGCCTTATCTGATACAAACCTCAAGGCACCTGTTTTCTTTATTAGTTTAGCATCCAGGAGATACAGGTGATCAATTGCTGAGGGCATTTAACAGTAATAGATTTTTATATTAAAGTCTGTTTTTTGCAGTCTAGACCCTTTTGAGTCTGGAGGTGTGAATACCTCTGGACTGTTACTACTACTTACTGCCTGGGTATACTTGATGGTCCTTGGCCTCCGGCTCTATAGTGGTCCTGTAACAATTAGCTGAGTAGTTAATTGAAAGTTTGAATATATTATTAGAGACACAGAGGGAAACTGATGCAGCAGAATATGGTCAGTAGAGACAGGAGAGGAACCAGGAAGGAAAAACTTGTGGGGTGAAACCTCATTCTTCTAGAATTGGTGACAAGGCAGTGGATCCTGGTGTCTCCGGAACTTGAGAGAGCAGGGCCCTGTCTGTGTCACTGTGTATGAGGAGGAATTCTCCTGGGGTGAGGGTAAGATAAAAGGCTTCAGGTGAGACAGGTGAATCCAGTGGGGAAAGCCCTCAAGCTTTGTCGCATCCGCCTCGACCAGCAAGGAAGATGCGATACCAGGCTCTTCTCCAAGCTGTTTATTCAGGAACCTTGAACAATCTTCTGACCCTGGGGAAAGTCATTTTCTTCTTCTCTCTCACTCTCACTCTCACCTCTCTCTCTCTCTCTCTCTCTCTCTCTCTCTCTCTCTCTCTCTCTCTCTCTCTCTCACACACACACACACACACACACACACACACACACACACACACTCACTCACACACACTCTGATCTCCTATCTCCTCCGATCTTTCCCCTGGGGAAAGCCAGCCCACGCCCTTTACAGCCACTGGGCAATCAACCCCGTGGTGCCACGTGGATAATGCCGATAGGGTCAGACATACGCAAGCAAGCCAGATTAGGTCCAGGTGTTCGGAAGCAAGCCAGATCCTAGCCTTAACCAAATAAGGAGCACCTGCCATCGGGAAGGCAGAAGCCAGATGCCGGTACTAACTTTGCGGCGTGGCCATGCACGGCTCTCTACAGTTCCCCCTTTATTGTTTTAAGCAGCAGGCAAGAGCAGAGGTCTAATCTCTGCCAAAAAACTTGGACATCTACTGGTGTTAGTCCAGATGTCATCCACCCAGAGAACACTTGACCCGTCCGATACCCTTTTTTGCAGAGGTGGGAATTAGGGCATCAACCCACATGCAATTAGACTTGCTCTTCTTGGGTTTTGCAATACAGCTAGACCCAAGTGCAGTGCACTAGCCTCGCATCCTGCACGATCAAGTTTTTAATGCGGCCAGCCAGGCCTGGGGAGACTGTGCAGCCTCTATGGCTGTAAAGGCTTGGATAATCATGGCTGCATTGCGCTGCTGAGAAACCCTTAAACGAACAATGCACCACAGGCACATCAGGGAGACAAGCACCAGTAGGCCTGCCAGGGCACCTAATCCCGCCCACTCCTTTAAAAAGGTGATAGGCCAGGTGCACATGGGTGGAGTTGACCGCAATGATCTCATTGTGCAGGATCTGGGTTCTACTCCTGCAGCAAGTCAACTCAAAAATAAAGCAATACAGCCGGGCGGTGGTGGCGCACGCCTTTAATCCCAGCACTCGGGAGGCAGAGCCAGGCGGATCTCTGTGAGTTCGAGGCCAGCCTGGGCTACCAAGTGAGTTCCAGGAGAGGCGCAAAGCTACACAGAGAAACCCTGTCTCGAAAAACCAAAAAAAGAAAAAAATAAATAAATAAATAAATAAATAAATAAATAAATAAATAAATAAAGCAATACACTAGAATGTGATGTTATGGGTAAAGGGTATGGCCAGGCTTTTATAAGAGCCCAGAGTAGTCGATCATCAGCTGCTCCCTCTGGCACGCTTGTCAGAATCAGGGCTATCAGGATCAGGCACATCAGCTTCCGGGGTGTCATCCTGTCTCTCCGTCTGAGGGGCCCGTCGCACCAATCGTTCAGGTACCCAGATAGGGTCTAGCCGGTCCTGTGGGAAAACACAAACAGAACCTCCCACCCATGTCAGCACGGGATCAGGGCCATGCCAGCTACCCGTGAGGATATCTTTCCACTTCACCATGCCCTTCATAGGGCTGTGTGGATTATGATGCCTATCTGCTGATGAACTTCCCGAGGCATCCAAATTAAGGGAATGGAAAAGAAACAATCCTTTATATCCACGGCAATAATATGCCAGGAGGCTAGCAGAGCCGATAGAAGCGGTAGCCCTTGCTTCACTGGACCCATGACCTGCATCTGATTATTAATAGCCTTAAGGTCATGTAACACTCGCCACTTTCCAGATTTTTTTTTTAATGACAAATATAGGTGTATTCCAAGGGGACACAGAGAGTCGTATATGTCCAGCCTCAAGCTGTTCTTTTACTAGCTCTTCTGCCGCTGATAACTTTTCAGAGGAAAGTGGCCACTGAGGTACCCATACTGGGTCCTCTGTTTTCCAGGAAATGGGAATTCCTTCCTCAGTGGCCCCTATGAAAAACCCAATCCCTGCCTAGGTGGTCTACTCTGCACCTTGACTGGATCTTTTCTGCCTTGGAGAAACTTCCCCAAACCAAACCTAGAATGACATCCCATCTTTATCAGACTCCACTAATTGTACTCCCATCTGCGGAGTCAGTAATTTTAAACCGCACCATTTTCACTGTTAGCTCAGGTTTTTCTGTGTTGCATTGATTTTCCACAGATCTCAGCTGTGGATGCCTTGTTGTGCTGGTTCTGGTGTCCACCATTCTTAGCTTAGCAGCTTCTGCTTTTGAAAACCGCTCAGACTGCCTGCTTTGCAGTCTGCTGAGACACTAACTTCTGTGTCTCAGGTTCCTTCACCACATACACTAAGCTTAGATTCACAGTCAACATTTACACCTTTTCACAAACTCACATATAACATATTAACATCTACTTATTTATACTCTTTAATGAAACTATAGAAGTTACCTTGTCCTTAAGGGCAGCTACGTTTGAGATGGCCCATTTTTCCACACCGAAAACATGCCCCAGTGTTCCCTCCTTTCTTGTTACTAAGTTGTATAACTGCAGCCGCAAGGCCTGCGTTAGTTAGAGGTCCCCCTAATTCTCTGCACACTTTCATCCACACTTCTAGACCTTTGTTCTTATAAGGGGTGATCGCAGCCTTGCATTCTTTGGTACATTGTTCATAAACTAGCTGCTTTATAAGCGGCATCGCGGCATCTGGGTCCCCAAAGATTCTGCCTGCAGCCTCGACCATTCAGGCCACAAAATCTGAAAAAGGTTCCATAGGTCCCTGAAGGATCTTAGTAAGGTTACCGCTCACTTCCCCTTTATTAGGTAGGGACTTCCATGCCCTTGTTGCTAGTTGATTTATCTGGTCATGGTATCTCTGTTGAGTCTGGGCATTGAGAAACACTGGGCGAGCTAGCTGCATTTCAGTTCTAACCTGTCTCCAAACCTCTGGGTTACTCTTCTTAATCTCTAATTTCTTTGAAAGGAGCAGCTCGTTAAGAGCCAGAAAAATTGGGTGCGAAGAAGTTGCGCCCATGATACTAGCAGCACTTTAGCCTTCACCTGCTTTCACTTTCTTTAATTTTCCTGCCCACTTTTGTCGTGGTTCCACTTAACCTTCCTGTCCGCTTTGGTCGCAGCTCCACTTAATTTTCCCTGTCCGTTTTGGTCACGGCTCTACTTAATTTTCCCTGTCCGTTTTGGTCACGGCTCTACTTAATTTTCCCTGTCCATTTTGGTCACGGCTCTACGTTTCCCACTTTTATCGCGGATCCCCACCTTACCTTACCAGTGCACTGCCCTGACTGCGAAGAGTTCTGAGCCTTAAAAGGGTCCCCGTACGGGCCACCACTTGTCGCATCCACCTCGACCAGCAAGGAAGATGCAACACCAGGCTCTTCTCCAAGCAGTTTATTCAGGAACCTTGAACAATCTTCTGACCCCGGGGAAAGCCATCTCCCTCTCCCTCTCTCCCTCTCTCCCTCTCTCCCTCTCTCCCTCTCTCCCTCTCTCCCTCTCTCCCTCTCTCCCTCTCTCCCTCTCTCCCTCTCTCCCTCTCACACACTCTCACACACTCTCACACACTCTCACACACTCTCACACACTCTCACACACTCTCACACACTCTCACACACTCTCACACACTCTCACACACTCTCACACACTCTCACACACTCTCACACACTCTCACACACTCTCACACACTCTCACACACTCACACACACTCACACACACTCACACACACTCACACACACTCACACACACTCACACACACTCACACACACTCACACACACTCACACACACTCACACACACTCTGATCTCCTATCTCCTCCGATCTTTCCCCTGGGGAAAGCCAGCCCACGCCCTTTATAGCCACTGGGCAATCAACCCCGTGGTGCCACGTGGACAATGCCGCTAGGGTCAGACATACGCAAGCAAGCCAGATTAGGTCCAGGTGTGCGGAAGCAAGCCAGATCCTAGCCTTAGCCAAATAAGGAGCACCTGCCATCGGGAAGGCAGAAGCTGGATGCCGGTACTAACTTTGCAACACGGCCGTGCACGGCTCTCTACAGAGCTTAGTAGCTGTAGGGGTTACAAGAATTACCTTGAAGGGTCCCTGCCATTTAGGAGAAAGGAGTGAGGGGCACTGGCCTGGAGGGGAAAGAAGGACCTGATCCCCAGTGTGGATTTGGGGTGGGCATGGGTTATCACATGGTTGAGGTAAGGAATGGTCAGCGAAGTTCCACAGGAGAGAACAAAGATGACAGGGTAAGGGGGTTAAGAGGTGATCAGGGAGAGGTGACGGTTTGGATAGGAGGCCTGATGTTACAGCCGGTCTCCCACATGTGAGTCTGAACGGCAAAATTGGAAGGGGTCACTTGGGAAGGGCCCTGAGCCTGAAAAGAGCTAGAGGCAATGATTTTACCCAGTCAAGGTGAAGTTCCTGTGACATCTTAGTAAAAATGGATTTTAAAGGCAGATTGGTGTACCACACCTTCCCTGAGGACTGAGGACGGTACAGGATATAAAAAATGGCAATGAATATTAAGGGCCTTAGCTAGTGTCTGGGAAATCTGAGAGGTGAACTCTGGACCATTACCAGACTCTAGAGAGGCAGGGATCCCAAACCAGATGGTGGCACACGTCTTTAATCCCAGCACTCGGGAGGCAGAGGCAGGTGGATCTCTGTGAGTTTGAGGCCAGCCTGGGCTACAAAGGGAGTTTGAGGACAGGCACAAAACTACACAGAGAAACCCTGTCTTGAAAAACCAAAAAAAAAAAAAAAAAGGAATAATTTCCCAGAGAAGGAGATCCACAATTGTCTGAGCCCGCTTATTAGAAACCAGATATGCCTCCACCCAATTCGAAAATAAGTCCACCATCACAAGGAGATACTTAATTCACCTGACAGTGGGCATATGGGTAAAATTGAGCTGCCAGTCAGTCCCTGGAAGGGAACCTCTACCCTGGTGGGTGGGAAAAGGTTGGCTCTGATATTTGGAATTGGGATCTGACTTTTGGCAAATATCACAAGAGGCAGTAATAGTTCTTAAGAACTGTAAGTCCTCAGAGGTGGGCTGTAGTTGGGCTTTTACGAATTGAGACAGAGCAAGACTATTAGGATGAAAGAGCTGGTGTAGATAGGACAGAATTTGCCTAGTGTCAGGGGTTGCCTGTGAGGATGTGGGTTGCACTGTATGGATTCCCTGCTGTGGGTGGAGTGAGTCTGGGCCCTGGAGGGCCGCTGTTCTAGCTGCCTGGTCAGCCCCGTTATTTCCCTTAGAGATGATGGAGCTATCGGTCTGATGAGACCGGCAGTGGATAATTCCTATAGCCTTGGGGAGATGGGAGGCTTTTAGCATGAACATTATTTGGCCTGAATTAGATATGGATCCTCCCTTTGCTGTAAGGAGCCCACACTCTCTCCAAATAGCAGTGTGGGACAGGAGGATATGAAAAGCATATCTGAAGTCTGTGTAGCTAGAAAAGTGGCTAGGAATTCTAACACTGCATGTCTCAGCAGCCCCAGTCTGGTGCTGGAGTCCATGAGGCTGAATGTCTCAGCAGTTCCAATCTGGTGCTGGAGTCCTACAGAGCTACTGGTCTTCAGTCTACACTGGAATCCCAAAGAAGTAGATTCCAATGCCAGAAAAGGATGTCTCAGCAACAGGACAGATGAACTTGTCAGTGTTGAGTGAGGGCGAGCAGGCAAAAAGCAAAAGCTTCCTTCCTCCATGTCCTTTCATGTGGGCTGCCACCAGAAGGTGTGGCCCAGATTTGGGATAGGTCTTCCTCTTTCAAATGATCAATCAGGAAAAATCCCTCACATGTGGTCATCTGCTTGGGTTTTAGCTGGTTCCAGATGTAGTAAAGTTGACAACCAAGACTGGTCATTACGGACAGATTGAGAGACTGTGTGTGTGACACAGAGAGAGAGATTAGTGTGAGTATGTGTGTCACAGGGAGACACAGAGAAAGAAAGAGGGAGCTTGAATGTGTGTGAGACACAGAGACAGAGAGCAGGGGTGTGACAGAGAGACAGAGTATATAATACAGAGACAGAAAGTCAATGTGTTGTATGTGACAGACAAGAGTATATGTGACTGAATGAAAGAGACAGCTTGTGTGTGTGTGTGTGTGTGTGTGTGTGTGTGTGTGTGTGTGTGTGTAAAAGAAACATAGACACACGGAGGGATAGGGACCTTGAGTGTGCGTAAAACACAGAGAAAGTCAGAGAGTCAAAGAGGAAAAGAGAGACAGAGAGCATGTGTATGATACACAAAGAGTCAGGGACAGAGAGACAGAAATAGAAGATACGTGCAGGACACAGAGAAAGACAAAGGGTGTGTGACACAGAAAGAAACAAAGAGTGTGTGTGTGTGTGTGTGTGTGTGTGTGTGTGACACACATAGGGGGACAGAAAAAGAGTGTGTGCGTGTGACAGAGAGAGACAGAGCACAGGTATGATATACTGAAGGGCTTAAACTTTCCCACTTTTACAACTGAATTTAGGTTTCAGTTCTCCAAGTGGGACAAACAGGTGTCTCTCCCAACAAAGGACCATTTATCAACAAATGACATTCAGGAACGAAGGAGAGCATGAACAAGGCCCGAGTCAGCCCCACAATGTCTCAAGGACAGTTCCTGCAACCCCCTTGAGACTTACCCAAGTACGTCCAAAGATAAAACCTCAGCCAATTAAAAGTATACTAATGTAACTGCTGTTTGCTTAACCAATCATGTTTGAGATGACCTAACTGTCCCTGAAATTCCCCTAGCTGCGTTTAAAAGGAGCCTGCGCACTCCTTGGGGGGTGGGGGAATAGTGCCATTTTGTACAGGCGAACGACCCTACATATGCTCGTAACTAAACACTCTTTGCTCTGGCATACTATTTGAGTCTTCAGCATTTTCTCAGACCCTACAACACAAAGAGACAGGGGCAAAGGACAGAGAGAGAGAGAGACAGAAACAGATAATGTGTGTGACATAGACACACAGGGAGAGATACAGAATTGTGTGGTACAGAGACAAATAGAGACAGAGCATATGTGTGACAGAGAAAGAAAAAGACAGTATACCTATGTGTGACACAGAGACAAAGACATTGCGCGTGTGACAGAAATAGAGGCAGAGAGTGTATGAGTAAGACATACAGAGAAAGACTGAGTGTGAAAGATACAGGGACATGGAGAGAGACAGCCTGTGTGACAAAGAGAGACAGGAAGAGGTAGGCAGAGACAGACACACAGACAGAGACAGAGAGTATGTGTGACACAAAGAGAACCTGTGTATTTGTGACCGAGACTGAAAGAGGTTGACAGTGTGTGAGAGACACAGAGAGGCAGACACTAGAAGAGACAAAGAGAGAAAGGGTACAAAGAGAATGTGTGTGGCAGAGAGAGAGTGTGTGACACAGACAGAGAAAATCCTAATTCTGAAAACACACACTCAGACACGGAACCTGGAGGAATGGAGCTAGAGTTGACCTGGAAGCCTCCTCCCGGAGAACTACCCCCTAATATCAGAAGAGACTGCGCAAGTTCACACAGGAGAAAAGCAATAAAGAGCTGGCTGCCCAGCTGGAGTGCCCATGGAGCATGGCAATGCTCTTATGGCAAGGGTGCATGCTAGGCCTAGGGGACAGCCAGCAGCCATCTAATGGGTCTTTAGGCATGCTCAGCAGAAGGGACTTCATGCTTGGTGCTGTAAACCTAGCCCCCTACCCACGGCTGGTGAAGCCACAGATCCTACTGAGATTTTCCTAAACCAGTATAAGTTTTTAACTGCATTCTAAATACTTATCCTTATACACAAAGATAAGTGAAGCTCTCGCCCTTCAACAATGCTTATTTTTTGCAGCAGACAGAGACCATTACAGAAATCCACAGCTGATCAATATGCAGAAAACAATGGACCGTGGGATGCCCAATCTAAATTAATGCATCTACACTGCAACTTGTCCATCTAAGGCTCAGGGGACACTGTGGAAGAGAAGCCAAAAAAGACTGTGCGAGCCAGAGGACCAGGACCTCTGCTGTGAGGTGGCGTCTTCTATGTACAACATGGAATCTGCTCACATGAGATCTCAACACGACCAGCACAATAACACTAGTTGGTGCCAACTAGTTATGAAAGCTCACAAGGTCTCATCACTAGATAAAGAGCTACAGGCAGTTGATGGCTGAGAGTAAAGGCATCTGGACCTGCCACAGAGGACCAGAAAAAGCCCACAGGGCCTCAACCCTACACAAAGAACTATAGGCAACTAAGAAATGCAGAGAGCAGGAGAGGTGGTCTTCCCCAGGAAGACACCAATTGGTTTTCTAGTGCCAAACAGTCAGTGCTGAAAACAGACATACAAGTAACATTATACAGACTGAGCAGGTTACACTTAGGAATATATGTGTATATACATACATGCATGAAATAGCAATTCATGAAAAAAAAAAGGCCCTTAATAATTAGAAAGAGAGCATGGAGAGGTATATGGGAGGGTTTGGAGGGAGAAAATGGAAGGGAGAAATATAATTATATTATAAGCTCAAAAATTAAAAACAACAAGCCAGATGATGATGGTGCACGTCTTGAGTCCCAGCACTTGGGAGGCAGAAGCAGGTGGATCTCTGTGAGTTCAAGGCCAGCCTGGTCTACAGAGAGAGTTCCAGAACAGCCAGGGCCATACAGAGAAACCCTGTCTCAAAGAAACAAAAATAAATAAATAGAAAAAACTTTTTTAAAAAAAGAAAAAGGGACATAGAGATACAGATAGTAATGTGTGCATGTGTGTGTATGTGTGTAGAGAGAGACACACAGAGAGAAGACACACACACAGAGAAAAAGTGTGAGTGTGTTTGTGTGTAGCACTGAAAGAGAGAGACAGACAGACAGACAGACAGACAGAGACAGAGAGACAGAGAAGAAATGGAGAAACAGAGAGAAAGAAATGGCTCAGTCAATTTTAAAGTCCTGTCTTGGAACCACAAGAACCCATGTTTGACCTCAAGAAGCCAGGGTATGCTAGCTGATTTTTCTGTCAACTTGACATCACTTAGAGTGATTTCGGAATAGGGAACCTCAGTTGAGAAAATGCCCCCACCAGACTGGCCTGTGGGAATGCCTGCAGTACATTTTTACTGATTGATGTGGGAGGTCCCCATTGTGGGTGGTGGCACCCCTGGGGTGGTGGCCATGGGCACTATAAGAAAGCAGGTTGAGAAAGCCAGTAAACAGCACTCCTCCGTGGCCTCTGCATCAGTTCCTGCCTCCAGGTTCTTGACCTGTCTGTCTTACTGTCTTGACTTCCCTGCATGGTGCACTACAACTTGTAAAATGAACCTTTCCTCTCCAGGTTGCTTTTGGTCGCAGTGCTTCATTACAGCAATGGAAACCATAAATAAAAAACCATGTAAAGGCCGGGCAGTGGTGGCGCACGCCTTTAATCCCAGCACTCGGGAGGCAGAGCCAGGCGGATCTCTGTGAGTTCGAGGCCAGCCTGGGCTACCAAGTGAGTTCCAGGAAAGGCGCAAAACTACACAGAGAAACCCTGTCTCGAAAAACCAAAAAAAAAAACAAACAAAAAAAAAAAAACATGTAAAAAGGACGCTGGGCAAGGCAGCACATGCCCGTAAACCCAGCACAGAGGAGGCAAAGACAGGAGGATCCCTGAGGCGTGCTGACCAGCCAGCCTGGGGAACTAGTCTAGACTCAGGAAGGAGAAGTTCTGAAAAGAGAAGCTTCCCTGGTTCAGGACTTCACTTCAGTCTGAGTCAAATATGCTGTCCCTGATGCATGGATAGAGCAAGACACGGAGCAGGGAAGGACTCACCCTGACAGGTGGCACAGAAGAAGGACTCATCCATCCTTGGAAGCAAGGATGAGAGTGGTTTCTTCAGAAGCTTTGGGAAGACCCGGGGAAGACCAACAGGTCTGCTCACCTTCGTCAGGGTTTGCTCTCAGGGTGCCGGGGGAGAGCACTCGCTTACCGTGTTCTAGCCCAGGGTCACAAAGGTACTGTTTTTGGAACAACTGGGAGGAAGGCTCAGTCACGAACATGATTGCTTTACAAACCCAAGGACCTAAACTCTAAACTCAGTCCCCAAACCCCATGTAAGAAAAATTTGGGTGTGGTGGCACATGCTTACAATTCCAGAACCAGACAGGCAGATAGTTAAATCTCTTGGACCTCCTGGCCAGCCAGCATGGCCTACTTGGGGAGTTCATAGCCAGTGTGAGACACTGTCTCAAACAAGATGGACAGTGCCAGAGTAATGACACCCAAAGTTGACCTCTGACCAGCAAATGTACTCATATGCACACCTACACATGTGCATACACACCGGCACTCCTATGAAAAGTGTTTGGAGGTTGGGAGGTTGGAAGTGGTGGTGTACTTCAATGATAGAGCACTTGTCTACCATGTGCTAGGCTTTGGGGTCTCTTCCAACACCAAAAAGGAAGAAGAAGAAGAAGAAGAAGAAGAAGAAGAGGAGGAGGAGGAGGAGGAGGAGGAGGAGGAGGAGGAAGAAGAAGAAGAAGAAGAAGAAGAAGAAGAAGAAGAAGAAGAAGAAGAAGAAGAAGAAGAAAATTAATTTAAAAAAAGAATGAGCTTGGGAGTGGTTTCCGTCTATAAAATGCCTGCCATGCAAGCATGTGGAACAGAGTGTCCACAATACCCATGTAAACTGCAGGCTTGGAGGCGCACATTTGTAATCCTAGCACTGGGCAGAGAGGGCACAGACAGGCCGCCCCTGGAGCTCCCTGGATAGCCAGGCAGTCCAGCCAACTGGCGTCTGCCACACCTGCCCTGTCTCCTCCAGACCGCCAGGGGGTGCCAGCAGGCCAGGACGGCTTCCCCCACCACTCATCTCCATGACCCGGAAGCCAAGGAACAGTGCTTCCAGGTAGGAGCGAGGTGACCCCGGCTGCCAAAGGAGGGTGAGGCAGAGCAGCTATGGGGGCGCATCTAGCCCGGCGCTATGTGGGGGACGCCTCGGTGGAGCCTGACCCCCTGCAGATGCCCAGCTTCCCGCCGGACTACGGCTTCCCGGAACGCAAGGAGCGCGGTGAGCTCAGAGCGCAGGCGCGACTGCAGACCAGCGAAACTCGGCGCTGCCTGTGTGCAAAGGGTCGGGTCCGGTCGGGAGGGCGCCTGACCTCCATCAACGTGGAGGCTTTGCGGGCATGGCTGGAGCAAAGGGTTGGGACAGGACAGCCGATTGCGCGAAAACGAGGCTGCGCAGGTGCTCTTCGTCCGGGGCACAGCGCGGAGCATAGGGACGTGTTCTTTGCATCGCCATACAGGTGTCGCTCATATTTAGCTACGTACAAGAATACAAGGTCGGGGGTGGGACGGTCATGCCGTGCATCTGTCCCGTCTGGTGTGATGGTGCTGGGGGTGGAACCCAGGGCCTTTTGTGTACATGCACGGCTCTTGTTCTTCCTATGTGGGAAAATCACAGGCTTACAGAGTGACAGCTCTGGGCAGAGTCCCATTTTGGCACTTGGGATGCCCCATGGTAGCAGAGAAACACTGGCACTGTCTTCAGGGAGCCCACTGGGCAAGCAGATCTGACAGAAGCAAAACTTGAGGTGTGGAAGCAAAGGCTAAAAGAAGGATGTATATGGAACTGATGAGGCTCGCTCCAAGGACGGGTGGAGCCCTCACTTGTAAGCAGAGGAAAGACACAAATTTGCATTGCCAAAAGGTTTGTTGTGTAGGCTGGGAGATGGTTCAGTCCCTAAAGTGTTTGTCATGCAAGCATGAGGACCGGAGTTCCAGTTCCCTGTGGAACCGATAGCAGAAGTCTGTCTTCTCACCCCAGGGAGGGAAGCAATGGCAGAGCAAGGTAAGGATAGCACTGAAGTCCAGCTTGGTGAACCAGTGAGCTCTACTGCAGTCACAGGAGCAGAAATGACAAAGACAGCTGCCATCACCAAAAGCCTACCCAGCATGAGGGACCGCTTCTTTAATCTGCTTCCGCCAGGGAGCTTGGTTGAGCTGAGCTGGTCTAAGCTTGGGGAAGGAGTGGCCTGGTGAATCTGGTCCATTTCAGGGTTTCCTTAAGCTGTTGTTTACTTCCTGTTTAAGAAGCTCTGCTCCCTGGCTTGGTGGTGCACACCTTTAGTCCTGGCGCTCAGGAGGCAGAGGCAGGTCAGTCTCTGTGAGTTCCAGGCCAGTGTGGTCTACAAAGCAAATTCTAGGACAGCCAGGGCTACACAGAGAAACCCTGACTTGAAACAAAAACAAACAACCAAAAAAAAAAAAAAAGGTTTTATGTGGGAGAAAACTGTCACACACGTAAAAGGCTGGTGGAGCTATGCATGTGCTCCCAGTACAGGGGAGGTAGAGGTGGTTCCAGGGTCCTCTTTGGCCAGTCAGTCTAGCTAGTAAGTGAGCAAGTTCTGTGAAAACTTGTCTCATAAAATATGGTGGGTGAATAATTAGAGAAGACATCTAACTCGGTCTTCTGGCCTACACACACACACACACACACACACACAGGTCTTAGTGACTGCTCGGTAGGTGATGACTTGTATACAGGGAACCCTCCAAGGGATGGAGTCCAAGGACATGCATCTGGGTATGCTGGGAGGTCGTGTAATCACTCCAGAGTCCTGACCCCATGGAGTCCTTTAGTCCCAACTGAACCTGCAGCCCATCTATCCACCTGACAGCCTGCTTTGCCCACAGTCAGCCTTGAAAATGACCAGCACCAAAACCCTGGGCAAACTCAGCCAGCCCTATGGCCCTAGTATCCAGGTTCCTCCCTCATTGAACCCCTTTCTGTTTATTGTAGAGTCAGACTGGTCTAACTCACAGCCTTTCCCTTCAGCCTCTGGAGCACTGAGGTCACAGCCCCGTGTGCTCAGTGACGCCAGCCTTTGGATACCTCCACAGTTCTTTACTGCCTCTTCCTTAACCTTGGGTATGCTAGGAAAGCAGGAACAGCTTCCCCTCCCCATCCCATGCGTCCTCAAACTCCTCCTCCCCTGTCCCTGGCCTGGCAGAGCCCCCATTTCAGGTGAACCCCCTTATATCCACCCTCTACAACACAAGGACTCTGCTCTGGAATCCCTGCAGTCTCCTGTGGGCATGCCAACACACTGCCTATCCATGGTTAACATCCTCCTGGACTCAGATATGGTGGAGGGACATCATGAGTTCCTAGAGAACACAGCAGGCCTGTCTCAAAAACAAGTGTAAAATCCCATTCTGGCCCACCTCCTCCGGCTTCCCCTTTCACTGAAGGACTTCTTTCAAAGCTCCCCAGCCATATCACTAAGCCCATCGTCATTCCTCAGTTCTACCTTGATCACCTCCATCGCCCTGGACTTTCACTCACTCTTCCTCAGCTCCCTGTTGGATGCCTTGAAGCCGAGGCCCTGTCCTGTCCTGGAGACAGCTCACAACTGCCCTGTGTGCAGCAGTCCTGCCAAATTTCTCTCCAAGGGAAGCCTTAACCTTCAACTTGGGATGACATTGCTGGCTTTTGTTTTCTTTTATTGCTGTTTGTGTTAGTTTTAGTGTGTGAATGTGTACGCACCCATGCGTGTTGGCCAGAAGTCAGCATTCAGAGTGTCTTCCAATCACTCTTCACCTTCTCTCTCCCCAGGACCACCACGACCCTCCACTGCCACCTTAATTTTTAAGACAGGGTTTCATTCTGTAGCACAGGCTGGCCTCAAACTCCAGATCCCCCTCCGCCCAGCCTCTTAAGTGCTGAGATCACAGGAGAAAGCCAACAGGCCCAGCCAGCATTAGCACAGGCTAGCCTCAAACTTAAAATCCTCTTACCTCAGCCTCTTAAGTGCTTAGGTTACTGGTATGCACCCCTCTACTTTTAATGACTGACTCGGAGCTCTGCCCTCCCCTGACGCCCTTCTGTCCTCACTTTGCAGTCACTGGAAAGGACAGCTCCACCTTCCTTGGGTTCAGGCCCAAACCCAGGTGGTGAAGCCCTGACCCCAGTCCTATCGCCTCAAGGCTTTGTCACCGTTCTACCTGGAACGCTCTTTCCACAGGCGTCTTCTCATGGCCCCACTGTGGGAGCCCATTTTCAGGTTTCCTAATGGCTTTACACAGCAGGTCTGCATAGAGAGAATGATTGGACCACGGGCCTGAATGCAGGTGTTTTGTAACTAGCGAGGGGGAGGCCTTTTCTCCACCCCTTGGCAGTTATAAATAGACCTTTGGAATAAAGTTTCTGGGCTGGTGGATAAGGATCCAAGCCCACCCTGGATCTATCCTGTGTGTTTTCTGTGTCTCTCCCCTCTGTTTCTACCTAAGTCTCTTATTCCTCATCCTCAAGAGTCCTGGGGTAAATAAGTGTGGGGGCTGGTCCCCATACCCCCCTTTCCAGCACTCCCTACCCTTGGTTTTTGGTTTTATGTTTTTTTCTCCCCAGTCAGTAAGGCTGCCTTGAACCCACTCTGTAGCTCTCCTGCCTCAGCCTCCTGAGTAGCTGAGGTGACAGGCCTGGAACCACCAGGCCTTCTGTGAGAACATGTTTTAATGCAATCAAAGGGGGCTAGGACCAAGGCACAGGTCTGGAGAGGAGGTAGGCCTGCAGACCCAGCGAATCAGGTCCTGCTGGATTGACAAGGTATGGGGTGGTGGGGCACAATGGGTACACAGGCTGGGATATGACAACTATTCCTAATCCAGTGATGGCACATCCCAGCCCAGAGCTAGATACTTAAAATGTGCACCACATACATGGTGATGTTTATGTCAGCATCAGACCCCATACAATGACATTTCCAAGTCCTATAAGCTAGTGATGAGTCTATCTTGTTCAAGTACACTATGCTGGTTGCACTGGCCCACCTAATGATGCATTCCTGAGACACTTGTCACCACAGCTCTGTCTGGCAGCATGTCCATGCTGGAACTGGCATCTTTCTGTAGTGGGGAAGCAGGGGCCAGAAGGTGAACCCTGAGCTCCACCTCCATCGGGACTTTTTGGAAGACGACATCACTAGAGGAAGGGATGTGAGAGCCCTCTGTACTGTTAGATGCCCAAAAGGAACACTGGCACTCTTCCTTCTGCCAGGGCCTGGCCATAATCCGAATGGGTTCTGCTAAGCCAATGAGGGACACCCTGGTATGTGGCTTCATTTGTGCCATGTGCACCCTGGGGGTTGGTGGAGCTGGGGGCTGGCTCTGGTGCTGAGCGCCTCACCACTCCCCACAGTGATGGTGGCCACGCAACAGGAGATGAACGATGCCCAGCTGACGCTGCAGCAACGTGATTACTGCGCCCACTACCTCATCCGGCTGCTGAAGTGCAAGCGGGACAGCTTCCCCAACTTCCTGGCTTGCAAGCATGAGCAGCACGACTGGGACTACTGCGAGCACCTGGAGTGAGCCTGCCCTGCGCCTGTGCACACCACACCTGTGCACACCACACCTGTGCACACCACACGGGCGCCACATGGGGAGAGGGCTGGAGCCACCTGAGGGGCAGGCCAGAATTCCAGTGGGAGGGTTTCCTGGTGGCTGGGAATGGAGTCGGGCCAGCGCCTGTGGCACTGAGACCCTCTCTCTGTTCTGCCCTCAGCTACGTGAAGCGAATGAAGGAGTTTGAACGTGAACGGCGACTGCTCCAGAGGAAGAAGCGGAGGGAAGAGAAGGCGCAACGGATAGCCCAAGGCCAGGGAGAAGGAGAGGTGGGCCCTGAGATGGCCCTCTAGGGGTCACCCACCCGCCTCTGGACCTATCAGTGAAATAAAAGCTTTGGGTCACCTGCCCAACCCTCATGTGTACTGCTTCAAGGGTGGGAAGGAATGGTGTGGCCCCTGTACCCCTAAAGAACACAAAGCCCAAGTCCAGCTGGAAAAGCAGGTTTATTGTTGCTGCTGGAGAGCCATGGTCACCCCAGGTCAGGGGGAGTAGGTAGACAGTGCTACTTGGTGGGCCCACGAGGAACTGCTCAGAGCAGGAAAGGGATAATGGGCATGCGCAGGGGTGGGTAGTCACGGAACTCCTTCAGGTAGCTGCGATGCTTGCCTTTGGCCCAGATGGTCATCTGGGTGAAGCCCACCAAGGAGAAGAGGGCCACTGTGGGCAGAATGGGATATCAGAATAGGGATGCCCCGCCGGAAGGGAACCAGGGACTCACCACACAGGAACAAGGGACTCACCTGGAACACACTGCGTCATGATGGCAAAGCCAATCCAGGACCCTACCTGTGGACAGCACAAGCAGGGTGAGGGCACAGAGGCAAGCCCAGCATCACATGTATCCCTGGGGACGGAAGGCAGCAGTCTCCCCAAATTCAAGCTTTATTACCCCCCCCAACCCACCCCTTTACCTCATGTAGGACCTCAAACCTGGGATGAAGAAAGCCGTCCCTCACCTCATAAGTGTAGTTGGGACAGGACACCAGCAGAAATAGCCAGGTGAAGGGGTTCTTGGTGGGGTATGGGATCTTCCTGGTTTTGGACCCTGGCATGCAGGACGAGAGTAAGTCAGACCCCTTCCTTCCTTACCAGCTCACCCAGCCCCAGCAGGCCACTCACCAGCTGGCCGAAGGTCCCGAAGAGCCATGTGGATGGAGAAGTTGCCAAGCTGGCAGATCTATCAAGAAGAACAGGGTCAATCTAGAGCCCCTAGCCTCACCCGACCCAGCTACCTCACCTCACCACACTTGGTTGCCATCCCAGCCTCTTTACCACAAAGATGGTCAGCGCCAATTTAACCTGCTGGGCTCCGTAGGCTGCAGAAAAGGGAGAGCCCCGTAAGAGGAAGGTTCATGATGGGGTCACAGGGTGAGGGCACTGTCTGAGACCACTTACTAGGGGGTGTGTAGAGAGGGTGGTTGATGTAATAGGCCATCCATGCAGCAAAGCCCCAATAGTAGGTGCAGTTCTGAAAGAGAGCAGATGTGTTAGCCTAGGGTGGGCGGGTGCTGCTGGTGGGCAGAGCAAAAAGAGGAAGGTGCTCACTTTGAAGATGTTTCTCAAAGGCATGGTTCCGTGAGAGAAGCGGTGCACGAAGAGTGTCTCCAGCAGACGCTTGATGTAGTGGAAGGAGTGGCAGATGCAGGCGAGGCTAGTGGGGATAGCGGACTCAGCTGGGGCTGATGCAACCCTCCCCCCCTCCCCCCCACCCTCTTCCGGGCCCCACTCACTGCACCACTGTGTGCCGACTGGATGTGAAGTCATATTTGTGGCCATAAATGAAGGGTACCCGGAAGTAGAAGAGCAAGTAGATGAAAAGGGGCCCAGCATACTCAGTCAGGAAGACCTGGGAATACCCAGAGACAAGGTGAGGAGCCACCCTAGGGTGGCTGATGGCAGAGACCAGGGAAGGGGTCAGGGCTCACCGTCACCCAGCTGATCTGGGCTCCCAGGTCCCGGAAGAAGAGTGTGGCTGTGGTGCCCACAGGAAGCTTCTGCAAGACATCTTCATCTTTCAGCGACTTTCCCTCTACAGAAATGAGTCAGTATTCAGGTGCTGCCCTGGTATCTGGACCCCAGGAGCCCAAGGGAAAGGCTGGTGGACAGCTGTACTCACTGGGGTCCAGGCGGAGGGACTGTCGGGCAGGGTACCACTGCGGGTCTGCTAGGAGAAGGTGAGGGGTTGCAATACCCAGTCTGGCTGGGTTCAGTCTGCCCACCCTAACTCTGGGACCCCCGGCTCCTCCCACCCTGTGCAAGGACACAGGGCCAAACAGCAAGAGGATTTTGTCCTTTGGATAACAAGAGCATTCCTGCTGGTGGCCACACGGGGGCAGCCTGCACAGTCCGAGGGCCTGACTGTGCTCCAGTGTGCTGACAGGCCACCTCTACAAGCCCCTAAGGAAGCCCAGGTCCCTTCAGAAGGGTGACCGGAATGAGGACAGAAGTGTAGGTGCCTGGACTCACGTGTCTTGGTGAAGAGGGTCTTGATTTCAGCAATGGTGGCCTGAGGCTCCACCTAAGAGAAAACGGAATCAGCCCCACAGGAGCCTAAACCCAGGATCTGGGGCAGGGGTGCCAGGAACAGGCAGGTCAGGATCAAGCCGGCTGGCTTTACAGACACAGGGCCCTTCCAGGCGCCTTGTCCCTTCCCTACCAGGCAGCCAGCTTCCAGCCCCGTGCAGGGACCATGGCTGCTCACTCTAGCTCAGTGGTTCTCAACCTTCCTATGCTGTGACCCTTTAATACAGTTCCTCATGTTGTGGTGACCCCAGCCATAAAGTTATTTCGTTGTTACTTCGTAACTGTAATTTTGCTACTGTTATGAATCTTAAGGTAAATGTCTGATATGCAGGGTCGCGACCCACAGGTTGAGAACTGCAGCTGTCGATGAAGGCAATACCCCTTGTGTGCCCTCTGAAGGACAAGGGGGCTGCCAATCTCTGCACAGCCCTACAGCTCTTGGCGCTTCACCACCAGGGTCACAGTCCTACCTTGTCCAGGAAGCACAGCTTCTCCCTTGTCTTCGCATCCAGAATCTCCACCTCAAAGAAGAGAACCGCCTTTTTATGCTTCTTGGCTACCTTGTGAGGCATGGGCATGGGAAGAGCATCGAGGCCTTGGTGGGCCTCCTTGCCCGCCATGCTCAAGCTGATATCCATGCCACTGCCGGCCCTACTGCTCTGCCTACCAGGCTGTGATGCCCACTGCCAGCCGCCAGCCCCCACCTCCGACCTCCCCTCACAAAGCTGCTCTGAGCTGGGCTGGGCAGCATGATCAAATTCTGCCACGGTGCTGGAAGGAAGCCTGTGTCTGACCAGGCCCAGCCAGTTTCAATGCCAGATGTAACCTGAGTGGCACCAGGGCCAGGCCCGGCTAAATATAAAACCATCCCAGCCGAGTCCCCCAAAGGAGCCACACCACAGTCCTCCCCTGGGGGCTACCCTCATAGAGGCAGTTGGGTGGACACAGGTCCTCAAAAGTGCTAGGGGCAAGAAGATCTCCCAGAGAAGGAAGATCACTCCAGCCAGTGGCAGGGGGTGGCTAGCCCAACCCCAGCCCCAGTGCCCAGCTCTGGAGGACAGGTTACTGGGCCTGGGGAAATGCCAGCTATCTGGAGAATCTGTGAGACAGAGCTTCCATTTCCACTTCTAAGCTGTAAGGGACACTGGATTATTTCCCTTGTGCATCTGTGTTCCCAGGGAGGTGACAAATTCCAGAGTTGTTGGTGAAGCATACCTATCCTAAGTATGGAGAGGAAAGAGTGAGCAAAGCCCTCCACCCCTCTCCACCCACCTCACTTTTCACCAGTTCCACCACACCTGGTTCAAAACCACCTACACGGCAGTCTACCACATCAGGCTAACATCAATGTGCTCACCCATGGATGAGTCTTGCTCCAAAGCCTTCAACGCACAACCCAGGCGGCCTGCCTATACCCCTGGGGTCCACAGCCCCCAAAGGAGAAATCCTAGACTAGAGCTAGACAGTGGTACACAGGAACAGAGTAAGGAGACAGCCCCAGGGGATCTGAGCCATCTGCCCCAGAAGGTCAGAGGAGGCTGCTGGCTGGCACGGTGCTCTGCACTGCCCACGCTGGCCGGGAGAGACCTGAGGGCCCTATGGGGATCCACGACTTCTCATCCTAAAGGAGGGGGCATCACGGGACAGAGAAGCTGGCCACTGCCACCTGCATGCTCCCAACAGCAGAGTCCTAGGGCCCATCCTTCAGCCTGGCCTGCTAGGGGTCCCTGAGAGGATATGCCTGACCCACATGAAGCTAGCTAGCAGGGGGAAGCATGTGCATGTGTGTGTGCATGTATGTGGAGGGAGGCCCCACGAAGGTGACCCTACACACTGAGGCAGCCTTGCAGGGCCTGGGTCTGAACTGAGAGCAAGGCTCCTATGCCAGCCAGTGGCACCCTAGCTGGCTTGCTCATCGATGCCAGAGCCTACATCCTGCACACAGCACAGGAGAGTGCACAGAGATCACCTGCTATCAGCTGCAAACTCTGACTCACCCTGTGGCCTGAGGGGCAGAGGACGGAACCCCACAAGAACAATACCAGACCAAGAGTCATACATTGGACCCCACTAAAGAGAAACGAGAGGGAATGAGTACTTGAGGAGTGTGCTAGAAGGGGCTAAGCGGCAGGGCTCTGGGTTGCAGATATATTAATAGTTGCTGGACCCCATGAGCACTGTGCACATGCTCAGAGTCCATGTGAATCCCAGGAAGGCAGCACAATGTCCACTGGGAGAGAAGGCCACGGAGTTCCTGCTGAACCACTCAATAGCTTAAAATACAACCAGCCCCTCTCCCTACTGGGCCAGCTGCCGGGGAGGGCTGAAACCCTACTCCCTCCCCCAGCTGGGACTCTGCAACAAGGCCAGGAGTCCTGGTGCACCAACTGGCTGCAAGTGGGTGGCAGGAAAGCAGCATGGAGAGGGGCCACACCGAACAGCAATTCCCAAACCTGTGACAAGGACAGGAGTGCCTGAACCAGGTGAGTCAGGGGCCTCCCACGTCCTGCCCAGGCCCCAGATCCCCACAGCCGTCTTCTCCCAGTGGGCCAGAGGCCATTCTAGATGCGATTTTTGCAACTCCTTGAGCCTCTAGAATGATTTCAAAATCAAAAGCAGGATAAAAGCTATGTTAAGTGTACAAAGAGGTTGGCTGGGTGAAAGAAGACAGACTTCCAGGCTGAGAGTGGCCAGGACCAGCCCAGGGCAGACAGCAGCCTGCTGGTGCCTCCACGGCGTGGGGGAGGGGGCGTGGGGGAGGGGGCGGGGGGAGGGGGCGGCAGCAGGGGGAGATGCTCTTGGTGAGTGATGCAGAGGTGTACTGACACTCTGGTGGGGCTGCGCAATAGAATGTGCTGAATGCCACTGGTTGTGTACTTTTGGGGGTGGGGGTGGCACTCAGGGGCAAGACTGACTCTTTAGCCCATGATATCCTTAAACTCCAACACTGTCTGAGCTTCCCAAGTGCTGAGGAATTAGTTGTCTACCACACCCACTTGAACTGTGCACTTTTATTTACAGTCACAGGAACTCCAAAAGCTCTGGGATTGTATGTAGCGCCTCTCACATAGTGAGGCAGGTACTGTACCAGAGTTACACCCCAGCCCCCACAAGCAACAGACAGACAAAGTGTCCAGCAAAAAGGAAAAGACAACACAGCTCTAGGGAATGTAGGATCTGCTCTCTCCCAACTAAGGAGAGTGGGGGGAAATCCATGTGCACCTCTTAGACCTCAGTCCCCACTGCACCCCTCAATCACTGCTACCCCTACCCTGTACTTGACACACACACACACACACACACACACACACACACACACACACACAGGGATCAGCCTAAAGTACAACCCTGAGGGGCACCCGGGTCTGGAGTCAGAGCACAGCAGGGTACTGAAAGGTGCCCATACATGGGTCCTGAACGCTGAGGGCAGGCAGCCAGCAAGCTCTGGCCCCTCCTGGAGAGAAAGCAGCACAGCTGAGTTAAGGAAGGGAACCCTACAGGATAGCTACAGATAAGGGTAGTCCAGGAGGGTAACCTGAGTCCTCAGGCTGGGGGACCCCCTGCTGCTGAAAGCGCAATGGGCAGGGTCAAAGACAAGGGCAGGAGCCCTGGCACAGGGCACCCATGCTGCTTCTGCGATGACAGTTCCACTGTCTGTAAAGAATTCTCACCCACAGAGACTGAGATAACAAGGCCAACCCAGCCAACAGCAGCTCCTGCTAGCCCAAGGTCAAGGACAGCAAAGCAGACTGAGAGGCAGGAAGAAGCCCACCCTAAAGGACGGGAGGGGGATGGCCTTGGCACTCCACTGTGTGGCAAGATCAAGGTTGATGCAATAGAGAGACGCTTGTCCCTTATTCTGAGACTCGGAGGTCTCACTCTTGAGGTTGGCCCAGCCTGCACAAAGAGAAGCATCCCTGCATCACCTGTCCTGGGCCTGGATGTTTTCTGGCCCCTAGAGTGGCCCCAGGGGGAACACAGCTCAGCAATAACCCTAGGGAAAAGTCACCAGGGTCAGGCCTGAGGTCCCCGCACAGCTCCCCCAGGCCTGTTCTGGCTGCTCCTTCACCTCTGCAGGAGCTTTGTCCCGCCCAAAACCACATCAAAGGCAGCCATCTGGTAAGGGCCTCCTGCTCCCTGGGTGATTCTGAGCCTATACAGCACCCTGGTTCTGAGGCACCCTACACAGAGAATGGATCAGCTCACCAGGTGCCAGCCCCCAGAGAAACTGGGGTATCCCTCAATGGTGACCCAAGAGCTGATAGGCTCTGCATGGCCTAGAGGTAGCAACACACATTCCCTGGACACTAAGCTTTAAAAAAAACCACTTCCCATCTATGTGGCCTTGACAAGCTATCCACTTCCTCAGCTGCAAGGGGGGCTCTTTCCAACTGCTACCTCCCATTGTTAGTGTAGGAGTTAGAGATAACAAAAAAGAAAGGAAGCAAAGCACAGGAACACTTAAACATCTCCCATCCAGAATAAATGCCACCAAAAGCAAACACTGGGCCAGCCATGGCAGCACAAGTCTATAACCCCAGCACTGGGAGGTGGAGGCAGGAGGATCAGAAAATGGGAGTTACATACCAAAATTCTGTCTCAGAAAAAAAGGAACGCAGGAGAATACCATATTATTGGACTGACTGCAGCAGAAGGGTAGTGGCCGATGTGCAAGGCAGCCAGCCAGGCACTGGCTGAGCACTCAGGCCCCTGGTCCTGCAACCTTGACTGTATCCATGAAGGGACCCAAGGTCAGAGGGCTGTGAGAATTATGCCCTACCCAGCTGGTGGCAGTGAGCCTGACACAAGCAACAGGGGACCATGTGGGCGTAGGGGACTGAAAGGGGGCGGTGACAGCCAGGAGAGGCTGCAATACTTTCCACTGCCCCCTTGTGCCAACCGGTGGAAGGAGAGGCAGCACAGTCCTAACCATCATGGTCAAGTAAACAGCGGGGGTGCAGGATGGAACCGAGAAAGCCCGAGGCTTCCTCTCGCATCAGAGAGACCTTGGGGAGCTACCACCTGCCTCTCTTCTCTCTCCCTCCCCAGGCCTCGGGCACTGCTCTAAGTACAGACATGGGAACAACACTACCAAGCCTTTCTCTCACTTCTAGCCTCTGTCAAGGGACAGGGTCTAAGGGAAGAACAAACCGCAGCAACTTGTATTGTCACCAAGAGCTGCAGGAATCCAAGATGGAGAAGCAGAGGACAGGGACAGTTGCAGCTGGCATGGTAGCTCATGCCAGTAATCCTAGTAAGCCCTCATGAAGCAGGGTAGGAAGCCACCCAAAGTTCAAGGCTAGGCTAGTCAGAAAGACCTATCTCAAAATAATAATAATAATAATAATAATAATAATAATAATAATAATAATTAGAGCTAAAAACAAGGTAAAGGAACGAAAAGGCTGGCTAAGACCTCCCTGAGAAAGACCTGCCTGAGCACTGGGGAAGGACACAGCCATTCACCCATCTAGGGAAAGAAGTTCCAAGCAGAGGCAACAGCCAATCAAATACAGAGGCCCTAAGGCTGCACTGTGTCCAGCATGCCTGAGGAGCAGGGAGGGGGCCAACATGAGAAAGAACGGGAGGCCAGAGCAGGGAGAGACTCAGCTGTACAAGGCCTGGTGGCCATGGCGAGGCCTTGGCTTTGACCTGGGCTCCAACGGGACTCCCAGAGAGTTTCTGAGCAGAGAAGGGCCACAGTCTCTTTCAAGTGTTCACAGGTGCCGGTGCTGGCGGAACAGTCTGAGGGGATGAGGCAGACAGAGGCTAGGAGACAGTGAGGGATGGGAGAGGGTGCCTAATGGTTGATTCTAGACAGATGGACATGGAAACAACAGGCTCAAGAGAGTCTCAAAGTAGGGATGAAGGAGCAAGAGTGTGACCTGCTGAGCCCAGCAGGAAGGAGCAGCCCCACGAAGGCCAGGCTGAAAGAGTGGGGTCTGCAATGTCGGCATGCCACAAGGACTCAAGATGCATGCGCCTCTTCACAAATGTGCGGGCCCTGCTGCCCCAAGGTTCTCTGCCGATAAGCAGGACCACGGCTGCAGGGCTCCCGTCACAGGTCAGGTTGGTGCAGCCACCCAGTCTTCCAGGTCAGCCACTAACTCGTGCACCTAGGACTCTGGGTATTATTCAACTATGGGACCTGCTCAGTGACTCTAGGTGGGAACACGGGCAGTTACAACCCTGCCCAGACACAAATGCTTCACAAGTACGTCTCCTTTCATGCCCCAGTAGCCTGAGGAAGCAGGAACTGTAGGTGTCTTAGTTATTTTTCTACTGCTGTGATAAGACCAAGACCATTTATAAAATAAAGCATTTAATTTGGAGCTCATGGTTCCAGTGGTTAGAGTCCATGACCCTCACAGCAAGGAACATGGCAGGAGGCAGGAAGGCATGGCACTGGAGCAGTAACTGAGAGCTCACATCTTGAAACATAAACACGAGGCAGAGAAAGACAACTGGAAATGATGAGGGCTTTTGAAACCTTCAAGCCCATCCCCAGTGACACACCTCCAACAAGGCCACACCTTCTAATCCTTCCCAAACAGTTCCACCAGCTGGGGACCAAGTAGTAAAATATGTAACTCTGTGGGGGACACTGTCATTCAAACAACCACAGCAGGCTTCACATTCACATCCCAGATGAGGAAGCAAGGTCCACAAGCTCCGAAGCACAACCAGGTCACCTGGGAATGAATGCCTGAGCCAGGATGTCAGCCCTTCCAAAAGCTGGCCATGAGTTCACAGCGATGCAGAGAGCAAGACAACCCAGCCACAAAGCCAGCACCTCCATGTGGCAGAGCAGCATGCTCTCTCTGCTCAATGCTACAGAACCTCTCTGGTCCTTCAGCCAGCTGTTGCAAGCACTCATGAGGCATAAGGGCATGTACATTCTTCTTAGAGTTATTGCTGAGCCCAGACGACAGAGACCTGGCCCAACTGTTGGCCTAAGCACGGTGCAGGCAGCTTACCAGTCACAGACAGCTTCCCCGTGTTCACCTGAGACTCCAGCTCAGTGTTTCTGGCTGCCATTCCCTTTTACTTTCCAGAAATACCCAGTAACCCTAATAATGTTATGATAGCTGATGACTGGGACACAGCTGCCAGAAAACCAGAACAGACTGCACCTGCTCTAACCCAAACTCGCCCTTCCCTAGCGGTCTTGGCATTTGACTTCATTTCTCCAGGGCGCACCAGGGGCAAGGGAGCGTTCCTTCCCTACCAGGCTCTTGTGGAGACAGTAGTGGGAACAGGCTGCCCAGGGCAGGAACAGCAGAGACACTGGCCACCTATCTTGGCCTGTGACCAGGCCTTCGTCTCCAGTCCCTGTGGCAACATGACAGGAGCCAGGGTCTGAACACCATGTCCACAGGCTCTCAAGTCAGGACTGGCACCAAGTGCAGAAGCCACAGCAGTGAAGTGGAGGAGGGAAGGGTGTGGGGAACAGTGGCTGAGAGCTTACATCTTGAAACATGGGGGGAGGGGAAGGAAGAGGGGGAAGACTGGGCTGGAGAGACCGCTCAGCAGGTAGATGCTTGCCACCAAGCCTGATGACAAGGTTCTATCCCCAGGATTCACATGGTGGAAGGAGAGAAGAGATTACTGTAAAGTACCCTGACAGCAACATGCAAGCACACAGATGTCCAAGCACACCATAGCACACACACACACACACACACACACACACACACACACACTATTTTTTTCTGTTGGGGATTTCTATTTGTTTTGTTTTTGAGACAGGATCTCACTGTACATCCCTGGCTGGCCTGGAATTGGCCAGGTAAACCAGGCTGGCCTTGAACTCAAAGATCTACCTGCCTCTGCTTCTGCCCAACAACATTTTTTCTTTGTGCTGAGTGTAGCAGTATATACTTTTAAACCCAGTATTCTGAAGGTAGGGGAAGATAGATCTCTGTGAGTTTGAGGCCAGCCTAATCTACAGAGTGAGTTCCAGCCCAGCAAGGGCTACAGAGTAAAAGCCTATCTCAAAAAGCAACAAAAAGCTGCACTGACCTCTAGCATCACAAAGAATTAAATAAAAATAAACAAAAGTGAGGTATGGCTGAATGGTAGAGCATTTGACTAGTATATGCAAGGCTCTTAGGTTACATCCTCAGCATGGCACAGAGGTAGGAAGGGACATCCAAGACCCAGTTATCCAGAAGGCAACTCACACAGTCACACACATGGACACCAGCACTACAACACAGTTTACCTGAAAGGGCTGGCCAGTCTCCATTTTCAAATGCATGCAGAATGTATTACCTACACAGGGCACATGGGTGCTACAGAGGAGCCAAGGGCTGAACCAGAACCCCGTGTACCTACTTCTGCTAACCCAGCCTGGCACAGTGAGGCTATACCCAGGCCATCTCCTAAAACCAGAGAAGCCAAAGGCAGGGTGAAGCAACAACTCCATGTTTTCCTATGGCAGGTGAAGGCTACCCTCCCGCCTGGGAAAGTAGAGCTGTCTCCAACACTAGGTAAGGTCAGACAGGCAAATGGGAATGTTCACAATGACTGCTGTGGGCTAAGTGTGGCAGTCATGCCTGAAATCCTAGCACGGGGCAGAGGAAGCTGCATCCAAAGCTAACCTGGGCTACATAGCAAAATACTGTCTCAAATAAAATTAAAAATAAAAAGATTGCTATAGCACCACCCAGTGGACTGGCAGGAAGAACCCTGCCCTAGTTGCCAGAATCAGGAAGTCTAACAGTTGCCCAGCATCTACGGCTTCAAAGGAAGGGCTGAGACCTAGACTTCACACGCAGAAGGCCCTGAACTCAATTCTTACCAGAAAAAAAAAAAAAAAATCTTCCTGGTGGCTGGGCTATATCTCAGTGGACAGCAGGAGCTTAGTTGTGTACAAGGCCAGGGATTTTATCCTCAGCACTTCAGGGCCGGATGGGGCAGCCATCTCCAAACACCCCTATCACACTGATGTGGTCCACCCAGAAGTCCTCCCCAAGCCTACAGTCACTCCCTTGCTCTCCTTCTCTTTCCCTCAAGGGCGTGGCCAGGCAGTATGCACATCTGCCTTACTGCTCTCACAAGGCTGCTGGAGTGAGACTGTCACCCTACTGAGCAGAAACTGCAGCTGGGGAGCACAGGTCTCCAGCCCCAGGACAAGGCTAAGGACTCAGAGGGCTGGACCTCACCTGATTCTGTTCCTTAGTATGGATGAGCCCCCACTGTGGGGGCTGCAGCCTGGGCACCCTCTGCCCTCTCCAGAGGTGCACCTGTCCTCTCCCCGGGCCCTCACACCTATCACCCTCTTGCAATTGGTGATCTAATACAGGCCTCTCTCCATTACAGGAAGACTCTGGCAAGCCAGGAAGCTTAAGGAAGCCGAAGACGCTGAACCTGAGGATGGACTGACTCATCGGCCACTGTCCATTGTGCCCACTGCTGATTCCACCCAAGCCAGCAGGCAGGTGAGTCTGTCCATGAGCTCAGCTTGCCAAACAGCCCTCTAGGATCCTCACTCACAACTCATTCTTAAAGAAAGATTTCTTCTTTTTGTATGTGAAAAACCACAGCACATTCAGGTCTCTGGAGATTCAGCCATGGAAAGAGAGAAGCTTGCTGAGTATATATATAAGGTCTCGTTTCAACCCCAGTATAAAAGAGAAGCAACAAGAAAATGAATATAGTAAGTAGTTCTATATAATATATGAGAAGGTAACAGGACATCCAAAGTGAAGCATGAAAAAGAGAAAGGGGTGTGCTGTGTGCATGAGGCAAGTGTAGATTTTTACATAAAGTGGTCAAGAAATGCCTCCCTTGCCATACTGAAGGAGTAAAGAGCTCAAAGGCAGCCATCCTCAAGGGAAGAGCAGCTGTGCACAGACCTGAAATGAAGCACAGCAGGGGCTCACACTGTAGCCTACAGTCATGTGCACGAGAGAATGGAGAGGTGTGAACAGGTGACATGGCAGACGGGCCCCCAAGGGTGGGGTGAGGATTTGGTCTTCTACTGTGAGTGGGAGCTTTGGAGAGCTCTGGACAGAAGAGGGTAAGGCCTGACTTGAGTTTATTTTTGCTTGCTTTGTTTTGATTTTTAACACAGGGTTCACTGTGTAGCCCTGTCTGACCTAAGAGCTCACTCTATATGCCATGCTTGTAGTGATCTGCTGCCCCCTGAGTGCTGGGATTAAAGGCCTGAGCCACCACCCCCAGCTCTGGCTTGGGTTTTTAAAGGATCCTTTTGAAAATCAGTCTGGGGACAGAGTCCAGCTCAAGGCTGGGAAAATAATTCCCTCAAAATTCCAATGGTGCTAGGCACGGTAGCACGTAGAGGTAACTCCAGATAAGAAACCACATCTCAAAGACTCTTACACTGTACTTCCCTCAAGTCCTATGCATGTGTGTTACTGAAATTACTTTGGAGCTTGACAGTATAGCTCAAGAGTAAGGCACAAGTTGCATGCACAAGGCTCTGGGTACCATCCCCAGCAATGAGAAAAAAAATAATAATAACCAAAAAAAATTTTTTTTCCCCTCAGGTTAGGGTGGGAAAATGATGGCTTTGGTGAAGAAACTGGCTAGCTCTGGCTAACGGGCCAGCTCTGGCCACTACTGGGGTTTCACTGTTGCTTTTGTTTTACTTTTGTTCTTGTGGGGGAAAAAAAAAAAACCTAACTATATAGCCCAGGCTAGCCTTAAATGTCCATTCCTTCTGCCTCTGTCTAGAGTGCCGGGATGCCAGGCTGCTTACACCTGGCCCCACTGTACATTTTTATAAAATCAGGAACGACTTTTACATTGTTTGTTTGTTTGTTTTTCAAGACAGGGTTTCTCTGTGTATCCCTGGCTATTCTGGAACTCGATCTGTAGACTAGGCTGGCCTCGAACTCACAATGATCTGCCTGCCTCTGCCTCTGGAATGCTGGATTAAAGGTGTGCACCACCACTGCCTAGCTGACTTTTACATTTCTAACTGATTTATTTCAAGACACATGTATGCAAATGGAATTCCAACATCTAGGTCCATACAGAGACTTCTGGAACACCCCACCAGGCCTGCTGGTTGGCACCCCAGCAGCTCCTGCGCCTCAGGAGCCCACCTGAGGAGGGGCTGCTGGGCCAGGCCCAAAAAGCCTAGCAGATTGATCCTGGCCCTCTTCAGACCAAGCATGCCAGCCTGGCTTTAGCCTACCACTGTGGTGGGGCTGAAGCCAGACGGGCAGAGGGAAAGAGCGTGCTCACGTTTGACAAGAAGGGCCGAGGAGAGGGAGGCACAAGGGCACGGCCTGCCATTAAACAGGAGAGGACACTGAGGTTGGGAGGGAAGCTGAAGGTGGGACTCAGGTTTGGACATACTATTTTGTCTTGTTAGTTTGGGAGTTTTCATTTTCAGTTGTTTAGTTTTGTTGTTGTTTCGTGTGTGTGTGTATGTGTGTGCCCATTAAACACACACCTGGAAGCTAGGCATCCCAGCACTGGGAGGATGAAGCAAGAGGATCTCAAGTTCAGGCCAGCCTGGGCTACATGGCAGAATCTTTATCTCAAAAATAAAAAGAATACACCTGGATCTGGATGTGCTCCAGGTGTGGCTCTCAGTGGCAGGGTTCTTGCCTAGAAGACACAAGGCCCCAGATCCCATCCACAGCACTTTTAAAAAAAAAATGTATTTTACTGTTTATTATCACTACTCCTGCTTGAGCAACGAGAGTGATTTATCCCACCTTATTGTGGGGAGGCTACACATGGGTACTTGTGTGTGTCTGTCACATGTTTGAAGAGGTCAGAAGACAAGCTCAGAAGACAAGCTCAGTTGTTACTCCACCTTGTTCTTCTGAGACGGGCCTTTCACTGGCCTACAGCTCACTGATTCCACTACTCTGGCTGGCCACTGAGTCCCAGGGATGTCTCTTGCCCAGCACTGGGATTACAGCCATGCACCCGGGTTTTTCACACGGGCATTAAGAATGAAACTCAGGTCCTCATGTCTGCACGGCAAGCACTTTACCAATTGAACCATCTCCCAGCACCCAATTATTTTATTAATTTGTTCATTTCTTAAGGACCATGTATATGGAGGTCAGAGGACAATTCTGTGGAGCTGGTTTTCGACTTCCATCTTTTCTTGGGTTCTAGGGGCTCGAACTCGGGTCCTCAAGCTTGCATGGCAAGCACCTTTATGCTAAGCCACCTCAGCAGCCCTCCCACCACCTTTTCCTTATATTTATTTATTTTATGTATGAGTGTTCTGCCTGCATGTAAATATGTGTACAACGTATGTTCCTGGTGCCATGGAGATCAGAAGAGGATGTCATATCCCCTGGAACCGGGATCATAGATAGTTGTGAACACCAAACTCTTACAGGTCCTCTGTAAGAGCAACAAGTGCTCTTAAATGCTGAGCCATCTCTCCAGCCCCTGCCACCACCAACATTAAAATTGACATGTAATTTATTTTTACCTCAGAATGAAGTTACTTGTAAATGACATCATCTCTAGACTACTGTACTGAACATTTTATGTAAACATTGATGGGATTCTATTAGTCTATAACATCTAAACAGTAAGTTAATACCAAAATATTATTACCTTTAATCCCAGCACTCAGGAGGCAGAGGCAGGTAGATCTCTGAGTTTGAGGCCAGCCTGGTCTACAGAGTGAGTTCCAGGATAACCAAGGCTACACAGAGAAACCCTGTCTTGAAAAAAAACAAAAACAAAAACAAACAAACAAAAAAAAAAACCCGAAGCCAGGAATGGGTGTGATGTGGATACTTCAGGAAGTTAAGGCAGTAGCATCAGTGACTTCCAGAGAAGCTGCTGTAATCTGCCTTGAGGCTGAGTTTCTCTCTCCTCCCTAACACCCTGCAGCACGTCACTAGAGGCCAGCCTTCCCTGCTGATCAAATGGAGACTGTGAAGTGAGGCAGGATCTGCTGTAGGCCAGGCTTGCTGAGGCCCCTGACCCCCTGCCTCTGCTGTGCTGAGACAACAGGATGCTGCCACCATAGCAGGGTCTTCACTGTCTTAATGTCAACACTAGCTGTGTTCAAAGGCATAATGGGGAGGGAGAGAAAAGAAAATAGAGTTGAATAAACCACCCCAGTTCCTCAGCCCAGACTGCTGCGTTAGCTGCAGGATGCCCTGCTTCATCTATGATGGGAATGTCCACAGTCAGGGCCAATGGTGTACACCTGCTATCCCAACACCTGGCAGGTTGAGGCAGGAGGATTGCCACGTCAGCCTAGGTTACAATACTGAGACCCTATCTCAAGAGCTAACCTAAGAGGCTGGCAAGTACAAGGACCTGAGTTTGACTTAAGACTACGGGGGAAAGCCAGGAGTTTAATCCCAGCACTAAGGTATAGGCAGGATTGTCGCCTAGGTTACACAGTGAGACTCTCTCTCAAAAAAGAAAAGAAAAGAAAAGAAAAGAAAAGAAAAGAAAAGAAAAGAAAAGAAAAGAAAAGAAAAAGAAAAGAAATGGATGGATGGATGGATGGATGGATAGATGGATGGAAAGGTGGGTGGATGGATGGACGGATGGATAGATGGATGGGAAGGTGGGGGGGTGGGGGGGTGGATGGATGGGTGGATGGATGACATCACTCTGCCATAGTGGGCAATCTGGGCTCAAGTCCCAGTCTAGCTCCATGGCAGCTGCAGGGTCAGTCAGGCCATGCAGGCAGTGTTTGGTACTGCACCACTCAGCTCTGTCTGAGGCTCACTGCAGTGGCCTCCTTCAGTAACCTAACTTCCAGGGCTCCTCAGGACAAGTCTGGGCAAGAAAAACCCCACAGCCCTAGAAGCCAGACCCTAACCCTCAGCAGGGGAAAGAGAGCAGAGCAGAGAGGGCAGAGAACCAGAGGACACAGGGTTGGGGAACCAGGTCTGCAAATGTGAGCTCCGAGCCACGGCGGCTCCCTGGGAGAAGTATGGAGATCAGGAGGCTTGGAGCACAGCAGTCTGGGACTAACGGAGCAAGTCACCGTAGTGCCTGGACGGGTTTGGTTCTTAGGAGCCTTCTGGATGCTGGGGGAGAAGGACAACAGTGGAGCAAATGTAGCTACAAAGACAGTGTGAAAGGATCAGGGGCCCTGGACTAAGAAAGGTAAAGAGGGGGGAGTCGGGGGAAGGGTACCTTTTTCCTGGCTCCTGGGACACCACTAACTAGCACATGCCACCAGTTTTCAGAAAAAAAAAACAAAGTGTGTATGTCAGAGCTAAGCAAGGTGAAGCATGTCTGTCATCCTGGCACTCAGGACACTGAGACAATGAATCAGCATGAGTTCAAGGCCATACTGGGATAGTAAATTCCAGGAAAGCCTCATCAATAGGAAGGTTAAGCTGATAATAAGATGCTTCCCAATTTAACATTAAAACTTTTGTGCGAGCCGGGCAGTGGTACACACCTTTAATCCCAGCACTCGGGAGGAAGAGGCAGGTGGATCTCTGTGAGTTCAAGGCCAGCCTGGTCTACAGATCGAGTTTCAGGACAGCCAGGGCTGCACAGAGAAACCCTGTGTCAAAAAACAAACAGTTTGCTGCTCCTGTAGAGTTCCATTCCCAGTGTCCAAGTCACAATGGCGGCTCACAATGTCCTGTAATTCCAACCCCAGAGGAACCAATGTCCCCTGCTGGCCTCCAGCTCTAACAATGGAAAAAAAAAAAAAAAGCAAGAAAGGAAAGAAACCGGGAGGAATGGCAAACCACAGAGCACTGAATCAAGGCTTAACTGTCTTCACAGGGACGGGAGCCGGGTCCCGTACTCAAAGCCAGATGGCCACGCGCCCCAACCCTGAGCCATACCCTCTGAGGCCAGAAGGTGGTGTGTTCTCCTCTCTGGTGGGCTTCTAGGGAGATGAATCACGTGGCTGCCAACTGGGTCAGTGACCAGAAACAGACCCTCACATCATCAAGAGATCCCAAAGCTCTGAGGTCAGCTGGAAACTAGCAGGAAGCCAGAACAGGAACACACAGATAGACAGTCAGTCAGTGTCTGTCTGTCTGTCTGTCTGTCTCTCTCTCTCTCTCTCTCTCACACACACACATACACTAGGGGGAAAAAAAGAGACCTAGAGAAAGAGAGAGAAGAAAAAGGGTTACTCTAAAACATGACACCATTGGGTTGGAATGTGACTCAGCAGAACGCTGCACAGTGCCACACAGTCACTGGCAGGAGGACCACACGTTCAAAGTCATTCTCAGCTACAAAATGGATTCAAAGCTAGCCTGGGCTACAGGCCTGTGTGAAAAGGCATGTGTATGTAGCAGACATAATCTCAGCACCCAGGAGCCCAAGACAGAATCACAAGTTCAAGAGCATGAACAGGCAATAGCCTGATTTCACAGGGACACATTTTTCCTTGTCCTTATTCCCTGGCATTACAGAAGGCCTGCACACTCCCTATGCAAAGATCACACCAGTTTTAGAAGGGACTTGAGAATACTTGTTCTTCATCCTCAAGGTGCTAGAACCAATCCCCTAGGACACCAAGTGACAGAGTAACGCTTCTGCTATACCTATCCCTAAAGATTCTGATGCTGTGGGGCTTTTTTGTTTTTTTTTGTTTTTTGTGTGTTTTTTTGTTGTTGTTGTTTTTGGTTTTTTGTGTTGTTGTTTGGTTTTGGGTTTTTTGTTTTGTTTTGGTTTGGTTTTTTTGGTTTTTCGAGACAGGGTTTCTCTGTGTAGCTTTGGAACCTGTCCTGGAACTCTGTAGCCCAGGCTGGCCTCAGACTCACAGAGATCCGCCTGCCTCTGCCTTCCGAGTGCTGGGATTAAAGGCGTGCGCCACCACTGCCCAGCTCTGATACTGTGTTTTGACAGCACCCCTAAAAGTGACCTTCCCCAACCTCCTCCTAACCAGAGCTCCACCCACCATCTACACACACACACACATGCACACATGGGTCAGACTCTGGCAGGGTCCTCCAGCACCAGAGGCTGCCTGATGCCCGTACGTACTTCCTTCCCTACCTAACTTGACAGACCAAGATTCCCACAGCCCAGCCAAAGCTGCTATTCCCTTCCCTGGGCGACAGGACTCTGAAAGTACCAAGAAGGACACAGGCCCTTGCATTCCCCAGGGCTGCCTGTAAAAGGACATAAGCTCTGCTTACAGCCAAAGCTACGCACAGCTTCCTAGCTATTTCCAGTACTTTTCTCTCTTGCAAGCAAGTCTGGGAGAGGTTGAAAATAACCAACAGTGGCCCTGTGCCTTTCCAATACAATGGTTATGTGAGGGCCCCCAAGGACTTAAAGATAAACTGTCCTCGGATAGTAGCACATTAGACAAAATCAACAGGTAAGAGTTTCACCATCCCTGGCATGAAGTCCACAGGTCCCTAGGGAAGCTACAAAATCACGCCCTGCCCAGCCATCCTGTCAGCACAGGCCTCCCACAAGGGAAGCTGGCCCTAGACAGTGTCTGCTTTCTCAGCAGGGCTCAGAGTAAGGACTGGGACCACAGGCTAGGCCAGAGATGAAGACAATCCCAAACCTGGGGTCAGAGTACTGCAGGATGCCGGCCAGCAGGGCATTAACACTTAAGAGGATATAAAGAGCTCAAACTCCAAAATTAGTAGTCATCCAGTTGATAAAAGGGAAATAAAAAGATGGTTTCTCAAAAGAAGTACAAATGGCCAAAAAAAAAAAACAAAATGAAAATAGGCCAGACTTGGTGGCCACACCTTTAACCTCAGACAGGAGGAGGGCAGGAGGAGCTCTGTGAGTTCAAGGCCAGCCAGCTGGTAAGGGCTTCACAGTGAAATGTAGGTACAAAAAACAAAACAGAAAAAAAAAAAACCACCCTAAGAACCAGATGTGGTGCCACACCTTTAATCCCAGCACTCTGGAGGCAGGCAAGGGGATTTCTGTAAGTTCAAGGCCAACCTGGTCTACACAGTGAATTCGAGGACAGACAAGCCTATAGTGACAGCCTGTCTTTAAAAAAAAAACAAAAAACAAAAAAAAACCAAGAGGGAGAGAGAGATGACTGTGAAATAACTCAGTGACTGGGAGCAACTGCTGTTCGATCACGCCCCTTGGTCAACAGTCAATCTGCATCCTAACATCCATGTCAAGTAGCTCAGACATCTGTAATTCCAGCTCCAAGGGGTCTGATGGCCTCTTCTGGCTCCCACATACATGTGCACAGACACACATAAATAAAGAAAGATGGCTTTTGTGTTTTGTTTACAAAAACTGTAGCATGATGGTGCACACCTTTAATCTCAGCACTTGGGAGACAGATGTAGATCATTTCTGTGAGTTTGAAGCCAGCCTGGTCTACTACAGAGCAAGTTCCAGGACAGCCAGGGCTACACAGAGAAACCCTGTCTTGACACCACACACACACACACACACACACACACACACACACACACACACACAGAAAAGGGTTAGCAAACGGCTCACTGTAAAAGCACTTCCACGCAGACCTGGTAACCTTAGTTCACTCTTAGGATCCCACAGTGGAAGGAGAAAATCTATTTCTGAAAATTGTCCTCAGACCTCAGCATGTGAGCCATAACACACACACACACACACACACACACACACACACACACACACAATCGCGTAAAAATAATAAACCAACACCCACATAATGGCTCACAACCACCTGTAACTATAGTTCCAGATGATCCAACCCCCTCTTCTGGCCTCCACAGACACCAGACACACATGTGGTGGACATAAAGACATGCAGGCAAAACACTCATACACATAAATAATTAAATCAAAAATTTAAAGGGGGGGCACACTGGTGACAAAGCCTTTAATCCCAGCACTCTGGAGGCAGAGGCAAGTGGATCTCTGTCAGTTCAAGGCAGCCTAGTCTATAGAGTGCATTCCAGGTCAACCAGGGCTGTTACACAGAGAAACCCTGTCCCAAAAAGCCAAAAATAAAAAAATAAAAAAGTCAGGGTGCAGCTGTAGAACCTTCATGGCTGTTCCAGGCCCTGGGTGTGCTCCCCAGTGTCACAAAGGGCAAGGAGCATAGGTAGGTGGCACCTCAGGCAGCACACAAGGACACAGATTTGCCTTTACCTGACGATTTATAACTGGGAACTTAGCTGCAGCCAGGAAGAGTGCCCAGCACCTCACCATCCCTCAGCCCGGCCTCCTGCGTGAGAAACATAAGTAAACTAAGTGCCCTAGGACAGGGCAGGCGACCCCCACAGGCCATGTCCTTTACGATCACACGCCCACTCCTTCCTCGGTATACGGTCACCAAGGCTGACCTGAACTCTGCCACGTGACAGCTCAGCTTCCCCGTATGTCAAGAGGATAAGAACCATACCTGCTTCCCACATATTAAGGCTAGACCACAGCAGAGTGGGCAGAAGGACTGGAGTGCACAGCAGTGAAAGAGTGAGCTTTGCGTGCTCCAGCCCCGGCTCCTCCCCAGTACCAAAAAAGAAAAAGGTAGCTAGACGTCTTGGTGCAAGCCTTTAATTCCAGGATTCAGGAGGCAGACAGAGCTCTGTGAAGTCAAGGCCAGCCTGGTCTATACGGTGAGTTCCAGCTAGTTAGGGATGCATAGCGACACCTTGTCTACTAAGTGTGGGGGGGGGCACACAAAAGAGAGGCTAAAGGCACTGAGCACATGTGCACGTTAGCACAGCTTTACCATGATTATGATGGCAAGCTACACTCTCATAACTGGGGCAAGCACCCCCAGCTGTTAAAACATTCTCATCTGTCACTATCAATAGCACCATGAGGTGTTAAGACCTGAACTTGACCAACCAGCTTTCCCACCCAGCCAGACCTGCCCGTCAAAGGGCAGGACTCCCTACCAAAGCCAACAATGTTATCAGAACTAGAAGTCTCTTCTGAACCAGCTCTATGCAGTGGCCAGTGTGGGCAGGCCACTTGCTCCTCTCTCTCTACTCAGGAGTCAGTGAGGCAAGGCTCTGCTGGGCTCTGGGGGGCTCTAAGTTGCCCACAGTGTAACTGAGCTAACAAGTGCACATCACCACCATCAGCTCGGCTCCTCCCAGGGTCCTGCGGTCTCAGCTCAGCCTCCTCCACTGTGTCTCGGCCTCCTCCCTTCTCTTCTTTCTGCTCTGCCTGACTCAAAAGCCTTGAGCGGCAGCTGCATCACCAGGGACCACCGTAGGAAGTAGAGATCGATATCCTGGTACTCATCAATGTGCAGTCAGGGCAGGCAAGGAGGTAGGAAGCTTGCTGCAGCACCAGCCCCTTTTCAACGCATGAACAGCCCCACAGCGGCCAATTAAGCTGCCAACCTGATGTCCCTGAAAATGCAATAAGAGCCAATACACATTCTTCAAATCCATTATGTCATTTCAGGATGAGAAGGCTAGAGAAGTTAAAAAATTTGCCCATGAGGGCTAGCTAGAGAGCTCAGTTTAAGGACTGGCTGTTCTTCCAGAGGAGTAAGTTCAATTCCTACCACCCACATGTCAGCTCACAACTGTCTGTAACTCCAACTCCAGGGAATCTGATTGATGCCCTCTTCTGGCTTCCAAAGGCACCAAACATGCATGTGGTGCACAAATATATACATGCAGGCAAAACACCCATACCTATACACATAAAATAAATTTTTTTTTAAATTCTCACCCCTGCCAGAGGCAGAGAAGGATCTCAATCCAGATCTGCTGCAAAGCCTGAAAGTCTTGCTGTCTTCCCAGGACAGATAATCAGCACAAATACTGTTACTCAAGTCAGGGCCTGGCCCAGGGCAAGCCCCTGTCCAGGGTCAGTTCCCATGTGTGCAATGCAATTGTTAACAACGCTGTTACCTGCCCCAGTGTACTGAGCAGAGGCACAGCTAAGGATTCTAGAGGGAAAATGTGTAAACTGAGCCACTCCCTGCCCAGGGCATGAGCCATACCCGTGATCATGGTCTGAGGCATGCTAAGCCAGGAAAGGTGTGAAATGCTCACAGCAGCCAGACCCAACAGCACACACCTGTACCAGCACAAAAAAAAAAAAAAAAAAAAAAAAAAAAAAAAAACTAAAAAGAAGTATGGCAGGCGTAGAGGTTCGTGACTTTAATCCTAGCACTTGGAAGGCAGGAGCAGGCAGATTTCTTGTGAGTTCCAGGACAAAGCTGCCTAAGAACAGTATCTCAAAAAAAACAAAAACAAAAAACAAAACCTAAATACATCGCACACAACCCTCTCCTGCATACACATCCTTGATGGTATTATTTCCAGCCTCATCAGAATGCTCACTAATATTTACGGTCCTTTCACCATCAAGCAGGTTTTGTTCCAAGGAGCAAGCACAGACAAGCTAGAGTTAGCCAATCCACCATTTCATCAAAGGGCCATGCCAAACTTCAGCCTCAGGCCTGGCCTCAGTGCTTGCACACAGGCCTGCTTTCTTCTTACCTATCACCTACCAGTTTTCTGCCTCTGAACAATTGCCTCAGAGCACCAGGCATGACACATGCCTGTAATGCCAATAATCAAGGTCATGGCAGGAAGAACACAAATTTAAGTCAGCCTAGGTAACGTAGTGAGACCCTGTCTAAGAATCCAAGGGGGAGCTGAGCATGGCACCACAGCAGCACTCCACAGGCAGAGTAACAGCACAGTGGTTTACAGGCACTTGCTCAGTTTGGATCTCAGAACCCACATAACAGCACACCCGTGTATCCCAAGTTGTGATGGACAGAGAAGCAGCCCTGGGTACTGCTGGCCTCCAGCCTAGCTCCAGGTTCAGGAAATGACGCTGCTTCAAAACTCAGGCCAATAATAATAAAGTGCACTGACACCCTCCTCTGGCCTCTGCACAGGTCCATGCACACACAGGTGTGACATACACCAAACACAGATAATATCAATGATGATAATAATTGTTTTAATTTTTAAATCAAGGACTAGGGATGCTGCTTGGTGGTAGAGCACTTGTTCAGCACAGTAAGAAAGGCCCTGGGTTCCAATGTCTAACATTAAAAACAATCATTTTTTTTAAATGCCTCTTGACCAACACTCTACTTTCAGAATTTTCATACTAAATCCCTGGAGGGAGCCAGCCAAGTAGGAACTTGCCTGAGGTAATAAACTGGTCTAGAATGATCTATAAGATGGGTACCTTTATAGCCTGCATGGTGATTCACACCATTCCATGAGCTTGAGGTCAGCCTGGGGCTACAGAGATCTCTCTACACGGACAGACTCTCGTGAGATTCATAGGCAGATTTACAAGGCACAGTAGCCAGCTACAGCTACCACAGGGATCGTCTCCAATGTCATCTCCAGTGGAAAAACACTAATAAAAAAAGACCTGAGCCTAGAACAGCAGCTCTCACATCAACCCTGCTGACTTTACACCAAGCCCATGGCCAACCTGTTCTAGAAGTTTCCAAGGCCTAGGCCTTGGAAGGAGTTCTCTCTCCTGCTAAATAAGCTATGAACCGAGCTGATATGAAACTTATCAAAAAGTCACAATCTCTCCTCCAGGTCGAATCCTGTCCCCCGTGCCGTGGGTCTTCCCTGTGACACTAACTGACCATGTGACAATGAGGATGACCGAAACTTTTCTGAGCATGACATTTTAGGGTTCTTGATCTGCGTATCTATTATGTGCACCTAGTTTATGCAATGCCCTAAAGACAGAAGAGGGTGCTGGAGCCCCTAGAACTGGGGTTACAGATGAGTTAGACCACGAGTGGGTGTTGGGAATTGAACCTGGACCGTCTGGAAGAGCTCTTAACCTCTAACCCATCTTTCCAGCCCCTGAGCACCAAGCCTGTCTATCCCGTCAACTGCCCCTCAGGCTGGAGGTGCAACTCAGTGCAGAGAGCTGGATTGGCATGTACAAGATCCTAGGTTCCATCTCAGCACCACAAAGTCCAAGAACAATCAGTGTGCATCACGCTATCTGAGGTATCTGTCTATGGGTAAAAGGTCTTTCTTTTTTAATTCAAGGTATTCTAGAAACTGGTTCTCTCCTGCCACCTTGTGGGGTTTAGGGATCAAACTCAAGCAGGCCTTCAAAAGGTGCCTCTACCAGATGAGATATCTCACTGTCTCCAAGGAAGTCTTTTGAGAGAGGGAGGCCTTCCAGTGGACTGCATGCTGCCTGGGGGCAAAGGATGGACTCAGTCCTTCAAAGGTATCTATTATTTTGCTTTTTTAAATTGCATTTTTAGCCAGGCATGGTGGCACATGCCTTTAAACCCAGCTCTTGGGGTAACAGGTAGATCTCTGAGTTTGAGACTAGCCTGGCCTACAGAACAAGTTCCAAGACAGCTAGGGCTACACAGAGAAACCCTGTCTCAAACAAATTACATTTTTTTTTTTATTGTACTACATGCACACTGGTGCTACAACCACGTGTGTGGAAGTCAGAGGACAACGTTGGTTCACGAAGCCATCTTACCAGGGTGGTCTGGAACTCACTGTGTAGCCAAGGATGACTCTGAACCTCTAATCCTACTGCCTTCCCCTGCAAGTCCTGGAATCACAGCATGAGCCACCATGCCTGGCTTCTGCAGTGCTGGGGATGGAGCCCAGGGCCTCCTGCATGCCAGTCAAACACTTCAGAAATCTATTCTTTAATGTGGAGAACTGACACTTCCCCCAGATCTTAACTGTGAAAGGATCGCTTCCATTTTTATTGGTCCGCACCAACAGTTCGGCAAACTGAGCTAGAGGACAATAGATGCTGCCATCCCCAGCGATGGCCTCAGTGGGCACTGGGCATATGTCAACAGAGAATAACAAAACACTGGGAAACAACTCTGCCCTCCAAGGTCGCCTTGGCTGTCTGTCTGTCTGTCTGTTTGTTGTCTATTTTGTTTGGTTGGGATTTTTGAGACAGGATCTCTAGCCCATGTTGGCATCAAAGTCACTATGTAGTTGAAGATAAACTTGAAGTCCTGATCCTCCTGCCTCCATCTCCCAAGAGCCAGAACTAAAGGCATGTGCCAGCTTGCCTGGCTTTACTCAGTGCCAGGGATCCAAGCAGGGCTTCAAGCACATTAGGAAAGTCCTCTACCAAGTGAACTGCATCCCCGTCCCCCAGTTTGGGTCTTCTCTGCCAACAAGAGCTCTGAGGACTCTGACACTGGACTACCCCAGCCACAGGGCTCTGAGAACTACGGCAAGGAAAAGACTGACACACATCAAAATGACTGACTGAAAATTCCATCTTCCACCTCTGCTTTTCAAACTGAACATGGCTTTTTCCCCAGGGCAAGAGAGGAGGTATGAAAGGGGAAAGCACACCAGAAAAAAAAAGCTTCCTTTTGAAAGTAAAAAGCTGAAGGAGGCATAAGGATTAGACCCCCACCTCCTGGTTCTTGTCACCATGCTAAAAAAGATAAGAGAATTTCTAGATTAAAGGTTTCAAAGGACCTGGGGAAATAAATAAGTATTATTATTTTTTAATATTTTTATAATTTTATATTATTATACTTATTACATATAAAAATAATCAAAATACAGATGATGACCAGAAGTAGCGGTATTCAACTTGTTTTTGTTTTGTTTTATTTTTTTGTTTTCGAGACAGGGTTTCTCTGTGTAGCTTTGCGCCTTTTCCTGGAACTCACTTGGTAGCCCAGGCTGGCCTCGAACTCACAGAGATCCGCCTGGCTCTGCCTCCTGAGTGTGTGCAACCGCCACCCGGCTTCAACTTGTCATAAAAATAAAATTATCAGCCAGGCATTGGTGATAAACGAAGGTGGTGGCAGAGGCAGGCGGAACTCTGTGAGTTCGAGGCCAGCCTGGGCTACAGAGTGAGTTCTAGGACAGCCTGGTCTGCAGAGTGAGTTCCAGGACAGCTAGAGCTGCAACACAGAGAAACCCTGTCTTGAAAAACCATAAATAAATAATTATAAATTAATAAAATTATCTCCCATGCATTGGAGATTCCTAAAGTATCGCAATTTGCAGAGACAATCAGTGGTTGCCAGGGGCTAAGGCAGTGGAAAATAGGGAGATACTGTATAATGGAGGTCATAAGAGGCCTGCCTAGCAGGAGCAAGGCCCTGAGCTCCATCCCTGGCTCTACAGCGGCACAGGCAAAGAGGGAGGAGGAGAAAACAATCTAACCTCACTCTAGTCTAAAAAGGCTGGAGATGGACAGTGGTGACATCTGAACAATATGAATAGACTTAATAACGCTGAACTATACGGTGAAAATGACTACCGAGGTAAACTGGGCAAATTTCATCACAAATTTAAAATTTGGGGAGAAATACAAGCAATCTCTCAATTTGTTAGCTTTCATTTTCAGAACTGCATGGCTCGTGGTATCTTCTTTCCCTCTCTGTGTTCTGAAGATACTAGCTGGGATCTTTCGACGACTCACTTGACATCTCTGACTTTCACATATATCATCAGGAAGCGATTAAGTAAGCATCCTACCTCAGCAGGACCATGAGTTCGAGGAAAAGATAACAGAATCTCAGGAAAACGTCAGTCAGCCCTTACCAACGCATTCTTACTATGAATGTGAGCAATCGGTTAGTGTTTTATGATAGTTACTTAAAAGTCAGCAATAACGAAACTAATAATCAGTTTGATCAAAAAGAACATCGTTTTAAGAGGAAAAGGGACCCAAGATTGAGTCAGAAGACGTAAGCTTCCAGAATGATCTTGCGCGTGCAGATTTCTTCCCCAGCGATCACGGGCTGGTTGACAGTGGAACCAACTCCCTCGCCGCCCAGGCATCCATAGCGAGGAGTGGGTGCGAAGGTCGGAAGAGGCAGGCCAGTTGCAGAGCCCCTTCCCGAGCCCCAGGCGCTGACATTGTGCAAGGATTGTGCAAGAATCGCTCGCACCAAGAACAAGTGTTCCGCACTGCACTTCTCCTGAACACCTGCCACTCGGGTCACCAAGAATGCTGCAAAAAAGCTGCAAGCTTCTCCCAGGCCCTGCAAAACCCTAAGAAAAGGCATTCTCCCCCCCCCCCCCCCAAAAAAAAGCCCTGGGTAGCATAAATATCTCCTTGCACATGCGCAATGGGATATACCAGCAGGCCCCGGGCATACTGCGCCTGCGCCATCGGCGGGGAGCCGGACCATAAAAAAAGGGTCCCGAGGTCCTGAAGGGGACTATGCGGTCTGTCTGCCGCAGCTACGGCTCGGGCCCCGCACTGCTTACCTCGTAGTGCTTCATGGCTCCCCCACAGGATGGCGCCGCTCCGCTGCAGCTCAGGTGCCGCCCTGCCGCACGGAACACTGGCGGAGAACACACGCCGTGAGCTGCGTTCCCCTAGCTCCTCCGTACGCGCCCCTCCGTACGCGCGTCCCTCCGGCCAATCAGCGCGGGGTGCACCCACCGCTCGCGCCACATGACTAACCAATCAGCGCCCGAGATCCAACGAGGTGGGGTTAACCCCCTCTTTCATCTAGGCAGGCAAGATTAAAACCCGGCCACCGACCAATGAAAAGGGAGCCTCGGCGCAGCGCGCCCTCTGGCCCCGCCCCTTGCAGTGGCGCTGTGGAAATGCAGCAAAGCCAGGCTTAGGTCAATGCACCAGAACCAGAGCAAAGCGCCGAGTGACCTGCAGGGCTGTGGCTACAGGGCTGGCAGCACTTCGGGGTGACTTCTAAGGTGCTGAGAGGCTGAGACGCCTAAGAGGTGAGACCTCAGATATCACCAGCGCGACTCTGGAGAAAGGGAAAGAAAGCCTGCACCGCATTCTGCAGCGGCTTCACTGCCCTTCCTAAGACAGCCCCGGTCAGTGGAGCTGGCCCTAAGAGTAAAAACCACGTTTGTCTCTGCCTATGTGATGGTGTGTGATGTTTGTCTCTGCCTATGTATATGGTTACTACTGACCCCACGTAGCTACTGAGCCCCTGAAATACGAAATGACAGGTGCTGCCCGTCTAAAACACATGACATCAGAGAACAGTGCAGCGGGCGATGACATGGCTTTATCTGAGAAAGGCACTTGCAGCCAAGCCTAAGGAACTCAACTCAACCTAGAGACCCACAAAACGTAAGGCTGGAACAGATTCTGACAAGTTCTCTTCTGACCTCCAACAGGCACCATGTTGTGCAAAACACACTCATAAATAAATGTAATTTTTTATTTTGTTTTGTTTTTCGAGACAGGGTTTCTCTGTGTAACAGCCCTGGCTGACCTGAAACTCGCTTTATAGACGAGGCTGGCCTCAAAGTCACAGAGATCTACCTGCCTCTGCCTTCCTAGTGCTGAGATTAAAGGTGTGCTCCATCACGCCTGGCTATAAATGTAAATTTTTAAAAGCATACTGCAGCCAAATGTGACAACACACACCTTTAGTCCCAGTACTCAGGTAGAGGCAGGCAAATCTTTGTAAATTCCAACCAGCTGGATGTACATAGCCACATCCAGGGCTACATAAAGAGGTCCTGTCTCAAAAAAACAAAATGGGGGAGAATCCACAAGCCTGCTCAGTGCCACGAGGAGTGAGTGGGTGGAGATGGACACACACACAAAACACACACACACACACACACACACACACACACACACACACACACACGCCCAGAGTCATTTGCTTGGAGGCACCAAGGCAGTCAGGTGCCATTATGGTGCAAATATATGGTGGGGTATGTGAGAGGGAGAGAGAGAGAGAGAGAGAGAGAGAGAGAGAGAGAGAGAGAGAGAGAGAGAGAGAGGCCAAATGGGTGCTGTCCCGGAGAGAGGCAGATCTGAAGAGTTGAAGGCAGTGAGGAACGGGCTGATGCGGGAGACCATGGTGACATCCAGTCCTGGGCTGCTATCAGGGGCCATGTTTGGGTCCATGGCCCTGCCACAGCCTCAATCTGTGTTGATATCCATGGCGGCTGTTACCACTGAAAGCCTTGCAACTGCAGAGGCCGCCGCCCGGAGCCACGTTGGAGTCCAGGGGCCATGCTGTTGCTGGGCCCAAGCCAATCTGAGAGGTCTGCGCTGCTACTCAGGCTCAAGGTGCTGCCGATGGCCATGTCTGGGTCCATGGTCCTGCTGCAGCTGGGGGTCTGTGTTGACGTCCATTGCCCCTGTTACTGATAGAAATTCCCACCACGCCCCCACGGTCGCGCATGCCCGGCAGGACACTTAGTCATTTCCCGGTCATACGTCCTTCATGACCCATGACCCCATAGCTGTGTGGATGCATAAAGCACGCAGCGCAAACACGTGATCTATGTGCATGCGTGGAGTAGCCATGTGGGCTTGTGTGGCAGGTGCGGCTTGGTCTTTAAAATGACCCCCGGGGTGGAGAGGTGGCTCAGAGGTTAAGAGCACTGGCTGCTCTTCCAAAGGTCCTGAGTTCAGTTCCCAGCAACCACATGGTGGCTCACAACCATCTGTAATGAGATCTGGTGCCCTCTTCTGGCCTGCAGAGATACGTGCAGACAGAACACTGTATACACAATAAATAAATCTTTAAAAAAAAAAAGCCGACCCCCCCCATCTCCCCTTCTCACACCTGTCCTTTCAGCAGGCCTGATCACATCTATCCTTTTCTCCTCATCTTCATAAAACTTTTTTTTTTTTAATAAAACTCTTGTTAGTGGATTCTGTCGTGTTTCGTAACTTTTCCTCGCAGGGTAAGAGCACCCCTAAAAACCAACAGTTAGAACAGGGGCCCATGTGGACCACGTGTTGAACCCTGCATTGAAGCACAAGGGCTGACCCTCACTGAGCTGACTCTGCCCCTCACTGGCTGGGAAGAGCCGTCCCACCTCACAGGAGTGCTGACCCCACCCCTCGAGGGCCCTGGGATAATGGACTCCCATGACCCTGGCAGAGAGAAGCTAGACCAACCCCTAATATGAGAGCTGTGCTCCTCACCTCCCACCTCACCCCCACCCGGCACTTGGGGAAGCTGGTTCCGCCACTCACCTAAAGGGGGTGGTCCCAGTAGCCTGGTCAGGGTCAGAACAACCCACATACCACCCAGACACACATCCAGGGCTTTGAGTTGGCACTCCCCAACATCTACCCCACCTGTGACCTGCTGAGGCACATAAAGGACTGGTCCTCTGGAGCCATAGCCACAGAGTCTCCATGACTCAGACAACGACAGGATTTTGGAGAGGAGATTCAGTGAGGGTTCAGCACTGATGGCGTACCAGAAGCCAGAGGCCTTGAACCTGACCAACAACACACTACACAATGAACATTTGAAAGGAAAGCTGTGTGGACAAAAGGGTGTGCTGCATGACTCTGCTGTGGATATCGCTATATGTAAATAAACTCTGATTGGCCAATAGCCAGACAGGAAGTATAGGCGGGACTAACAGAGAGGAGAATTGAGAAAGGAGGAAGGAAAGGGGAGACAGGCTGGAGCCGCTGCCAGGACAAGGAAGATGTAAAGTACCGGTAAGCCACGAGCCACGTGGCAGTGGTAAATTATAGATTAATAGAAATGGGCTGAATATAAGAGTAAGAGCTAGACAATGATAGGCCTGAGCTAATGGTCAAGCAGTTTAAATAACATAAGAGTCTGTGTGTTTATTTTATAAGTGGGCTCTGGGACTGGCGGGACTTGGCGGCAGGAGCTGGAGAGAAATTCTCCAGCAACATGACACACTGCAGCTCCCAACGCCACCAAGACAAATGAAGAGGTGATGGAGAGGCAGGAAAGATGGAGGAGTGAAGCAGATTTTTTTTTCTTGTTTGCTTTATTTAGTTTTTGTTTGTTTGTTTTCACATTCGTATTTGCATTTTTTATTTTTATCTTTTATTATTTGTTTTTTATTTTTCTTTTGGTGGGGGGCACTACAAGGGTGAAGGGAAGATACAGAGGGACTAGAAAATGAGTGGGATTGGGATGCATGATGTGAAATTCCCAAAGGATCAATAAAAAATTATGTTAATAAAAAACCAACTAAACAAAAAACAATCAATAAATAAAGAGTATACAATTCAGGGCTGAGAATATCATCACTTGGTAAAGTGCCTGTCTAGCTTGCATCCTCAGGACCACGCACACAAGGTGTACGTTAAGAAGAAGAAAATAGCCAGGCGGTAGTGGCGCACGCCTTTAATCTCAGCACTCGGGAGGCAGAGACAGATGGATCTCTGTGAGTTCAAGGCCAGCCTGGTCTACAAAGTGAGTTTCAGAACAGCCAGGGCTACACAGAGGGAAAAAAAAAAAAAAAAAGCTGCCCTGGTTATTTTTGTTGTGCTTCTGGAGACTAAACACAGGGCTTCCATGACACACCCAGCCCTTTGAGGTATTTGTTTGTTTGACTGATTGATTGATTTTGATTTGGGTTTTTTTTCTACATCTTTTCTATTATTACGTTTTAGTGTGTGGCTGTGTGTTTCTGCATATGTGCGTACATGTGTGGGGAGGACAACTTACAGAAGTTGGGTCATCCTTCCATCATGTGGGCCTGAGGGAATGTTGTATAGCCATTTCCTCCAGGACATAACATTTCATCTCTTAGGAAAGCTCATTAAGACACAGGATGCACCGGGTGGTGGTGGTGCATGCCTTTAATACCAGCACTCGGGAGGCAGAGCCAAGCGGATCTCTGTGAGTTCGAGGCCAGCCTGGGCTACCAAGTGAGTTCCAGGGAAGGCGCAAAGCTACACAGAGAAACCCTGTCTCGAGAAAAAAAAAAAAAAAAAAAGACACAGGATGTTGCCCGCTGTGGTGCTGCACACCTTTAATCCCAGCATTTGGAAGGAAGAGCAGGTGGATCTCTGTGAGTTCGAAGCCAGCCTGGTCTACAGAGCTAGTTCTAGGATAGTCAAGGCTACACAAAGAAACCCTATCTTGAGGGGGAAAAAAAGAGGGGGAGGAGGAAGAGGAGAGGGAGGGGGGAGGAGGAAGAGGAAGAAGAAAAAGGAGGAAGAGGAGAAGGGGAAGGAGGAGAAAGGAAAGCAGGCTAAGTCATGGAGGACAAGCCAGTAGGTTGCATCAGCTCCTGCCTCCAGGTTCAAGCCCTGCTTGAGTTCCTGTCCTGACTCTCTTCAGTGATGAACAGCGATGTGGTAGTGTTAAGCCAAATAAGCCCTTTCCTCCGGGGTGGTTTGAGTAAGATTGGCTCCCATAGGTTCACAGATTTGAATGCTTGGTTACCAACGAGTGGCACTGTTTAAAAGGGTTAGGAGGTGTGGCCTTGTTGGGGTAGGTGTGTCACTGGGGTGGGCTCTGGGGTTTCAAGAGTCCAAGCCAGAGCCAGGCTCTCTCTTCCCGCTGCCTGCCGATCCAGACACTGAACACTCAGATACCATGTCTGCCTGCATGCGGACATGGTTCCTGCCATGAGGATAACAAACTAATCTCTGAAACTGTAAGCAAGCCCCAACTAAATTCTTTCTTTTATAAGAGTTGTCTTGGTCATGGTGTCTCTATACAGCAATAGAGCACTGACTAAGACACCAATTTATTCAAGCAGCAGTGACCCACACCTTTAATCCCAGTCAGGAGGCAGAGCCAGGTGGATCTCTGTGAGTTCTAGGCCAGCCTGGTCTACAGAGTGAGATCCAGGACAAGCACCAAAACTACACAGAGAAACCCTGTCTTAAAAAACAAAAACAACAACAACAAAAAGACACCAACTTACTTTTGGTCATGGTGTTTCATGATAGCAACAGGAACCCTGACTAGAATAAGGGGCAATACACAAAATCAACTTACAAAAATCAGTGGCCTTTCTATGCATCAACAATAAACACACTGAAAAAGAGATGATGAACACACTCCCATTCACAATAGCCTCAAAGAAAAGAAAATAATTAGGAACAAATGTAACCAAGGAAGTGAAAGACCTCTATAATGGAAACTTGAAATCACTGACGAAGCAGGTTCAGGAAGAGCACTCCAGATTTCAGGACATATTATAGAAGAACAGTAACAACAGCGTGACACCAGTACCAAAAGCAACCACGGAGATTGGTGGGACGCAACACGGGTCACAGCCATCTGAGAGCCGAAAAGATGCCCCATACGTACCTGAGAGAAAAGGGAGCATTTTCAACAAATGATGCTGGGAAAAACAGATGTCCACATGCAGAAGAATGAAATTACACTCGACTCTATCACCTGGCATAAGAATTAACTCCAACATGATCAAAGACCTAGATGTGAAGGAAACCTGGGACATCTGGAACACCGAGACTGTGGAAGCAAGCATAGGCAGACTCTACATGATACAAGTAAGAAAGGATTTTCTGAACAGAACTCCATTTACCCAGAAATTATGGCCTAAAGGAGAACCCCCTCCCCAAAAGCAAGGCCATAAAACAGCCCCAATGCTTCAAGAAACCTCCACCCAGGGAATTCTGGAAAGCAGCTAAGCCCTCTCATACATCCTGGAGCTCTGAAGTAGCAATTAACTTATCCCCACCCTGCAGTTTCAAAACAGTTTATCTAGAAAAGCAGTTCTGGGCCTAGCTTCACCAGGTCCCCCAACACTCTCTCTCACTCTCTCTCTCACTGTGCCTCTCTGTGTCTCTCTCACTCTCTCAGTGTCTCTATCTGTCTCTCTGTCTCTCTCTCTCTAGCTCTCTCACTTGCTCATGCCCCATCTCTTGCTCATTCTCTCTCTCTCTCTCTCTCTCTCTCTCTCTCTCTCTCTCTCTCTCTCTCTCTCCCTCCCTCCCTCCCTCCCTCCCTCTCCCTCCCTCTCTCCCTCCCTCCCTCCCTCTCCCTCCCTCCCTCTCCCTCCCTCCCTCTCTCCCTCCCTCCCTCCCTCTCCCTCCCTCTCTCCCTCCCTCCCTCCCTCCCTCCCTCCCTCTCTCTCCCTCCCTCCCTCCCTCCCTCCCTCCCTCCAAACACCGTTCTCAGCCCCTGAACCCCCTATCCTTCCATATCCTTGGATACTGAACTGCAGGGATTGGAGGCACCAACCTCTCAAACAACACAAGTTTTCTCTCTCACTGTTTTGAGGTTTTACTATTTTCCTCTACTAACTTATTTTCTACAAGGCCAACAATTGACAAGTAGGATCTCATGAAACTAAAAGCTTCAGTACAACTAAGCAAACAAGTGAAGAGGAAGTCCAGAGAGTAGGGAGAATCTTTGCTAGTTATACATCTAACAGAGGATTGATATCCAGAGAATACGAAGAACTCAAAAAAACAAAGTCAAGAAAACAAATCACCCAATTAAAAAAAGGACTATGGGTCTAAACAGAAGAGTTTTTAGCAGAAGAAATAAAAAAAAGGCTAAAGTATATATCAAAGTATTCATCATCCTTTAGAGTTCGAGAGTAACTTGGAAGTTTCATCTCACCTCAGTCAGAATGGCTAAAATCAATAAAACAACCATCAACAAATTCTGAAGAGGATGTGGGAAAAGGTGAACCCTTATTCATTCTTGGTGGGAACGCAAACTGGTGCAGCCACTGTGGAAATCAGTATGAGAACTCTCAAAATGCCAAAAAACTAAATTTGCCGTATAATCCAGCCACACTGCTCCTTGGCACCATCCCACTCCACAGATAAGTTGCTCAGCCATATTTGTTGCCACTCTACTCACAATAGCTAGGAAAGAGAAACCACCTAAACGTTCTTGAACTTTGCAGGTAAGTGGATGGAACTCGAAAAGATCCTATTGAATGAAATAAGCCAGACCCAGAAAGATAAACGCCACATCTTCTCCCAAACTGAGGTTCCTAGCTCCAAATCTTTAGATTTGAGTCCATAATCTGAACTGCAGAAACTTGGAAAGTTAAAAAGAACCATGGTGGGGGGGGGGCTAGAAAGGGGAATAACAGGGCCCAAGGGATATGAAGGACAAAATGGGGGAAATGGGGGTGGCTTTAATTTCAGGATGGAAGGAATGTCAGTACAGAATGAGAGAGAGGGAAGAGAAATGAATAACTCTAAGGATGTTTGAAAAAGCCATAGTGGATCATATTATGCTTACTTAAAATTATATATAATACAATGAGTGTACATATAGTCTCAGTGAAGTTGTGCCAGTTGGGAAACTAATGCACCCTCCAAGATTGCAATAGATACACTAGCTGACAGAAACCTCAGTGCCAGGCATGAGAAACCCTTTTTCTTTTCTTTTCTTTTCTTTTTTTTTAAAGATTTATTTATTTATTATGTATACAGTGAGTGTTCTGCCTGCAGGCCAGGAGAGGGCGCCAGATCTCATTGTAGATGGTTGTGAGCCACCATGTGGTTGCTGGGAACTGAACTCAGGACCTCTGGAAGAACAGCCAGTGCTCTTAACCTCTGAGCCATCTCTCCAGCCCGAGAAACCCTTTTTCAAGACTCCCAAAACAAAATACAGACTATTGCTGTTGCCCTTGGTTACTTCCCAGCTAGAGATGCTGAACACACCATGCAGTTCAGACACAGGACTTAAGAGGGTTTGAGCTGGACTGAGCCGAGAACCTCCTTCCTGAGGACCAGCTTTTATAGTAACAGAAGGTGCTGTGCAAGCTGCCAACCGAGGGAAGAAACCAATAGTCCTACCTGAATGAAAAAAGGAAGTAAAAAGGAAGGACATGACTGCCCTAGGTGCGGTGGAGGAGAAAGTTCATTGTAGATAAGAGGGGAGTGTGCGCAGAGCCTGGGACATCTGGGAGAGTCCAGAGTGGACATGACCAAATGTGGGGAGAGGGATCCAAGTGCAGCAGCCAGGCCAAAGGTACAAAAAGGCAATGGGTAACCGAAATGTCTGGATTATATAGGAAAGAGCCTGTGGGAGAAGAGTAGCTCAGTCTCTGGGCTGGAGAGTCCAGTGCAGAGGGCAGGGTATGCCAGCCACACCCTGTAACAAGTAGGGACTGAGGAACGCTGGGAGAACCTGGAGGCCAGGTCTGCTTCCATATGTTGAACAGGCACCTCAGCCATTTGTACGGGTTTGAAACTTAACACTACCCAGCTATGTGTGAAGCTATGCAGCAGTGACCAGCAGATCCCTAAAGGTGCACTTATACCATAGCAGTAAAAGCAGCTGTCTAATTGAGTTTAAAACCTGCTCAGCAAGAAGGAAATTACGTCTAGTACTATAACCCTAACCGACTCCAGGTAGCTAATGAGGTCATAGATCTTAGAGGACCTGCTATTGTCTCTACTAAACCTGCATAATTCCCAGCCGCATCACAGATACTTATCTTTATGCCCACAGACAAGTGTGGCTCTCACTCATCAAAGAAGCAGATTCTCTGGGTAGTAAACAGAGGTCATTATAGAAAGCCACAGCTGGTCCAAACGCAGAGAGCAACTGATCCTGGGATGCCTAGACCCAGTGGAGAGATCTAAAATACAACCCCCACATTGAGGAAGAGAGAATGAAAAGATGAGTCGGAGGACCAGGAATTCTGTTGTGTGATTGTGTATCCTGGGAAATGACAGGGACCCACGATGGTACCTCAATAATATGGCTGCCTAAATAAGACTTGAATAATGGCATCACCAAGACTCCATCACCACATGCTAATGTGGAAGAGGAAATTTCATAGGGTCCCCCAACACACACCTTTAGACAAAGAACTACAGACAACTTAAGATTCTGAGAAAATTAGTCTTCCTCAGGGATGAGCTCCCTCATTGATTACCCACTACTAAGTGATCAACCCTGAAATCATGTACATATAAGCAATAGTAAACAGACTCAGTGGTTTCTTCTTTGTGAAATCACCAAATGGGACACTGGTACAGCAGGAGGACCTAGAGGGCCCAGGATTAGAAGGCCGCAGTTGCTTCCTCGGAGGATTTAGTAGCAATCTTGTGGTCAAGACCATTGGGCTCATGGAGGTAAAGCCGAAGACAAGGAGTGGTTCCCTGTCACCAAGTTGGGCCACCTGGTTAAGGACATGAAGATCAAGTCCTTGGAGATCTGCCTGTTCTCCCTGCCCATTCAGGAACCCAAGATTACTGACTTTTTCCTGGACCATCCAAGGGGCCATCATCTTGGCCAAGCTGTCCATTGTCCCTATGTGGAGAGGTACTTGGGGGAACTAGACTGGCCAGCCCCACAAAGTGACAGGCTGCTGTGGCTCTGTGTTGATGCATCTCACCCCTGTCCCCAGAGGCACTGGCATCGTCTCTGCTTGTGTGCCCAAGAAGTTTCTTTTTTTGTTTTTTGTTTGTTTGTTTTGGTTTTTTCGAGACAGGGTTTCTCTGTGTAGCTTTGGAGTTTGGAGTCTGTTCTGGAACTTGTTCTGTAGACCAGGCTGGCCTCGAACTCACAGAGATCCGCCTGCCTCTGCCTCCCGAGTGCTGGGATTAAAGGCGTGTTCCCCCACCACCTGGAAGAAGCTTCTAATGATGGCTGATATTGATGACTGCTGCACATCATCCAGCAGCTGCAACCTGGGCAACTTTGCCAGGGCCAACTTTGATACCATCTCCAAGCCTACAGCTACTTGACCTCTGACCTCTGACCTCTGGAAAGAGACAGTGTTCACCATGTCTCCTTAACCAGGAATTCACTGACCATCTTGTAAAAACACACACCAGAGTCTCTGTTCAGAGGACCCAGGCTCCAGCTGTGGCCACCACCAAAGGTTTTTATACAATAAAAATAAAGTGAATTAAGTCTACTAAAAAAAAAAAATGACCAGGTGGTGGTGGCACATACCCTGAATCCAAACACTTGGGAGGCAGAGGCAGGCAGATCTCTGTGAGTTCAAGGACAGCCTGGTCTACAGAGCTAGTTCTAGGAAAGCTGAGGCTACACAGAGAAACCCTGTCTCAAAAAAACAAAAAGGAAAAAATGGACTCAGTGGGTTGTAACAATAATAATTAAAGGAAGAGACCATGAATTTGAGAAGAAGGATATGCGATGGACTGGAAGCGGGAGAGGAAGGAGGGAAATGATGTAATGATACTTTTTACTTTATGTGTGTGAGTGTTTGGGCTGTATGCTTGTAGGTGCACCCCATACATGCCTGCTGGATTCCGTGCAACTGGGGTTACCGATAAGTGCGAGCCACAGTGTGGGTGCTGGGAACTGAATCTGGGTCCTGTTAAGACCAGCAAGTGCTCTTAGCAGTTGAACCACTTTTTCCAGGACCCTGAACTTTAATTTGGGGGGGGGGGGGGAATGGACAGCTCCAGAATATCTGAGGCTGACCTCTGACTTCTATTCACGATACACACACACACACACAAACACACACACACACACACACAAACACACACACACAAACACACACACAAACACACACACACAAACACACACACAAACACACACACACAAACACACACACATACACACACACAAACACACACACACACACACACACACATCACCAGCCTGTAATTCCAAGTAGTTACAAAGCTGAAACAGGAAGGTCATAAGTTCAAGGCCAACCTGGGCTAGGTAGCCAGATCATAACTCCTCCCCCACAAAAAAAGAAAAACCACAAAGAAAATCAGTGGCAGAATCATTCCAGTGAAAATCAAATTTGGGTTTGATTTCTGGCACAAGCTTGAGGCAGGAGGGCACTAGCTAGCTCAGTAGAGGAAGGGAGCAAACAGAAACTAGACCTTTATCTCATCTTCAGTTCACAGATGTAGGTGACGAGTCCTTAAAGGTAGCTAGTCCCTGAGGACAGGGAACAGGGCGGGACCAAGGGGTGTCAGTGCTGGTGACCCATCCAATAGGAGTGCTGAGAATTGAACTGAGTCCTCTCTGAGAACAGTATGTGCTTTTAACCACTGAGCCATCTCTCCAGTTCCTAGCTTGGGCTCTTTGAGGGAGACTCTCAGCAAGGTCTTACGATCCTCCAGCCTCAGTCTCCTAAGCAGCTAGACTGGCAGGGCTGAAGTCCCGGGCCTGGCTTCCTGTTTTGGATGAGGGTTGCTGGTGCTGGGAATCCCTTGTCTGCCTCACCTGGCTTCCAGTAACTAGGCCATCAGCAGACAACAGGTCCAGCCCCGAGTGGAGAATGGTCACTTTGTTCAAGCCTCTCGCTGTGCAGCAGCTTTGTCGGGGCCTGTCTGAAGACAGAGCGCTTCCCACTGTGCCCTCGCACACCTAGCAGGGCTGACTCATTCCTAATGATGGTGGGTACATCCATTGTCACTTGCTGACTAACTCCAAGCAGCCGAGCAGCAGGAGCTGACCTGAGTTTTGGAGAACTCAAGGTCACTTGGATGGCAAGAATCTGACTTCAATAGGACAGCTCTCACAGTGCCGTGGGATTCCCCACACTGGGTAAGGGAGGTGGTGATCTTCCTGGGACTGCTCCGCATTGTTTCAGAGTGTGTGATCCTGGCACAGAGCTGTCTGAAGGAAGCTGTGAAGCCAGGCTTAGACATGCTAGAGCTGGTTAGTCACTTTCTGCTGTGTCAAGAGCTCTGATAGATTCTGTAGCCCCACCCATCCCACCCACCTGTAATTCCAAGTAATCATGAGACTAAAACAGTAAGAACATAAGTTCAAAGCCAGCCTAGACTTTGTAGTGATATCTTAGCCAAAAAAAAAAAAAAAAAAAAAAAAAAAAAAAAAAAAAAAAGAAAGGAAGAGAAGAGAAAAGAAAACCACAAGCCAGGTGGTGGTGGTGTTGGGGGCAGCGGGGGCAGCGGAGGCAGCGCACGCCTTCAATCCCAGCACTGGGAGGCAAAGGCAGGCAGAGAGACCTCTGGGTTCGAAGCCAGCCCAGTCTATAGAGGACATAACTGTTCCAGGACAGTTATGGCTACACAGAGAAACCCTGTCTGGAAACAAAACAAAACAGGAAAAATTTTTTTAAAAAAATTTAAAAATAATGAGAACATTTCTTTCGTCCTCAAAGAACTCCCATGCACCCCATTTGCAGCTATTTCCCTAGGAACTGCTGATCTACTCACATACTTTTGTCTTTTCTAGAAGGTCACAGAAAAGAGAAGCACAGAGCCTTTAGAGCCCGGCTTCTTTCACTGACACAATGCCTGTGAAGTACACTGGCATAGCTTCCTGTATTCATGGTCCTTCTCTTTTTATGGCTGAATAATATTCCATTGTGTGGATGGATCACAACTTGTATAACCACTCAGCCACTGAAAGACATTCAACTTCTAGTAGTGTTGGTAATTATTCATAAAGCCTCAGTAAAAATAAAATACCGTTTGTTACATAAACTTAAGTTTATTTAACTTTTTAAAAATTATACTTACTTGGACTGGAAAGATGGCTCAGCCATTAAAGGCTAGGCTCACAACCAAAAATACAAAATTATACTTACTTTGTGTGCATGTGGGAGGGGTGCACACACATGTCCCAGTTTGCATGTGGGTAAGAGAACAACTTCAGGGAGGCAGTTCTCTCCTTCTGCCATGTATGTCCCGAGGACCAAACTCAGATCCTCAGGCAAGAATCCTCACTCGATGAGCCGTCTTACCAGCCTTTGAACACAGGGCATCTGTTTTGTTTCTTCCTCGGCTTTTTTTTATCTTTGAACACAGGGTATCTGTTTTGTTTCTTCCTTGGCTTTTTTTTTTTTTTTTTTTTTGACACAGTATCTTGTTATGCATCCCAGGTTACCCTAGAATTAGAGATCCTCCTACTTCAGCCTCTTTAGTGCTAAAATCAAAGCTATGTGCCACCATGCCCAATTTGAATATAACTTTTTATTGCACATAGACTTCCCCCTAGGAATGCAGTGGTGCCTAATAGAACTGCCATGCTTTTGAACATCTTTGATGGACAGGTAAGACGTTGAAGAGAGCAATAGTAAAATTCTTTTATTTTTTCTTTTGTAATTTGTTTTTTTGCTTTGTTTTGTGTTTTGAGACAAGGTCTCACTATGTAGCTCTGATTGTCCTGGAATTCACTCAGTAGACCAGGCTGGGCTGGTACTCAGAGATCCCTACTGCCTCTGCCTCCTAGTGCTAGGATTACAGGCATGTACCACCACCACCACCAGGCTGTGTTTGTTTGTTTTCCATGCCTGTTTTTTTTGTTTTTTGTTTTTTCGAGACAGGGTTTCTCTGTGTAGCTTTGCGCCTTTACTGGAACTCACTTGGTAGCCCAGGCTGGCCTCGAACTCACAGAGATCCGCCTGGCTCTGCCTCCCGAGTGCTGGGACTAAAGGCATGCGCCACTACCGCCTGGCTTCCATGCCTGTTTTTAAACGACTGAAACTTTCTAATAAAATGGTGGCTGGTGCTTGTCAGCTCAACACTTAAGGAGATTGAGACAGGAGAATCAGAAGTTCAAGGCCAGCCTGGGCTACCTAAGTCCAAGACAAGTCTGGGCTAGAGGGTAAGACCTTGCCTTAAAAAAAAAAATAGTTCACAGTAGTAACTAAAATACACCTTCTTGACTATGTCTCATCATTTAAGGGATGTTTCCAGCCTTGAGGTTGTCCCCAAACACAAACATTTCCTATGCACAAGAGACCTTAGTAAAGCCCAGACAAGCCCATCCAGAGGCACATCTGCACGTCTCTACTAAAGCCATACTCGGAATGTGAAGAAGTCCCCATGCTCTGGGCTTTCCTCTAGGACAGCTCTTCTGTTCTTTATGCACTTTTTATTTCCATTCACCTATTTTGAGGCAAGGTCTTACTCTGTTAACCAGGCAGGCTTCACACAGGACTCCTCCCGTCTCAGCTTCCTGCTGGGATTACAGGAATGTGCCACTGTGCCAGGGTCTCTTGTTCTCTAAGTAACATTAACTACTTCCAAGTGACTGGTTCAGGACACCCTCTGTTAAGCTACTGGGTTCCCTAGTCCCAAATCCATCTTGAGGGTGGGGGGCTCAACTGTGTTTAGATAGAGTCCTTTTCAGTTATCTTGGGGTTAGTGTGGTCAGGAAAACCAGAACACCCACCCACTCACCCACCCCAACCACTCTTGATCAACCATCAACAGAAGGCTAAGGTCATCTTTCTCAGGCTACCCAAGGAAGGCAAGGATCATCAGGGCTCTTGTGCATCAGGTCTGCCAGAGAGGGGGCATCAGCGTTGTCCACTAAACAAGATGAATAGTCATCCCTTTGTTCCTGGTCTGTCTTGAGCACCTTCACAGACGTCGAATAATGTCAACTTCCCATATACAGCAGCCATTCCCATTTTACAGATGAGCACAACTGAGGCCAGAATGGCTACTTTACCAGCCCAGGGTCACAAAGCCAGGAAGTGCTGGGATCTGGAACGAGGCCTATTCTCTAGCTACAGAGTCAGGCTTTCATGCTCTGACTTCCAGGCAGTTCCTCTCCTTGCAGGAACCACCACCGACTACCCCAGCCTTTCTAAGCTTTGGCGTTCCAGAAGCACTTTCGCCTTCCGCACTCAGCTGTGTCCTTGACCGCCATCATCCCAGACTTAGAAAACCCAAAGATTCAAGTAACAGAAGTCCTCCGTCCCCCCCCCCCACAGCAAAAAAAAAACACCCACGTCAAAGCATGTGGAAATATTTAAGAGCACCTAGTGGGTCTTGAAAGCGATGCAAACCCACGCAGCAAAATCTGATCTCTGCTCTGGTGGTAAACTCAGACAGCAAAGGAGGTGACATTTACCACGAACGCCAAGAACCCAGCTAATTCCAGGAGGAATTAGTAGGAAGTAAGAAAAGCCTGAGTAGCCGGACTGGGGCGATCCCTTGCCAGACCAGCCTCACCTCGCTTTACAGTAACGGCCCGTACGGGGACCACTGGCAGAAGAGGGCGGGGTGCGTGCATTTACCCCGAGGTTACAGCAGGGGAACTTGGACGTACGAGTCAGGCAGCTACAAGTCACCCGGCAGGACCGTCCAGCCGGTTCAGCACCTAGGGACTGGGTGCGGCGGTCGGGAAAGACCGGCCTCTATAGCCCCGCCCCTTCCTCGTGATGTCACCGGCCGGCAGTGAAAGCGGGCCGCGATTGGCTGTCTCCACCGCGGAGGCGGGACCTCAGCCGCGGGGCGCGCGCGCCCCAGGGAGGCGTTGACCAGGGTAGAGCGGGAAGAGGCGTGGCCCCGCGCGGAAGGCCGTTGGCAGCCTGGTCCCACCCCGGATGTTCTGCGTCACGGAGCGGGCAGCAGCGATTGGCCGGAGTGGCGCGGCGCCGCGGGAGGGGCGGAAGGTTCTGGAGGGCTGGCGGGATCTGGAAGCTTCCGCCGGACGGGTATATAGAGTCCGGGACAGGGCAGCTGCGGAGCCGGAGGCGGCGACAGCTGGGCGGCGGTGGCCATGGGCAAGGACTATTACCAGACGCTGGGCTTGGCCCGCGGCGCGTCCGACGACGAGATCAAGCGAGCCTACCGCCGCCAGGCGCTGCGCTACCACCCCGACAAGAACAAGGAGCCGGGCGCCGAGGAGAAGTTCAAGGAGATCGCCGAGGCCTACGACGTGCTCAGCGACCCGCGCAAGCGCGAGATTTTCGACCGCTACGGAGAGGAAGGTACGCGTGCGCGCGGCCGGGGGTGGCCCGCCGTTTGACAGGCGGGGAAACCGAGGCACTCGAGGCCTCGGCCAGGTATAGACGGCCCGGCGGCCTTGCCGCCTCCGCCCTCTGATCGGCGGCCTCCGACGGGAGGAGGAGCTTTGGGCGCGCCGCTCGCACAGAAGCTTCTAGCACGTCTGTCGCAGCCCCTCCCGGCCGGCCGCCTGCACGGCGCCGGAACGCTGCAGACGGAGGGCGGCGGTCGCCATCGCCAAGGGTGTGAGAATTTGAAAATTGCCCGAGTGTTTCGTTTCTCTTGCCCCGCTAGCCCGCAAGCCCAGTGCTTAACCCGGAGTTGAGCCTTTCTGGTTGCAGCGCGGAGGAACTTATTTGTAAGGTGTTGTGCATGGCTGGGAGGACGGGGCAGTCAGGTAGACCTGGCGGCACCCACCGCTGGAGGCCTTACTCCTGGTGTTACGAAGTGAAGGGGAGGGATGTGTTTCCTGCTCCCGCTGCCATTGGCAGTTAAAGACTTGGGGTTAGTTCTCACCTACTGGAAACAAGCTTTAAAAATGTAGATATAACCGCTCCCACTGCGGTTCCCGGGGCTTTTTTACTAAAAGCAAAACTTGTTGAGCCGGGTGCGGGAGCTCACACCCTCACTTTAGAGGCGGAAGCATTGTTGTGAATTTGCTGCAGATCTGAGCTACCGAAAGAACAGGACGTAGTGACAAGTCCAGCTCTGGGATGTCTGAGTCGGGAGGATTGCCTCGAGGCTAACCTTGGACTACTGAGCAAGCTCAGGTGCTATGTAGCACCACAGTGACACGTGCAGAATCTGATTCTTTTGAGACAGGATCTCTCTCTCACTGTGTAGTTCAGGTTTTTAGTTTTTTTAATTTATTTTTATTTCTATGTATATGAGAATATGTTTGCGTGTATGTATGTGCACCATGCACAAGCTTTGAGAGAAGAGGGTGTCGAATCCCCTGGACCTGGAGTTAGACAGTTGTCTGCTGCCATGTGGGAGGTGGTAATCGAACATGGTTCCTCTGCCAGAGGAGCAAGTGCTTTTAACTTCTGAGCCACTTCCAGCACCTTGTGCTGGAGCCTTGGCAGGTCTGGAACTTGCAGAGGTCAACCTGCTCCTGTCCTCAGCAGTGCTGGGATTCCAGGCATTCGGCACCATGCCGGCCTCTTTATTTTAAGGGTTTTATGTTTTATAAATGTTAATTTATTGCAGTGCTGGAAATGGAAACCAGGGGCCTTGACTCTCCTCCAGTGACCCTGACTTCTGATTTTGTTTTCCAGGCCTAAAGGGTGGTGGCCCCAGTGGTGGTAGCAGTGGTGGTGCTAATGGTACCTCTTTCAGCTACACATTCCATGGAGACCCTCATGCTATGTTTGCTGAGTTCTTTGGTGGCAGAAACCCCTTTGATACCTTTTTTGGGCAGCGCAACGGGGAGGAAGGCATGGACATCGATGACCCATTCTCTGCCTTCCCCATGGGCATGGGTGGCTTCCCCAATGTGAACTTTGCACGTGCCCGCCCTGCCCAAGAGCCCACCCGAAAGAAGCAAGATCCTCCAGTCACCCATGACCTCCGGGTCTCCCTTGAAGAGATCTACAGCGGCTGTACCAAGAAGATGAAAATCTCCCACAAGCGGCTGAACCCTGATGGAAAAAGCATTCGAAATGAAGATAAGATCCTGACCATCGAAGTGAAGAGGGGCTGGAAAGAAGGGACCAAAATCACCTTTCCCAAGGAAGGGGACCAGACCTCCAACAACATTCCAGCTGACATCGTCTTTGTTTTAAAGGACAAGCCACACAACATCTTCAAGAGAGATGGTTCCGATGTCATTTATCCAGCCAGGATTAGCCTTCGGGAGGTAAGGCGCTAGGTGGGAGGAATCATGAGAGGAGATGACTGCTATGAGGAGCAGTGGGGGAGACTGGCTGGGGCTCTGCTGTGCTAGCAGCGAGGGTAGATGTAGGGTGGGGTCTCAGCTGCACAGGTCTGGATGGCCTGGAGGAGTCCTGCTTCCTAAGCCAGCTTCCGTCTGACATAGTCCTTTTCCTTCCTAGGCTCTCTGTGGTTGCACTGTAAATGTCCCCACTCTGGACGGCAGGACCATCCCTGTTGTATTCAAAGATGTCATCAGGCCTGGCATGCGGCGGAAAGTTCCTGGAGAAGGCCTCCCTCTCCCCAAAACACCCGAGAAACGTGGGGACCTTGTTATCGAATTTGAAGTCATCTTCCCCGAAAGGATTCCCCTGACCTCCAGAACCGTCCTGGAGCAGGTTCTTCCCATATAGCCACCTGCATTCCCCAAGGACTGAGCCAGGGACTTCTCCAGAGCTGCAGATTTCCGGACCGTTCACTGGTTGCATACAGCGGGAGGGCCCAGGGAGGGCTTTTGCTCTGCCGAATGTTTTCCACAGAATATATTACAATCTTTCAAAGTCGCGCACTAGACTACAGTGATTTTTCGAGCGCTAGGCAGGCGGTGGGAAGAACAGCCCTCCTGAAATGGACCCACCCTCTGCACCCCAGCTCCTGACCAAGGGTGTGAGGCAGGCCTGCAACTGGACTCGCCCCCTGTGCTGTCCTTAGTTTCTGGCTGTCATGTGGCAGTGGCCCAGCATCTCTGTTGGCAGACCTGTGCACTAGTCAGTCTCCACTGTGTGAGAGGTTCTTGTTTTATTATGTATTTGTCCCACGCCTTGTTCCTCCTTCCCAGAAGAACCCTGTCTTGTCTTGGCTATCTCAAATTGAGACCAATTCAGTAGGACTGCCAGACCAGCAGCACAAGCAATACCTGGTTGCAGGACCACAGGGCCAGCCTCAGGTGAGCAAATCTCACTGCCACCTCCCTCTAGGTTTGGGACCTGGACAGCCAGGAGATCCCCTGGACCTCTGGCTCTGTTGAAGTCAGATGGCTGGCTTATGGCCACAGTATTTGTTAGTCGGTCGAAAGGTAGTCCTTGGCCGTACCTGGGACTTCTCAGGCCCAGGTGATTTTTTTTTGTGTGTGTAATGGACTCTGAACTCTCAAAAGGATCTAATCCTTTTGAATTTTGCACAGCCCTAGATATAATCCCTTTATATGAAGGGGTCTTTGCTTCTGATGAAAGGAGCACTGTGGAACGTCTGTAAATATGTTTTTATAATTCCATTCAAAGCTGGTGTGCACAGATGAAAGCAGTCCCTGTCAACTACTGCTGTCTGTCCAGGGCTGTGATGGAGTCAGACCTTGGGAGTGAAGGTGTCTGTTCTTTGAAGCTAGCCCGGTGCTCTGACATTCGATTCATTGTAAGTTGCCACTACCAACACGAGACCAAAGTGTGTGACTTGTCATTATGCAGTGTGACAGCATTAAAGACTGATGGTAAACCTCAGGGGAGCAGTCCTTGGACTCTGTTTGAGGGCTTTGCTGGGGGCGGGGGAGGCGTGGTGAGAGTCCTCATCTAAAGAAAACTGGTTCCCTTCCTGGAACATGTAGGTTTCCCCGTTCTGAACCCCAGCATCACTGGTAAAGGTTGGGGTGAGGGCCTGCCCTGAGCGCCTTTTCTGCCTTGCAAGGCTCTTGGCCACATCTGGGGACCACCAGAGCTAGTAACCACCAGGGCTAAAGATTAAAATACTATCTGCCCGAATCCCCACTGGCAACTAGGTAGGCCTGGCTAGACCAGAGCTAGGATGTTAGGCTAGCTGCTTGGAGGTAACCCAGGGTCTGTTCTGCCCTGTGGGAAGTTGGGGGGGGGGGACCCACTTCCTGTCCCAACTTTATGTGAGTATCCTAGGAACTTCAATCTCCTTAAAGAGCTGCATAAATTATAAAGCAGATGGGACATAGACTTACAGGAGTGTGTTGGTTTTGTTTCTGTGCTGTGGTGCTGGTAATGGAACCCAGGGTTTTGTCCTCTAAGCTAACTACAGCTACTGCATGCTGCAGACTGCTCAAAGGTAAAACTTGTTTTAAAAAAAAAACTGCCTGGCAGTGGTGGCGCACACCTTTAAATCTCAGTGCTCAGAGAGGCAGAGGCAGGCGGATCTCTGTGAGTTTGAGACCAGCCTGGTCTACAGAGCGAGTTCTAGGACAGCCAGGGCTACACAGTAAAATCCTGTCTCAGGAAAAAAATAACATTGCATAGACAGTCCATCCAAGAGCCAGATGTAAAGTCAGCTCTGAGAGGACTGAGCCAGTAAATAGAGAGTTCAAGGCCAGATGGGTTACAAAGAGCTAGGAATATGGCTAAGCTATAATAAGAATATTGGTCCAGCCTATGCAAATCTACCTAAAAGCGGCTTTTCTCTCCCCACCAAGACAAGTTAGTCCCAGTAAGAACAACCAAAGAGAATTCCAGAATGTTTTTTTTATTTCATAAAGTTAAAATAGCTCCTCTAGTTGCCCTAGCACATACCAGGTGCTCAATTACCACACATGCTGTGGCTGCAAACGTCCACCAAGAATGATACCTAAAGAGATGACCTGTCATGTGATCAACTTCTGCACATGTCCTTGGGAACTTGGTAGGGAAGTGGTGTTATACCCACAAAACAATGTCCACAGACATACCGTTTTAGAAACCCACAAATAGACTGGCCAGCAACCTAGGGAGAGGGAGATTCTCTGGGGAGCATATTGTTATTAAGGGACAGGGCACATGGATCAGCAGTACAAAGCACTGGTATGTGTGAGTGAGGCCCTGGGTTATATAGCCCTGTACCTCAGAGCCTTTGACATGGTCTAAGAGGGGAGCAGGGCACCAAAGACATAGAAACGTTTTTTTGTGCATTCAGTAGAGTTCCTGTGAAGGCTCAGTAGTTAACAGCACTTGCTCTTGTGTAGGGCCCTGGTTCAGTTCCAGCACCACGTGGTAGTTTGTATCCACCTATAACGCCAGTTCCAGGGGATCTGACACCCTCTTCTGGCTTCAGGCATCAAACATGCACAACTCATAAGATTGTGCCTGTGCTTATGTAAGCGCAGTTTCTGAGTTTTCAGTTTCATTTCTTGGCTGCCATTAGCACACTAGGAAACTGGAAAGGGCTCACAGAGATAACTTCACCCACCACCACCAAATGCTCTGTTTTCTCGGGGTTTCTGAGATGCTGCACAGAATGCTGCTATCTCTTTAAGGCTTTCCCCCTTCCTAGGGATAGCACAGCAGTAGAGCTGCTTCATTCTAAAAACTCTGTCTCTATCTCATTAGCTCCAGTTACTGGATGGCTTTTACCTCCAGCTCAAAGTTTTGCTTCCAGGTCTGAATTCCAGCTTGACCTTTTTCAAGCTGTATGATGTTGGACAAGGAAACTAACCTCATTATGCCAATGTTTCAGCTGTGAAATGGGTATAATAATAAGACCTTTTTCTGAGCATGGTGTCTTATATTGAGCTACTTGCAAAGTCAAAACCAGCCTCGGAAACTTAGGCCCTGTCTCAAAAAAGTAAAAAGAACTGGGTGTGGCACACACCTTTAATCCTGGCACTCAGAAGGAAGAGGCAGATCTCTTGAGTTTGAAGCCAGCCTGGTCTACATAGTGAGCTCCAAGACAGACAAGGCTACATATTAAGACTTTCTCAAACAACAACAACAAAAAATAAAAGTCAGGCTGGAAAGTTGTCTCAGTGGTCAAGAACCATAAATTTGTAGAAAGCCAGGGGCTGAGAGATGGCTCAGAGGTTAAGAGCATTGGCTGCTCTTCCAGAGGTCCTGAGTTCAATTCCCAGCAACCACATGGTGGCTCACAACCATCAGTAATGAGGTCTGGTGCCCTCTTCTGGTGTGCAGGGATACATGCAAGCAGAACACTATATACATAATAAATAAATCTTTAAAATATATATTAAAAAAAAATTTTGTGGAAAGCCCAAGTTTGGTTTCCAGCACCCAGGTCAGGCCCCTTGTAGGGGATTCAAAGCCCCCTCTGGCTTCTGAGGGTACCTGTGTTTACATGTGCATACCCACACAGACCCACACACAACATACTCATCGTTTAAAATCCTTAAAAAGTAAAAAGGGGCCGGGCATAGTGTCACATGCCTTTGATCCTAGTACTCAGCAGAGCCAGATGGATCTCTTGAGTTTGAGGCCAGCAGCCTACATAGTGAGTTCCAGGACAGCCAGAGCTACATAGTGAGACACCCGCCCCCATGGGGAAAAAAAAAAAAGGTTAAGATTAAGTGGGTAGCTTAGCAATAAGGTGCTTTTCCAGCATGCACAAGGACCTGAATTCTATTCCCTGCACTGCAAAAGTATAAAAACGTGTAACTGCCTCTCTTGTAGGTGTGTAAGGATGTCCCTATATGTAAATGGCACACACAGCAGGCAGGTACTGACAGAACGGTATTGTATATCAGCTCCACCCATACACCTTCCCAAAGACAGACTTCCTGGATCAGTGCTGTTGCCAAGTGCCAGGAACCAAACCCAGATGTATTGCTGACCTCAGTAGAGGTCTGCTGAAGCAGATGCCACAGCTAAAGTAGGCCTACTCCCTTGCCACCTCTGGACAGAAGCAGAAAATAGGTACCAAGGCTGGGCAGCCCCGGGTTTGAATCCTAGCTCCAACACTCTGTTTCTGTGTGCTGTTGCATAGTGATTCCACTCTCTGCTCCTCTCAGTGATCTTTGGAAAATGGAGGAAATGGCTGGATCCCAGCACTCTGGAGGCAGAGGCCAGCCTGGGCTACCTAGTGAGACCCTCTCTCAAAAGGTCGAGGAAACAAACACTGGAAAGACGGCTCAGTGGTTAAGAGCATGATTTTCAGCACTCTTGTAACTCCCAACTAGCTGTAACTAGTTACAGGTCTGGTGGATCTGATGACCTCTTCTGGCCTCAGTGGGCACCAGGCAAGCACCTGGTGCACAGACACACAGGCAAGCAAAACAGCCAATGTAAGAAGGTTCAGGGGCCCAAAGAAAGAAACCACCACTCCTACAACTGGACAAGAGGACGATGCTTGACCAAGAGGGTCAGCTCAGAAGAGACAATGCTCTTGGTTTTATTCTACTCTGTGATTGCATCTTCTCCCCGTTGGTTGGGGCCCATCCTCACTGTCTTATCCTATTGGCTAGTCTGAAAAGACTTAGCTGACTGAAAATGAAGGAGGAACGGGACACAGGAGTCACTTCAGGCCATCAAATTCCTGGGATGCAGCAGATGGCCTTTGTATAAACAAAGGTTTTATTAGGTGAGGGGGATTAAAACATTTGCACAAAAGGTTTACAAGGTGGGAGAAATAAAGATTTTAATTCCTAAGCCTTTGATAGAGAAGATTCATCCATTATTTCTTACACCCTTACACATGAATTAAAATAATAAAAAATTTTAAATAATAAGTTGAACTCTGGGGCTGGGTAGTTAGCTCAGTCAGTAAAGTGCTTGGCACCCAAGTATGAGAACTGCAGTTCTGGTTCTGAGCTCTCACATAAAAGTTTAAGGGAATGGCAGGCTGCCTCTAACCTAGTGGACACCTAGGATAAACTGGCTGCCTACACTAGCTAAAACTAGGAACTGTGGGTTCAGCCAGAGACTCTGGTGGAGACTGGTGGAGAAAACAATGTCAACTTGGGGCCTTTACACTCACACACATGTACATACACCTACACATTCAAATACACCACATACATGCAAAAGAAAAAACTCCCGGAATTACAATCCCCATCGTTCAGAGGCTGAGGCACAAAGGACATGAATTCAAGGACACCCTTAGCTACATGATGAGGCCATCTTGTGAGGTATCTACCAGGGAAGACTGCTCAGACACAGGTTCAAGGCAACAGAAGTCTTCATTGGCTGGCTGGCTACCACACTGGGTATTTGGGACCCTGATGGAGTCCTGAGCCTTTCTCAGGGTGAGCGCACAAAAACCACACCCTAAGTTGACACACTTCAGTTAACAAGAACAGTTAGTCAGAAGCAGAACTACAGAAGCCAAAAAGCAAGGTTAGTCCATTTAGTAACTTTCCCAGAATTATGGACTTTGATGGATTAGGTCTCTTCGAATTTTGGCAGGTGGTGCTACCTACATGCTGGGTTCCATGGCCTGAATGGTACTTCCATCACCGAGTTAGTTGTCCTAAGGTCTGGGGGCCTGTTACTCTGTCAAAAAACACAACCCAGATCCTAGGTCATGTTGAAGGTCAATGAGAGCCATGTGCTTAGCACACAAGAGGCCATGGCTGTGATCCCCAGCGAGGCAGCGAGAGGAAAAGGAGACAGTTCCTCAGGTTGAACAGAAGGCTGCTTTCTGTTCTGTCACTCGCTGTGTGACAGTCATATGGTGAGCTTGGTGCTGGGAACAGGAGTGAACAAAACTGTCAGGAACGCCTGTCTTTGAGCTGGTGAGATGGTTCAGCTTTGTAGAAGTGCCTGTGACCATGACTGTCAACATACGTTTGACACCCAGAACCCACATGGTAAAGGGGAACCAACACCCTCAAGCTGTCCACTGGCCTCCACTAGAGTGCCATGGCATGCACATACAAGCATAATAAGTAAATAAAAAAATAAATATTTAAAAATTTTAAGTTTCTGTCTTTGGGCTAGGCCCTGGCTCAGTGGCAGAGCGTCTGTGTAGCACCTAGGAAGCTTTGGACTCCAGATCCATCAAGGAAAAGAAGGAAGGAAGAGAAAAGGGAAAAGGAAGGGAGAGAAAAACTCCATCTAGCACACGTGAGACCCTGGGCTCCACTCCCAGCACTACAATAAACAAATTAATAATCCCTATCCTTGTGGGGCTGATGGTCAGGTGGGAGTAGATGAAAGCAAGAACATATAAATAAAGCATCCAATCTGCCAGAAATCAACGAGCGCCGAGGTGCTAGAGGCGCAGTGGGTGGAGGGTGTCGGGTACATTTTTAAAAAGCAGCATATCCCTTGCCAAGAAGGTGGCATTTAAGCAAAGACCAGGGGAGTGCAGAGGAGCTGTGCAGACACAGAAAAGAGCACCCAGGCAGAGGAGCAGCTGTGCAAAGGCCCTGAGACAGGAGGATGGGGGGCAGAGCAGAGGGAGTCTTGCAGGGTACAGGCAAATGATGCAATCCTGGTAGGCTGCAGGACAAATTTGGGCACTTCCTGTGAGGAGGTAGCTTGCTGGGGTTGACGGTTAGAAATTGTTTCAGGTTTCATTTGCTTGTGGCAGGGGCTCCAGGAGCACATGGCACAATGCGCACGTGGTCGGAGGACAACTTCCGGGAGCCAGTACTCCCTTTCCCACCATGTAGGTCTCAGGTCTTCAGGCTTGGTCCAAAGTACCTCTACCCACTGAGCCATCCTGCCTGGTGTCGTTTTTTTTATTGCAGCATTAACTTCAGGTCCTTGAAACACATCATCAGAACCTTGAAATCATGATAGCAGAGTGCAGAATATTTTCTTAATATACAGGCTTTCAAGTGTAGCAAGCATGCCTGAGGCAACTACCCAGGCCCAGAGCCAGGGCTATGTGTTGGCCCACCCCAACATCCACCCCATCTGTGATCTGCTGGACCACGGTGTGTGTGTGTGTGTGTGTGTGTGTGTGTGTGTGTGTGTGTGTGTGTGTGTGTCTCGGGAGGGGGGGGTCCTGTGGACCCAGGACTACAAGATCTCCACAACACAAGGCAGCAAGGGGATGTCCAGGAAGAGTCCCAGTGAGGGTCCAGTGTCGACCGTGTAGCAGAGAGCAGGGGCCTCGGGAGATGCCTGCACGTAAAGATGTGTGGATAAAGGGGTTTATGCATGACTCACTCACTGTGTCACACTGCAGCTTCCCTGATGAGATTTTCCCTGTCTTCCTTTTTCCCCTTTTTTTAATCTTAAATTTTATTTCGGCAGGGGGAGGTTTCAGGGGCAGGGGGCAGATGGGAGGGGACAGGAGATGGATGGGATTGGGATGCATGATGTGAAAGATACAAAGAATAAATAAAAAAGGAAAGCAAGGGAAAAAAAGCCAGGCATGGTGTTGAACACCCTTAATCTCAGCGCTCTCGAGGCAGAGGCAGGCAGATCTCTGAGTTCAAGGCCAGCCTGGTCTACAGAGTGAGTTCCTGGCTGGCCAGCCAGTACTACACAGTGAGACCCTGTCTTCAAAACAAAACAAAACAAATACAGAATAAGTTAAAATTTATTTTTGAATATGTAAATTATAAGTAAAAAATGTTTAGTGTAGTAGGCTTTTGTGGATCATGGCACACACTTGGAATCCCAGCACCAGGAAGGCAGAGACAAGAGTCTCCCTACAGCTTACTGGCCAGCCAGGTTAGCCAGATCAGCAAGCCGCTGGTCCTTGAAAGACCTTGACTTGAGAACTAAGGGGAACAGTTGCTGAGGAAGGACTTCTGAGGTTGACCTCTGGCCATCACATGCACACACTTACACATACACATACACACACCCAGTGGGGAAATGTAGGCTTTCAAGCTCATGCACTCATCTCAAACAGGCCCGTACCTGTGTTCACTGCCTGCCAAGTTCATGCTTGCTCCAGGGGACTGGAGTCCAGTTTCTCTGAGTTCTCATACTCTGTTGTTCAGCCAAAACACCTTCTTCTTCTTCTTCTTCTTCTTCTTCTTCTTCTTCTTCTTCTTCTTCTTCTTCTTCTTCTCCTTCTTCTTCTTCTTCTCCTTCTCCTTCTTCTCCTTCTTCTCTTCTCCTTCTTCTTCTTCTTCATCTTCTTTTTTTTTTTTTTTTTGGTTGGTTGGTTGGTTTTGGGTTTTTTTGTTTTTGTTTTTGTTTTTTTGTCTTTTGTTTTGTTTTGTTTTCGAGACAGGGTTTCTCTGTATAACAGCTCTGGCTATCCTGGAACTTACTCTGTAAACCAGGCTGGCCTCAAAATCATAGAGATCTGCCTGCCTCTGCCTCCCAAAGGCGTGCCCACCATCACCTGGCAAACACCTGCTTCTTTGACCCGAGGGGCAGAGACAGGAGCTCAGGAGAGGAGTCCAGAAAGCCCTCCCTGTCCTGGAGCAAACTGGGTTTCCCTTGATGTCACCAGCCGTGTGTCTATGATGTCACCAGCCGTGTGTCTATGATGTCACCAGCTGTGCCATCTATGATGTCACCAGTCATGTGTCTATGACATCACCAACTGTGCCATCTATGATGTCACTGGCTGTGTGTCTATGATGTCACCAATCATGCCGTCTATGACGTCACCAACTGTGCCATCTAATAAACCACGCATTTACAGGCTCACTGGTGCTTGGCCTAGAACTGCCTCCTGAGTGTTTGTTGAGTGACCAAATAACCTAATGACTCAGAGCAGAGCATGTGCATCTGTCCCTCGGCCACCCATGTCACGGAGGGTGCAGCAGAGGGACAGCAGCCCAGGGCCTGTCTCCCTGTCCCCAGGGTGAAGTGGGCAATTGCTCCGGCCCCAGGAGAGCCTCTCACCCTAGGGGCTTTGTGAGTTTAGTCAGGGAACAGGTCCTGAGGGGCACATCTAGTGGCATGGTGGTTGTGGGGTGTCTCATGAATGCAGACTTGGGGGATTAAAAAGTGTTTAGTTGCTTCTTATTGTTAGTGTGATATGTGTGCTGGAGTTCTTGGCACAGTGTGGAGGTCAGAGGACAACTTTATGAAGTGGAGTTTCTCTTTCCACTTTTGTGGAGTCACGGGTGCTCTGCCTGCTGAATTGTCCTGTCAGCCCCGAGGCTTCAGTCTCCCAAAGTTACAACAAATTGTCACAAAATAGGTATGAGCAGCAGAAGTTCAGGGGCTGGACACGTGGCTTGGTTAAAAGCATGTACTGCTCTTGCAGAGGACCTGATTTCAACTTTCAGCACCCACATCAGGTGGCTCACAACCACCACCTCTGGCCTCTAAGAAGACCTGCAAACACACACTTATTAAACATGCACATGATTTAAAAAAAAAAAAACAATAAAAATGAACCATTTTTTAAAGTAGAAATTTGGGCCTGATTCAGTAGTGCACAAATGTGATCCCAGCACTCCAAAGACTGAGGTAGAAGAATCGGGAGTTTAAGGTGAGACTGGCATAAATGTTGAGACTCTATCTCCAAAAATATAAAAGTAAGGGCTGAGTTGTATCCCCAGAGCCAAGAAAGCCTCTGGCCTACACTCACATGCACGCACATGAACACACACACACACACACACACACACACACACACACACACACAACCTAGAATCAAACAAAAACGTGCAGCACCCACTGAATTTCTTGACTTGTGGTTCTGGGAGACAGGAGGCTTTCTGGGCTCCATAGTCAGCCACCCTCACCTGGGAAGTTTCAGCACCCCAGAGACCCTGTCTCAAAACGCAACATAAATGGTGCATAGGGACTGACATTGGAGGTTGTCCCCTGACCTGCATGCACATGTGCACACACATCCAATTCACGACTCAATGACTGGATGAATGATGCACTTGTCTGACAAGGCCCTTATCCACGGGCCCTGGGGTGAGGGATCTTAGAAAAGGCCTAGGCATTCAGGCAGAGAGACAGAGTCCTCAGGGTGCAAGAATGGCCCCTGATGTTCAAAGCCTTGGGCTTCTGGCCATAAAGGGCACAGAGGCAGCAAGGCCCACGCTGCCCGGCGTCGATGACAGGTGGGTGGGTGGCCAGGCCTGGACAAAGGACAGGACTCACAACTACCCGCCGGGCTGGCGGCTGCCGCTGCGCAGCGGTAAGACTAGGTGCTCTGACTTGGGGAAGATCGCGACCACATCGGGGACAGGAAGGCAGAGGGCAGAGACCGGCTCTGGGCGGGTGTGAGCTCGGGAGGACCTGGGTGGAGTACAGGAGAGAAGCAGGTGCTCCCTTGCGCCCTCTCGTGGCCGCGGGGAAAACACTGAGGTTGTGACGGCCCAGGTGCAGCGGGGATAGAGGGGCACTAGATGGTAATCAAGGATTAAGAAAGGATATGTGAAGTCTTGTTCAATAGTTGGGAGTGAATAGAGGAGAGCTTCCGAGGTCCCAACCCTACTGAAGAGGTTTTGGTGGGTTATAAGCCGCAGCCCTTATCCACAGGCCCCGGGGTTTGGCCATACCTTTGCTTTATGGAGAAGACAGCACCGTTCAGCTTGGCACGGCAGTTTGGAGTCAATTTTCTTCAGGGATGTGGCCCATGGTAGGACACTGATGACCCCACATCCATGCACATATTGAAAGCGGCAACTGTACTCAGTGGGTTGAGAAGAAGGAGGAGGAAGAGGAAGAGACATGAAGTTGAGATGAAGATGTGTGTATGGGAGTCTTGGGATGAGCTGGGGGGCGTGTGAGGGGTGGAAATTCTTCCTCCCTCCCTCCCTCCCTCCCTCCCTCCCCCCCCCCCTCTCTCTTTCTCTCCTGGTTGTCCTGGAACTCTGTAGACCAGGCTGGCCTTGAACTCATAGAGATTTGCCTTCCTCTGCCTCCCAAGAGCTGGAATCAAAGGTGTGCACACCACACCCACCTGCAGCAAGTGCTCTAAACCACTGAATCGTCTCTCCATTTTACTTTGAGACAGGAACGTACTGAATTACCCAAGCTGGTTTTAAACTCACTCTGTAGTCCAAGGAGACCTTTAACTTACTATCCTCCTGCCTCAATCTCCCAAGTAGATGAGATTTGTTTTGTTTTTAACCACTGAAATGTATATTCTCTTTGTTTGTGGGGTGTTTTTGTTTGTCGCGCGCGCGCGCGCGCGTGTGTGTGTGTGTATGTGTGTATGTGTGTGTGTGTGTGTGTGTGTGTGTGTGCGTGTGTGTGTTACCAGGGATCAAGTCTAGGTGACTGACACATGTTAGGCAAGTGCTGTACCACTAAGCCACGCCTGCCACTCGACTAACATTTTTCTCTGCACTGCCCGTGGTTCTGCAGAAGAGAGTGTGGAGCCCCACTGTGGCCGGGTTTTGCAGAGCTTCCTAAAACCAGCAGTCACAAGCAAACGCTTAGCTAGCTGTGATGCTCACTGAAACAGCAGCTAGGTGGGAGTGGGGCTCAACGGTAGAGGATACACTGAGCAGGCCTTAGGTTCTGGGTCCCACTGTCAGCACTGGGTGGGGTGGCCTCACCCCCACACTGCAGCATCCCTCGGCGTTGTCCCTTCTTGGACCACCGGTCCTCATGTCTTCGTTTGGGTCCATCTCACTCCTCAGAGATTCCTGTTGGTGCAGGGGTTGAAGTGAGGCCACACTCATGTGTCATACTCACTCTGAGCCTGAGACCTCCTCTGTAATTCAAGGGAGGCAGGTCATAACCTAGGGAATCTGGGATTCTTCTGTGGGAAGATTCGTGAAAAGCGGCCTGCATGGAGCCTGGCACACACTGAGGCCCAATACAGGATGCTGTCTACTGGGTTTCTAGCATGATGACAGCCTTTACCGTGCCCTCAGCCCAGTTTGGCAGCTGGGGCTCGTTAAGCATCTCTCTTTTTGTTTGTTTTTTTTTTGTTTTTTCGAGACAGGGTTTCTCTGTGTAGCTTTGTGCCTCTCCTGGAACTCACTTGGTAGCCCAGGCTGGCCTCGAACTCACAGAGATCTGCCTGGCTCTGCCTCCCGAGTGCTGGGACTAAAGGCGTGCGCCACCACCGCCCGGCACGTTAAGCATCTCTTAACTGTCTGTCACTGTTGGAGGTATCTGATGCGAAGCTGCACAGTTAGTCCTAACAGGGTTTTAGCAACTTTAGGAGGTGGCTGCTCTCATTATTCTCCTTCTGCAGATGAGGAGAGGGAGGCACAGAGCTCCAGTTAGTGAACAATGCAGACAGTGGATGAAGCAAGACTGGGTTCCATTCCACCCTGAGCTGGAAAATCAGAAAAAATGAAGCGTGAGAAAAGTAGGACAATTGTGGTGGCGCACACCTTTAACCCCAGGCCTTGAAAGCAGAGGCAGGTGGATCTCTGTGAGTTCAAGGCCAGCCTGGTCTACAGAGCGAGTTCCAGGACAGCCAAGGCTACACAGAGAAACCCTGTCTAAAAAGAAATGTGGGAGAACAGCTGATTTGTGGCAGTGGGAGGGTTTTTTTGTATATTTGTCTCTGAGACGGGTCTAACGTAGTCCACATAGCTGAGGATGACATTGAATTGATGCTCACCACTGAGGACTGGGATCCCACTCCTACTTTACACAGCAGTTGTTCTCAACCTGTGGGTTGAGACCCCTCTGGGGGTCAAACAACCATTTCACAAGGGTCCCCTAAAACCATCGGAAAACACAGATATTTATGACTCATAACAGTTATGAAGTAGCAATGAAATAATTGTATAGTTGGGGGTCACCATGACATGAAGAACTGTATTAAAGGGTCGCAGCATCAGGAAGGTCGAGACAGTGTTGGGATCGCACTCAGGGCCTATGCAGACTAAGCATGGACTCTACCACTCAGTATTCTCCAGCCAAACACAGACATTCAGACATGTATGCGTGTGTGTGTGTGTGTGTGTGTGTGTGTGTGTGTGTGTGTGTGTGAGAGAGAGAGAGAGAGAGAGAGAGAGAGAGAGAGAGAGAGAGAGAGAGAGAGACAACAATATCAGGTATCCTTTCCTTGGCTCTATCCACTTTGTTTTGTTGAGACATGGTCTCTTGCTGGCTAGGAACTCGCCTCATAAGCTGGTCAGAAGGCCTCAGGGCTCTGCCTGTCTCTGCCTCCCCAGTGCTGGGATTTCAAGCTTTCATTACCAAGCCTGGGTTGTTGTTTTTTTTTTTTTTTTCTTTTGGTATCTGTCCTGGATCTTGCTCTGGAGACCAGGCTGGCCTCAAACTCAGAGAAATCCGCCTGACTCTGCCTCCTGAGTGCTGGGATTAAAGGTATGTGCCACCACCGCTCAGCAAGCCTGGGGTCTTTAACATGGGTTCTAGGGATCAAACCGAAGACCTTGTGCCGACAGGGCACGTGCTTTGCTGCCTGAGCCCGTCCCTCAGCCCCCACTAGCCGTGAACATTCTTAAAACCCCAGTGGCACAAACCAGGGAATATATGAGTTGTATTACACTAAAATCACAAGTTTCCTTCCACACCTGTGGAGATGGAACAGCAGGTAGAGATGTTTCCTGCACAAGCCTGGAGTTGGAGTTCTGTTCTCAGACCCCATTAAGTTAAAGTGGAAGGAGAGAATGGATTCCAAAAACTTGTCCTTTGACCTCCACATGTACACCATGACTTCTGCCCCTTCCCTACAACATGCACTGTGCCCATGTGCACATTCATAAAAAAGACAGAGTGACTGACTGAAGAAAGAGAGAAAGAAAGACAGAAAGAAAGAAAGAAAGAAAGAAAGAAAGAAAGAAAGAAAGGAGAGAGAGAGAGAGAGAGAGAGAGAGAGAGAGAGAGAGAGAGAGATGGGGGGAGGGAGGGAGAGGGAGAGGGAGGAGAGGGAAAGAATTTTCAAGTATAGTGGTACCCATCTGAAGTCCCAGCTACCGGAGAGTCTGAGACAGAAGGATTGCTTCAGCCAAGGATTGAGAGACCAGCCTAGGTGCACAGTGAGAACCCATCTTAAACATATACCCATGGGGTTCACTGAGAGATGTCTTAGGGGTTAAGAGCACATGTTGTTCTCGCAGAGAGGACTCTTCTTCATCAGATGACACAACTGTCTCCAGATCCAAAGAGTCTGATGCCCCCTTATGGCCTCCTTGGGCACTGCACTCATATGTACCCACACCCACCACACATAAATAATTAAAAATTAAGGGCACCTATGGAGAACCACCCCCCTCAAAAAAATTAAGGGCCTAGCAGTGATGGCACATGCCTTTAATCCCAGCACTTGAGAGGCAGAGGCAGGCAGATCTCTGTGAGTTCGAGGCCAGCCTGGACCACAGAGTAAGTTCCAGGAAAGGCGCCAAAGCTACACAGAGAAACTCTGTCTCGAAAAACCAAAAACCAAAAGTAAAAAATAAGTTACAAACCAGTTTCCCTTATGAGCATATATGCAAAATTTTTCAATAAAATACTTGCAAACCGCTAGTGGTGGTGGTATTTGCCTTTAGTCCCAGCACTCGGGAGGCAGAGGCAGATCTCTGAGTTCAAGGCCAGAATGGCCTACAGAGCAAGTTCTAGGACACCCAGGACCCTGTCTCAAAAATCAAAACAAAGAAACAAAACACTTGCAAGCAAAATCCAATAACACATCAACAAGATCATCCACCATGATCAAGTAGGCTTCATCCCACAGATACAGGGGTGGTTCAACATATGTAAATCAGTAAATGTAATCCACCACATAAACAAACTCAAAGACAAAACTACACGATCATCTGATTAGATGCAGAAAAGGCTGTTGACAAAATCCAACATCCCTTCAGGGTAAGAAGCCCTGGAGAGAAATACCTCAACATACTAAAGGCAATTTACAGAAAGCCCACAGCCAACACCAACCTAAATAGAGAGAAACTCAAAGCAATTCCACAATTCAGGAGCCAAACATCTTATAGAGGGCTAATATCTAAATTATGTAAAGAACTGAAAAAAACTGGACAGCAAGAAAACAAACAACCCAATTTAAAAAATGGTGTATAGATATAAACAGAGAATTCTCAAAAGATGAAACACAGAGGTAGGCGGATCTCTGTGAGTTCGAGGCCAGCCTGGTCTACAAAGTGAGTTCCAAGATAGGCTCCAAAGCTACACAGAGAAACCCTGTCTCAAAAAAACAAACAAACAAAAAAAGATGAAACACAAATGACTGAGAAACACTTAAAGAAATGTTCAACATCCTTAGTCATTATGGGAATGTGATTTAAACTACTTTGAAATTTCATCTTATATCAGTTGGAATGGCCAAGATCAATAAAACAAATGACAACTCATGCTGGTGAGGATGTGGAGTAAGGGGAACACTCATCCATTGCTGGTGGAACTATAAACTTGTACATCCACTGTGGAAATCAGTGTAGCAGTTCCTCGGGAAGCTGGGAATCAATCTACCACAAAATCCAGCTACACCACTCTTTAGCATATACCCAAAGGATTCTACATACTAATGCAGAGACAATTGCTCATCCATGTTCATTGCTGCTCAATTCGTAATAGCCAGATATTGGAAACAACCTAGATGTCCATTAACAGATTAATGGATAAAGAAAATGTGGTACAATTACATAATGGTTTATTATTCAGATGTTTAAAAAAAATCGAGATTTTTCAGGTTAATAGATGGAGCTAAAAAACATTCTAAGTGAGGTAACCCAGACCCAAAAGACAAATATTGTGTGTATTTTCTTATATGTGGACGTTAGCTGTTAAGCCTTTGATAGGCATGGTACAATCCATATAACCACAGAGGTTATGTACAGAGTAAAGGACTAGAGTGGGGAATCTCCCTAGGAAAGAGAAATAGAATATATAGTTATGGAGAGACAGGAGGGAGACTGGGGCAGCAAGATTAAATTGGGAGGGAAGAGGAAGCTAAGGGAGTGAATACAGGAAGGAAAAACGTACACTAAGGGCCATTTGTGGGGGAAACCTACTACTGTAGAAGCTTCTGAAAATATATACATATATGAACAAATGTAGTCAGACTTTCCTTTGGGCCTCCAGCTCTCAAAAAAAAAAAGACACAGAGACTTATTATTAATTATGAAAGCTTGACCTTACCTTAGGCTTTTCCCCAACTAGCTCTTATAACTTAACTGAATCTGTTTCTATTAATCTATGTTCTGTCATGTGGCTCAGTTACCTCTTCCTCCTCTATATTGTAGGTCTGACTTCTTCAGTGTCTTGCTGGTGTCTCTTTGCAAGCCTCAATTCTTCCCGAGTTCCTCTCTCTCCCTGGAAATCCTGCCTATTCTCTCCTGCCTAGCTATTGGCCAGTCCGCTCTTTGTTAAACCAATCAGAAGGTGCCTTAGGCAGAGACACATCTTTCAGTGTACTAAAAGATTATCTCGCAACAAACAAAATCTAAATGGAGTCACCAAATAATGGGGGAGGCAATGTCCCAACTAGACATCTTTCACCACCAAGTGAAATCTCCGGTGCCAGAAATAGGTTACATCTAATTGAGTCGTTGACCAAAGGGGTCCCATGGGAACCCCCAGACAATCAGGCTATTGCCAAGGCTCTTGGTTGCTGTACACAAACTGAGAAGACCTTATTGCTGAAGACAACACCTTCATATCTCATTGAACACAGAGAAGTTGAGCTGGTACCAGCTAGATCCTTCACCCCTACTGACAAGAGTAGTGGAAGGTACTCTTCGTGCTACCAGAGGAGGAAGGTAAACACCAACCCAACTACAAACCCCTTGACCTACAATGATGATCTGCCTGCAGGACACGCTGGTGCAACAGGGGCACAAAAGCTGTGGGGGTGCTGTGGGATGGTCTGTATGTCAAGTGTGCTGCTGATTGGTCAATAAATAAATCACTGATTGGCCAGTGGCCAGGCAGAAAGTATAGGCGGGACAAGGAGGAGAATAAAGCTGGGAAGTGGAAGGCTGAGAGAGACACTGCCAGGCGCCACGATGACAAACAGCATGTGAAGATGCCGGTAAGCCACAAGCCACGTGGCAAGGTATAGATTTATAGAAATGGATTAATTTAAGCTATAAGAACAGTTAGCAAGAAGCCTGCCATGGCCATACAGTTTGTAACCAATATAAGTCTCTGTGTTTACTTGGTTGGGTCTGAGTGGCTGTGGGACTGGCAGGTGACAGAGATTTGCTCTGACTGTGGGCCAGGCAGGAAAACTCTAGCTACAGTGGGGGTGACCAACTGTGAGGACATGGTCAAAAGAATGACCCATGCTGAACAATGCCTTGGGGAACTGTAAGAGAGATGGAGTGGATAGCTGTCCTATGACCTTGAAGCACCACCCCTAGAAATGCAGCAGGTACCTGCTCTACCTGCCTATGACCTTGGAGCACATGCCCCTGGGGCGTGGCCTCTAGGCTACCCTTCAGACCTGAGATGCACGTAGGCAGTCTCCTTTCGCTCCCTCATGGGACTTGGATGCAGGACTGACTCAGACAGCCGGAACAGTGGAGACTGTGCCCCAGCACTCCAGAATCTGTGACAATTCTGTTCTATACAGGGAGTTTTTCTCCCCTAATAAATTCCTTTGCCCTTTAAGTAGACTCCATAGATTTCTCAATTTCTCCTAGGCTCCAGGAGAAAAGGCAGAGGGCCTTTCACCCCGAGTGCACTTTGTTCCTTACATTGTTCTTGGTTGTCAGAACACAGCCACAGAACCCAATCTGGTGAAAGGCTATGCGGAGTGCTGTCCTCGGTGGACCCTGACTCTGGATATGGCCTCTGCCTTGCTTTGTGCTTTCCCAGATAGAATTAAAATGTAAATCTAATGTGTTTAGCAGAAAAAGATTTCAAGCCAGGATAACATCACGCTGTGGCTAGCATCCACGCTGTGGCTAGCGTGGTTCCGTTCACTGCTCTTACCCAACATTACAGTGAGAGAGAGCAGGAAGCTGAGCAGAAATGTATGAAGACTATCGTTTTGACAGGGAAAGGAGTGGTTTCAAAGTCCCGTGTAAGGCAAGCACAGAGGAAACAGCTTTAACTCTTCATAGAAAGAGATTAGCACTGTTAAAGAACCCCTCCTGCTCTACACCGGGACAACAGGTAGACCTTTAGGGAAAGGCCTTATCAACGGAAAGCTTCAACTTCTGAAAACTCAAATTCTTTTGGAAAGAGAGAGTCCATACTGCCGCTCACTGTGTGGTTTGAATAAGAATGGTCCGCATAGGCTCATATGTTTGAAGGATCAAAGGATTGGGAGGTGTGGCCTTGTTGGAGGAAGTATGTCACTGGGGGTGGGCTTCGAGCTTTCAAAAACCCATGTCAGGCCTAGTCTCTCTCTCTGCCTGAAGATCCGGATGTAGCTCTCAACTCCTTCTCCAGCACCATGCCTGCCATGCCCGCTGCCATGATGAGAACGGACTAACCCTCTGAAACCGTAAGCAAGCCTCCAGTTAAATGTTTTCTTTTGTAAGCATGGCCATGGTCATGGTGTCTCCTCACATTCATAGAACAGTAACTAAGACGCATGGGTTCCCTGTCCCCAAATGGCCACACAGGGAAGCATTCCTTCAGAGTCAGCCTGCAGGGTGCATAGAGGCCAAAGCAACTGTGGTCATCATGGTCTAGCCACAGTGTAGGGACAGGCTACATATAAAGCTGGCATTGGAACTTGGCAGCATTATCAACATGCTACTGGTTTAATGGTTATGCAAAATACAATAGTTAGTGGGTCACAGAGGCTTGACCAAGGTCACAGAAAGCTACTGAGGGCAGGAAATGTGTGGCAGAATCTGGTTCCCTGCAAGGAAGCCTTGAGAGGCCACTGTGTAAAGCTGGGAAGGTAATGCTTCAGTTGCAATGGAGACTCCAGAATATTGGACACAGTAGGACTGTGGGACGTTGGCCAAGGAAAGCCTTAAGTGTGGAGCAGTGCTAGTCTGTGGAAGAGGGCGCGTGATAGAGATTGCAGAGCTGAAGAGGCAGGGCTACCCAAGCCCTTCGGAGCCCAGATGCTGCAGGATTTGAGTGTGATTTGGGCACTCTGAGCCAGTCTTTGCTGGTCACGTTTCCATTCCTCCCTTTTGGAAGGGCAATGTTCATGCTGTGCCATCGTGTATCCTTCGTACTGACTTGATTTTACAGGGGCTCTGTCTTAGTTTCTGTCCCTGTGATAAAACACCCTGTCCAAAACAGCTTGAGAGAGAAAGGGTTTATTGTGGCCCACAGTTCCACTCCATCATGGTCAGGAAGATATGACAGCAGGAATGTGCTGGCCGTCACAGTGCGCTGGCAGTCTGGCAGCAGAGAATGCTGGACGTGGAACTAGGTTACCCAATCTCAAGTCTGTTCTCAGTGACATGCTTCCTTCAGCCACGTTCCACAACCTTTCCAAACAGCACCTCCAGCTGGGGACCAAGTGTTCAAACACATGTGCCTATGGCTGACATTTCACATTCAAACCACAAGAGGCTCAGAGTAGAGACTGGCTTCAGTCCTAGAAGACCCTTTGGACTTTTTAACAGAGTTGGAACTTTGAAGGTTTAAGGGCCTTTTAGAGATGGACTAAATAAGTTTTGCAATATGAGATGAAGGAGACTTAAGGGCCAAGGGTGTAATTGTTACTACTTAGTGTGCTGTAATTTGGTGTCACATTGAGAAAAGATGGAGTTGTGCTGGTCTTCTTTGTCAGCTTGACTGGATTTAGAATTACTGTTGCAGGCAGCAAAGCTGGAAGGATGGATCTAACTGAACTCTTTTTTGTTTGTTTGTTTGTTTTTTGTTTTGTTTTTCGAGACAGAGTTTCTCTATATAGTTTTGGTGCCTGTCCTGGATCTTGCTCTGTAGACCAGGCTGGCCTCGAACTCACAGAGATCCACCTGGCTCTGCCTCCCAAGTGCTGGGATTAAAGGCGTGCGCCACCGCCACCCAGCTCTATCTGAACTTTTCGACATCAGATATGGAACTACAGGATTTTGAGTTTGCCTTGCTGGTTTTGGTCTTTTTGGTCCAGTATTTCCTCTCTATGTCCCTTTCCTCTCTTTTGGAATGGTAATGTATATTCTGTGCCACTGTATGCTGGAACTCTGTAATTTGCTTTTTGAATTTACAGAGAGTTTGGTGTAAGAGTTAAGAGATTGCCTTCAGTCTCAGAAACAACTTTAGATTTTTAAACTGTACTGAGACTGTGAAAGACTATAGGGACTTTTGAACTGGACTAAACGCATTTGTTTATGATATGGCCACCTATACGGATCAGGGAATGAAATGCAGTAGTTTGAATGAGGATGACCCCCATAGTTTCATGTTTTAATATTTGGTCCCCTTACTGCCAGGCATGATGGCACACACCTTTAATCCCAGCACTCGGGAGGCACAGGCAGGCGGATCTCTGAGTTTGATGCTTGTTCTACAAAGCAAGTTCCAAGACACAGCTAGGGCTGTTACAGAGAGAAACCTTATCTCAAAACACAAAACAACAATAGCGAAATAAAAAAAAAATGGTCCCCAGTTGGTGGAACTGTTTGGAAAGGATTAGGGCTAGGGTTAGGGTGTGTCCTTTTTGAAGAAGGTGTGCCACTGGGGGACTTTGAGGTTTCAAAGACTCAAACTATTCCCAGACACTCTCTCTCCCCATCTCTCTCTCCCTCTGTCCCTGTCTCTCTCTCCCTCTGTCCCCCCCCCCCCCCCCCGTCCCTCTCTCTCTCCCTTTGTCCCTCTTTCCCTCTCTGACTTGTACTTGTGGATCAAGATGTGAGCCCTTAGCTGTCCCTGCCACTATGTCCTCATTTTACTATCTTGGACTCTAACCCTCTAAAACTGTAAGCTCAAATTAAATGTTTTATAAGTTGTCTTGGTCATGGTGTCTTTACTATTTGTTTATTTTTTTAGAGACAAGGTTTCTCTGTGTCCTAGAACTAGCTCTATAGACCAGGCTGCCTCTGCCTCGCAAGTGCTGGGATTACAGGTGTGTGCCACCACCATCCGGCTTGTGTGGTGGTTTCTAGCTCCTCATTCCTTCTTTGTATATTAGTTGGTATTTCATAATAGGGATTTTTCTATCTTTTACATTTTTATTTTTTAAAGTGTGTGTGTGTGTGTGTGTGTGTGTGTGTGTGTGTGTGTAAGAGGCAGGAAAATGAATGGCAAGGTGTGCCCACAATAAACTCAAGAGTTATATGGAGATAAACCATGAAAGGCGAGTAGGAGACATGGTTTGCAGGTAGACTGTCAGCCTAGAATCCACCAGTGACAGTGGCTTACTGCAAAATATTTGTTTACACTGTGTGAAGATGTGTCACTGTGATTTGTTTAATAAACAGCTGAATGGCCAATAGCTAGGCGGGAGAATAGGTGGGACTTCCGTGGAGAGAGAAACTCGGGAAGAATTGAGTGTGCAGAGATGCCAGCAAGACACTGAAGTTGGACACATGGTACAGAGAAGAGGTAACTGAGCCATGTGACAGAATGCAGATTAATAGAAACAGGTTAATTTAAGTTATAAGAGCTAGTTTGAAAAGGCCCAAGCTAAGGCCAAACTTTCGTAATTAATAAGTCGTCTCTGTGTCGTTTTTTATGAGCTGGGGGCCCAAAGGAAAGTCTGGCTACAGTGGCTCAACCTTGGGCACATAACCAGCATGCACAAGCACACGGTTTGACTCCCAGCACAAGAGGAGGAGGAACTCTGACAAGGCTCAACCTTAGAACACCTAAAGAAAGAGAAACTCAGTTTCTTTAGCCTAGCGGTGGTGGCGCGCGCCTTTAATCCCAGCACTTGGGAGGCAGAAGCAGGCAGATCTCTGTGAGTTCGAGGCCAGCCTGGTCTACAGAGAGAGTTCCAGGACAGCTAGGGCTGTTACACGGGGGATGGGGTGGGGGGACGGATGGGGGGAAAGGAGGAGAAGAAGGAGAGTAGAGGCCTGCACTGGTTGGTCACCATCTATGATTCTGCACAGTAGGTGCTCAACTGATAAATCGATTGTTAAAATATGCTCCATAGTGTCTTCTTACACAGCTTTGCTAGCCAAGCGCTCTGTAGCTCTCTGTGCAGCTTCGGAGCCTTTATACACCCTATATCTCCACCCATGTGTCAGTAGAGCCAGGACCGAGCCTGGTACCAGGCAAGGGCACTTAAAGACTGAAAGACTGAATGAATGCACGATTGCCTTTGTCTATTGTGTGGGGTGGAAGAAGCAGAGACACGCGGGACCCTCCCCATTCACTATGGCCCACTCCCTGGAATCAAAGCATCTTTCTGAAAGGAAGCTGGGCTGGGGGGTTGCTTTCGGCCCCCTCGCTGACTTCCCAAAGATCCTGCTTTCCTGGACGCTGAGCGCAGTCCTCCAAACCCCGTCATCTGACTTTTACTGCCACCTCCCGCCCCGTCCACCCGTCCGCCCACCCGCGCAGCCCCGCAATGGTTCAGCCCGCCGCCATTTAGACCAAGTGAGGTCGGACCACTGCGCGCACGGTGTGGGGGGAGGCCGAGGCGCGGCGGAGGGATCCCTCGGAGCGTTCCGACGGCAGGCGCCCATTGGCCGCGAGTGCAGGCGGCCGCCGCTGATTGGTCCGCTCGGGGCGCCGGCCCCGCCCAGGTACCGGAGGCCGAGGGAGAAGCCGGGCGGAGTTTCCAGAGGACCGAACCGGGCGCGCGGGGTGGCGGCGGCGCAGGTGAGTGTCCCCCGGCCGGGGGCGGCCTCCCGGGCGTGGAGCCGTGGCGGCGGGGTGGGGCTGGCCGCGTCGGGACCCCAAACACGGACCCCTCCCCGCTGGCCGGGGCCTGCGGGCCGCCCTGCCCTCTGCTCCCGGGACGCTCCCTGTTGGTGGTGGGTCCCGACCCCTCCCCGGCCCCTGCCCAGAAGCTGGCCGCGGGGGCACCGAGACCACCCAGGTCCGGATAACGAGAACAACCGCAGCAATAGTTTGAATCCCCCCCTCGCTAGCCCGGACCCAGCGCTTCCTCGTCAGACGCTTATGGTGCACAGCACTGAATCAAAACAGCCTCCTGGGAGGGGCTGTTAACTTCTTTTAGAAGTGAGGCATCAGGGCCAGAGAGGTGGAGTGTCTCACTCCAGGTCACACAGCTAGTAAGTGGCGGGTGGGGATGAGGGACCCATGCCTTTGGGTCCAGAAACTAGTCGCAGAGATCGTCCCTGACCAACCCTGCACGCATTGCACACCGCCGCCTCCATAGTCACTTCGGAGCCGCACCTGCTGGGTTTTGCTTCCTTCCCCGCGCCCACAGGTCACTAGACAGCTTCCAAGTTGCTCTCGTGTCCCTTCTCTTGAGCTGGAGAGGCAAGGCCCAAACACCGTGGGCCCTTTCATCGCATTCCCTCTCCGTCTACCCTGTCACTCTTTACTGCGGAGAGAGATGACTGGGAGTGTAGAGGCTGGGTGTCTCGGGAGCGGGGCTACGGCGGCCAAGACAGGGCAAGCACCGGGCAAGCGGTGCGTTCACGCCCCTAGCCCCCGCCCCGGAAACACTGGAGAGATGAAACCTTCAGGATCCGGTTTTTCAAGAATGAATCAGAGGCCTCCCCGCCCTCCTCCCCAAAGCAGTACTGTGCTGGGGGTTAGGAGGGAGAGACGACAGAGGAGCAGGTGTAGTGTCCCCTAAGCCAGGCTGTTATTTGAGCCCCAGGAACCCCCTTCCCTACTTCCTGCTCCTCCCACTTAGCTTTTCTGTGACTGCGGGTTGCTAAGTTTTAGGCCCTTCTTGGGATGAGAGCGCTGGACTCCGGAAATCCATCCAACCCACTTCCCTTCAGCTCCTGCAAACAGCGGGGAGGTGCTCAAAGCTCTCTAGCAGTCATGTTGGTGAGGCTTGGGCCACGGTCAGGGCTATAAGACATTCATTCTACAGTTCAGCCCTTGTGGAACCCGAGGCCTCACATGCCAGGCAGGTGCTCTACCTCTGAGCTACACCCCCATCACCTACAAATACTAAGCAGCCCTGTGCCAGGCACCATATTTTGCTTGGAGGGGACTGTCCTCCAAATGCAGGACAGAATTCTCATTCTGGTGGGGAACAGGCAACAAGTTAACATGGGCAGCCATTGCAGATCCTGAGCATCACTGGGCAGGGGGAGATCACACACACCCCAGACAGAGCAAAGTATAGACTAGATGAAGCTAGAGATGGATTCTATAGAAGTTTGGGGTGCCTGGTACACAGGACACATTTTTTTATTTTTCGAGTTTTCTCCTATCCGGTGAGATCCCTTTGTAAGGACAGAGATAGATGAGTGATGCCACCTGGTTTGCATTTTTTGTTTTGTTTTGTTTTGTTTTTCGAGACAGGGTTTCTCTGTGTAGCTTTGCGCCTTTTCCTGGAACTCACTTGGTAGCCCAGGCTGGCCTCGAACTCACAGAGATCCACCTGGCTCTGCCTCCCAAGTGCTGGGATTAAAGGCGTGCGCCACCACGCCCGGCTCTGGTTTGCATTTTAAAATAGACACAGGCTCAGAGAGTGCATGCTAGGAGTTCGGTTCCCAGCACCCACATGGTGGTTCACAAATGTCTCTAACTGCAGTTCTTTCTGACCTCTTCAGGCACCAGGCACCCAAGTGGTGCACAGGTGGACATGCAGCAAAGCCCTCATACACACAAAATAAAAATAAAATAAAATAACTTAAAAAATAGAGACACAGGGTTGGGGATTTAGCTCAGTGGTAGAGCGCTTGCCTAGCAAGCGTAAGGCTCTGGGTTCGGTCCTCAGCTGGGGGGGGGGGGGGGGACACAAAGATAAATAACAGCTGGGACGTTGGGAGATGAGCTCTGTTAGGGTAGCATACAGTTAAGTTCATAGGCCTGAGTCCTGTGGAGCAACTCCCATGGGCTGGGGCAAGCCAGCTGCCTGGAGAAGTCAGGAATAGGCCTTGCCAGGCAGAGGAACTGGGTTGCTCCTGGGCCAGGGAAGGAAGGATGTAACAGTAATACAGACTGGAGCAGTCTGGAGGTGTGGGTCAGTTTAGCGCTGCCGAGACTCCAGCAGGGAGGGGTGAGGTCAGCAGTGGAGTGCCTTCCTAGCAGATGAAAGCCTCTAGCTTCTGTCTCTTTGACTGCAAATAACACTCACTTCCTGACGTGGTGCACTAAAGTACTGAGCAGGTCACATGCAGCACAGTCTGTGGAGTCCCGTAAGTACCCCGAGAGACATGAACTCTGCCAGATTCTCACATGAGGAAACTGGGGCCTCATAAAGCTAAGCACTTGGCTTTGTCTGTGTCACTGGTGAGTGTCAAGGATGGAACTTGACCAGGCCGCCATACTGTCTCGGTCTGCGGCACTAGTCACTCCAGAGCCGTAAACATGTACAGAGACAGAGAGGAGGCTGGGGTGTGGGGTTCCAAGACAGGGAGGAAAGGGGGTGCATCAAGACTTACACACCCCCAATAGTGTTCTGAGAGCTGTCCCAGGCCCACACATGCACTTACACACCCCTAATAGTGTTCTGAGAGCTGTCCCAGGCACACACATGCACTTACACACCCCCAATAGTGTTCTGAGAGCTGTCCCAGGCACACACATGCACTTACACACCCCCAATAGTGTTCTGAGAGCTGTCCCAGGCACACACATGCACTTACACACCCCCTAATAGTGTTCTGAGAGCTGTCCCAGGCCCACACATGCACTTACACACCCCCAATAGTGTTCTGAGAGCTGTCCCAGGCACACACATGCACTTACACACCCCCAATAGTGTTCTGAGAGCTGTCCCAGGCACACACATGCACTTACACACCCCTAATAGTGTTCTGAGAGCTGTCCCAGGCACACACATGCACTTACACACCCCTAATAGTGTTCTGAGAGCTGTCCCAGGCACACACATGCACTTACACACCCCCAATAGTGTTCTGAGAGCTGTCCCAGGCACACACATGCACTTACACACCCCCTAATAGTGTTCTGAGAGCTGTCCCAGGCCCACACATGCACTTACACACCCCCAATATTCTGGGAACTGTCCCAGGCACATATATGGTTTCCTTTGAGCTCAGAGTGGTTAAGACACTTGGCCTAAACTGGGCAGTGATGGTGCACGCCTTTAATCCCAGCATTCAGGAGTCATAGACAGGCACATCTTGGAGTTTAAGGCCAGCCTGGTCTACAGAGCAAGTTCTAGGACAGCCAGGGCTACACAGAGAAAACAAAACAAGGAATATGATGATCAAAAGAGTGTACCAGGGAGGTTCCGCCACTGCTGCTGCTCTCTACTATTGAATGTGGTGACATAATTTTAGAGGACAGTTCTATGTAATTCATTTCAGTTTACCTTTGTCAAATAGCCAGTGAGTGACTGTAGTATACTAGGATACAGAACTGTGGACAGAGAGATGAAGGAACCAGTAAAAGACTAGTGCCCAGAATATATAAAGAGTTCTCACAAATCAATAATAAAAAGGTCATCCAAGTAAAGCCAGCCAGCCAGGTGTGGAGCAGGCCTGTTATCCCAGGACATGGGAGGTGGAGGCAGGAAGATCTTCAGTTTGAGGCTATTCTGTATTGCACGAGGAGACCCTCCTTAGAAAAGCAAAGCAAAAGAAAACCATGCAAGGGCCATGCAGACTGTGGAGATGGCTCACTCGGTAAAGGGCTCGCTGTGCCAGCTGAATTTGACAGTCAGAACCCACATGACAATGCTGGGCCTTGTTACCCCAGCACTGGGGACATAAACAGGAAGACCTATGGGGCTCATTGGCCGGCCAGCCTAATTGGAGAGCTCAGGCCCAGGAGACACCCTGATTCAAAAAGACAAAGTGGTGCTGGGGACATGGGCTATAACTTAGTGGTAGAGCCTTTGCCTAGCATGTCTGAGGCCCTGAGTTCAATTCCCAGTACAAAAGGAGTGGCGCACTGGAGAGATGACTGAGCAGGTGGCCATCAAGCCGTGACCTGAGTCTGATCCCCAGACCCACATGGCAGGAGCAAAGGACTGACTCCCACAGCCTCTGCACACCGGCAACACGCATGCACACAATAAATAGAAGTGACTTTTTTTCTCTTTGAGATGGGGTCTCATTATGTAGCTCTCGTCCTAGAACTTATTATGTTGGTCAGCCTAGCCTCAAAGTAAATTTTTTTTATTTTATGTGTTTGAATATTTGCTTGCATGCATGTCTGCGCACACAGGGCAGAAGAGGGTGTCAGCTCCTCCTCGGAGCTGGAGCTGGAGTCAGCTCTTAGCTTCATGTGGGTTCTGGCGGGTTCTGGCATTAGACTGTTTTTTGTTTTTCGAGACAGGGTTTCTCTGTGTAGCTTTGCGCCTGGAACTCACTCTGTAGCCCAGGCTGGCCTTGAACTCACAGAGATCCGCCTGCCTCTGCCTCCTAAGTGCTGGGATTAAAGGAGTGCGCCACCACCGCCTGGCAGGTTCTAGCCCAGAACCCAGGTTTTTTGGAAGAGTAGGCAGTGCTGTAACCACTGGGCCACCTCTCCAGCCCCAGTAATTGGTTTTTTTTTGTGTTTTTTTTTTTTTAAGTCAAGTGATGACATTTGAGGGCCAGTACCCAAGGTTGACCTCTAACCTCCACATGTGCCACACATCTGTGGGCATGAATGAGCACGTGCCCACGGAGCACGGTAAGGGCTGGAGACATGGCTGTGCTTGCTGTTCTTCTGGAGGACCTGAGTTTGGTTCCCAGCACCCATGGGTGGCTTGCGACTGCTTGTAACTCCATACTGAAGGGATCGGTGCCTTTGTCCTCTGCAGGCTCCTGGCTCACAGACCCACACGCAGACTCCTACCTATACACATAATACAAAATGCAGTCTTTTGGAGGAGGCATGGCTCAGTGGCTAAGGCGCTCGCCCCCAAACCTGAAGAGCTGGCTGTGCCCTCCAGGACCCACACGGTGGAGGCAAAGAAGTGACTCAGGCATGTTCTCGGGCTGACACACACACTGAGTGTGCATCCATACAAACAGTAAATGTAAATGACATAGGTTAACAACAGGCAGCCCACTGAAAAGCCCATCAGGAGCGTCACAAATGTGTAAAGGGGGCTTGGCACCATTGACTCGTCAAGTGCAAGAGCAGGCCTACAGCAAGAAGTCAGGTGGTGTCTCCCTGCCCAGCACTGCCCGGAACAGGTGAGGGCCATGGGGTGGGGCTTGTGCTGTCCTGGGAGATGGCCAGTCCTGCCTTCCTCCCTCAGCCACACAGGACACTCACTCATCAACATGGCTTATCTGTGGCTGCTCAGTGCCATCACTAGTGACACACAGATCTCTCCCCTCAGCAGACAGTGGACAAAGACATAAGATACCCATCCCAGCTGAAGGAGGTAAGGAGGGTACAGAGAGAGGAGAGGAGCAGTGCGAAGGCCCTGCGGCAGCTCTGGCCTAACTGTGATCCTATGGAGGAGGCCCCAGTGGCTGATGGGAAGGAGCTATAAAGTCGGGTGTGGGGCAAAAAAGTTAGGGGTGACAGTGGGATTCCTGGGAGAGCAGAGCAGAGGATGAAGTGACATGAGGGTCATTGTAGCTGCTGTCTTGACAGGAAACTGCAGGGTAGAGGGCGCCTGAAAAGCAGGCAGCTGTAGTGTAGGTGAGTGGGGTGGGAATGGAGCACGTGGGTCAGAAGAGGAATGCATGGTGGGTTGAGCAGGAAGCCCTCTCAGGAAGGTGTGCTCCAGCCAACTGTCAGGAGGGAGAAGCTGCAGAGCACAAGAAGTCCCTAGGGCGTGGGAGACTGAAGAAGAAGGTCAGGGGTTGAAGGCAAGCCTGCGCCACTGGTGTGACCCTGCTCAAAATGATGAGATGGACTGAGCCAGGAGTGCTGATGTACATCCGTGTTTCCAGCACTCAGGAAGATACATAGCAAGTTTGAGGCCAGCCTGGGCTACATGATCCCCGGTGAGGTGGGTGAAATGTCACTGTGGCTAGTTGTCAAGGCCAAGGAGCTTCCTCAAGGAATTAAAAATCAGACACCCTTGAGTGAGCATGTGGCTTTTTTTGCTTTAACATGTGACTTGAAAATGAAGTCGGGCTGGGTGTGGTTCAGTGATTGTTTACCTGTGTGCAGAGGCCTGGGTCCATCCCAGCACTACCAGAAGGAAGGCTCTGCCTCCTCCTCCCTCCCCCACTCCCTCCAGCCACACTTAAAGATGTGCTGAGTGTGAACTACTTTACCTCAGGGCCTTTGTACTGTTCCCATCTACCTAGAACATTCTTATCACAGATGTTTGTGTGTGGGAGGTCAGGTGGGGGTGTTCTAAAGATGGGACCCAGGGCTTCTCACGTGCCAAGCTTCTTTCTCTGCCGCTGGGGCCACGCTCCCTGCTCCAGCACCACACAGTTCTCAGTGGACGGTCCGCTCCAGCTGGCTTATTGTACCTCTTGTAAGTAATCAGAAAGATAGCTTTCTTCCAGAGGCGCAGGGCACAGCAGGGGACAGCCCAGCAGGCAGCTGTGGGTAGGGGTTCACCCCATTGGCCACCTTAATACCCACTGTGTCTGCAGCATAGTAAACAACCTGCAACTGGGTGTGGTGTTCCTAGTCAAGGGTCTGGTTTCTTAAAATAGAATAGGCCTGAGCATGGTAACAGACGCTGGTAGGCCAAGCTGCTCGTAGGCTGAGGCAGGAGCATTACTGGACCAGAACTCAAGACTAAGCTGGACAATAAAGCAAGACCCTGACTCAAAATAAAATAAAGCTGGGTAGTGGTGGTACACATCTTTGATCCCAGCACTGAGAAGGGCAGAGGCAGGTGGATCTCTGAGTTTGAGGCCAGCCTGATCTATGAAGTGAGTTCCAGCACAGCCAGAACTGTTACACAGAACCCTGTCTTGAAAAAAACAAAAGAAAAAAAAGCAAAACAATCAAATCAATAAGTAAAAATGAATAAAACAAGTGCATAAATATAGTTCTACCCCAAATAGTTTGTTTGCGAGAAGGAAAGGGGGAGGGGCTGGAGAGATAGATAGTTGCTGCTCAAGTGTGAAGACCGGAGTTCTGATCCCGGGACCAGTATTGCTGCGGCTTGATGGCTGCCAGACTAGCCAAAGAAAAAAGAAAAAGGAATAGGTGGAAAGTGATAGAGAATACCATGTGGCGTCCTTTGACCTGAGCACAGGGACACACACTAAAAAATAAACATGGTGGCCCACACTTGTTTTGGCAGGGGTGGGGTACAGTGAGACAGGATTTCTCTATACAGCTGTGGTTGGAACTCTAGATCAGGCTGGCCTTGAAGTCACATAGATCCACCTGCCTCTGCCTTCTGAGTACTCAGCTTCACACGTGTGTGTATGTACAATATGTTCTTAAAAGGATGAAGACAGGTACAGGGCCACTTTTATGCTCAGCAGGTGAAGGTGTTGGCTACTAAATCTGACCCGACCCAACACTCAGGCACGTGTGTGCCCTGGCACCTATGTGGAGGTCAGAGGACAACCTCGGCCCTCAATTTTCACCTTGTTGGAGGCAGAGTCCACATACCAGACTAGCTGGCCCATAAACTTCTCAGCCCTCTGTCTCCACCTCTCACTGTAAGAACGCTGGGATTATCACATTATCTGGTGCTACGTGGGTTCTGGGGATTTGAACTTAGGTCTTCATACTTACACTGAGCTTTACCCACTAAACTCCCTGGTCCTTGCTTTTCAGACAGTAGTCACCTTGTACTCCAGCCTGGCCTCAAGCTCATGACAGTCCTACCTCAGTCTGAATCCATGCTGCACCCCTGTGCCTGGCTGGTACTTATGCTCTTGCTGCACATACATTGCACCTTGTCAGAACCCATACATGCTGTCTTAGTCACTGTTCTGCTGCTGTGAGGTGACACCATGACCAAGGCAACTTAGCAGAGCAAGCACTATTTAAGGGCTTGCTTACAGTTTCAGAGGGCACGTCCATGGGCATCGTGGCAGAGAGCGTGGCGGCAGGCAGGCAGGCATGGTGCCGGAGCATATTCTGTTCGGAGGCAGAGAGAAAGAGACTGGGCCTGGCACGGGTGTTTGACACCTCAAAGCCTACCCTCTAAACACATTGCTCCACAAGGTCACACCTAATCCTTCTCAAAACAGTCCTGTCAGCCAGAGACCAAACATTCAAATGTATGAGCTTATGGGAGCATTCCCATGCAGACCACCACACTTACTGTCACTAAAGACCCACCCAGCCTGGTGACGGTACCACCGTGTCAGCTCTTGCTGGTCATGCTCTCTAGGAGCTATATGGCGCGGGAGAATTTTGCTCCAGTAGTTATGTTTCTGTGGGGATGTGTCACATGTTACTTCCTCTTAGAACTCATTGGCAGAGCTAGTCATCAGCCTGCCCTGTCCCAGGGTTGGTTTCCTCTGCGGTGTGCTTTATTATTGATCTGTTGTTTCTTCCATGTGCGTACGCATGTGTGGGCACACATGGGACAGTTACACGTGAAGGTTGGATGACAGCCTGCATGTCCTACCATGTGGGTCCAGGGCACCAAACTCCGCGGCCCGGTGGCAACTGCTTTGGCCCACCAAGCCATCTTGCCAGTCTCCCTCCCACCTTGGTGTTTGAGACAGGCTCTCACCTGGGACTCACCAAGTAGGTTAGGCTGGTTTGAGCACTGGGGATCCTCTCTCCAGCTCTGGGATTGCAAGTGCATGTTACCATACCTGAGTTTTATGTAAATTCTGGGGATCGAACTCCATTGCTTAGAAGCACTTTGCTGACTGAGTCGTCTCCCCAGCCAAAGACTAAGAAGTTTTTTGCACATAGCATTAATGATCGCGGCTGATAGAAAAATGAAAGGAAGCGGAGAGCAGGAGGTTGTGAGTTCTAGGCCAGCCTGGACTATAGAGTGAGACCCTGTCTCAGAAATGAAAAACCAAGGGAGGTACCAGCACTGTGTCCTCCCTTCACTTATCTGTTTAAGTGGGCGTGGCTAGAGCAGGAGGCATTAAGGAGCTCTTGAATGAGGATTGAATGAGGTCACACACAGCAGGTGGTGTGGGGCTGTAATAGGTGTCAGCTGTTGTGATTACTGCTGTGGGGGTGAAGCTTCAGTCTGGTGCTGGGGTCAGACCTGGGGCTTTTTAGCCTGTGATCCTCCACTGAACTGCACCCCAGCATCTGGGTTCTATGTAGAGTCAGCCCTTTACCTTCCATTTGTTGTGGATGCCCAGCTCGAGTCCACTGCAGATGGAGCACACCCGGGTCAGGCAGACGTGCTGGCATATGCCTGTAATCCCAGCCACTCTGGAGGCTGGGCAGGAAGATTGTAGGTTCAAGGATCACCTGAGCAACTAAGAGATAAATGTCTCAAAATAAAAAGAAGCAGTCTAGGCATGTAGCGTGGGTACACAGGTACATGACCAAAATCTAACCCCAGTATGGAGGAAGGAAGGAGAATTGGTGGATTCGGGGAGAGCCTTGCACCTGTGCTGAACATGGACAGAGTTTTTTGTTATTACCCCTTAAATAATACAATGGATCAAGAGTTTCCATAGAGTTGAGTCTGTAGAGCTGATTCTGGTGCATGGGAGGGGCTGCAGCTCTGTGGCCCAGCACTAGCTAAGTGTGGGGAAAAGAAAGTACACCCTCAGCAGAGTGCAAACACAACACAGGTGTGACAGGATTCTGGAGGTGCCCGGAACCCTGTGCCTGGGAGCCCAGAGTCATGTCATCAGGGCTGGTTTAAAGCTCAGTGGGGGAGCATCAGCCTGCACCAGGCCCCTGGGTTAAGGATGCCTGCTCTGCAAAACAGGACAATATTGGTTAGTGTTGGTATCCTGTGGTGGCACCCGAGGCTGTTGTTACTCAGAGCATGAAGCCCACTTCTCTTTCTGCAGGTCTCCTGGCCGGGTCCCCACTTCCGGCTGCTCATGCCACTGGGACTGGGGCGGCGGAAAAAGGCACCACCTCTGGTGGAAAATGAAGAGGCGGAGCCAGGCCGGAGCGGACTGGGAGTGGGGGAACCCGGGCCCCTGGGTGGAAGTGGAGCAGGGGAATCCCAGATGGGCTTGCCCCCACCTCCTGCTGCCCTCCGCCCTCGCCTCGTATTCCATACCCAGCTGGCCCACGGTAGCCCCACGGGCCGCATCGAGGGCTTCACCAATGTCAAGGAGCTGTATGGCAAGATCGCTGAGGCCTTCCGACTACCAGCTGCTGAGGTACAAGTGGGGCCAGGGTCCCCTGAGAGCCAGCCACAGGCCTGGGCAGCTGCTGAGGTACCAGTGGGGCCGGGGTCCCCTGATAGCAAGCCACAGGCCTGAACTTGCATTCTTGTGAGCTGGGGCTCAGGTGCTCATGTTCCCCGCTGGCAGGCAGCCCCTGAATCTAGGAGGTATGGCTGCAGCAGGATACTGAGTTCCTATCTGGCCTTGAGAGACTTGTACGCCAGTAGGTATGTGGGAATGGGTTTCCCATCAGGCCTTGAGAGGCTTGTAACCTAGTAGGTTGGGGGGGGGGGGTTTGCAGGTGCTGATTTCCCATCATGTCTGGAGTAGCCTGGTAGGTTGCGGGGTGGTTGGTGGCCACATGTGGTAGCTGGATTTCTATGAGGCATTAAGAGGCCTGTGCCCTAGAGCACTATGGGAGTTGGAGGTCAGGAGCAGCTCATATTTCTCCATGATGCACTGGAGGCATGACCCCAAGATAGAAGCAGAGAAGCCACAGTGAGGGTAACAGTGGGGCTGAGCATCAAGTGGAGACAGGTGGAAGGCTAGGTGGGAATCTAGACTCCTTCATTCATTCCTCAGCATTTATTGAGTGCTCACTGTGTACCAAGCTAGCACTGAGTTCTTACCGGGACAGAGATCCTACTCGTAACATTTGATGTACTAGTGGTCCTTGCCCCGGCTCTGGGTATCACCAAGCCCTGGGATAGGTATCTTTTCCGAACTCCCCTCCTCTCCCAAGTGTTAGGAAAGGGGACCCCCAAGAGGAGGGGGATGAGCATCTCGCCCCACCTCTGCAGGTGATGTTCTGCACCCTCAACACCCATAAAGTGGATATGGACAAGCTCCTAGGGGGCCAGATCGGACTGGAGGACTTCATCTTTGCCCACGTCAAGGGGCAGCGCAAAGAGGTGGAAGTGTTCAAGTCTGAGGAGGCGCTGGGGCTCACCATCACCGACAACGGGGCCGGCTATGCCTTCATTAAGGTGCCCGGGTGGGTGGCACACCCTTAGTCAGTGGTCAGGGTCTGTCATGGGACCTAAGGTGGAGCTTCCAGGGCTGATGCCTGCCCCTCCACAGCGCATCAAGGAAGGCAGTGTGATAGACCACATCCAGCTCATCAGCGTGGGTGACATGATTGAAGCCATCAACGGGCAGAGCCTGCTGGGCTGTCGGCACTATGAAGTTGCCAGGCTCCTCAAGGAACTGCCCCGAGGCCGCACCTTCACCCTCAAACTCACAGAGCCTCGAAAAGCCTTTGGTGAGCAATTCTTGGACCACCCACAGGGATGACCTTGAACTCTTCAAAATGTGGATTGCAGTACTGGGAAACACCAGCAGGTGGCACCCAAGCCTGCACTACAAAGTGGAGACAGCCCCACCCTACCCTAGACTTGGGTGCTGGCTGGCAGCCTAGCCTGAAGGAAGTTGCCCCCACACCTAACTTCCAGGAGCTATTAGCCCAGCCAAGTGCCCCCAACCCTGGCCAGCCCCCTCAGCCTGGAGAAGTGAGGCTTGGCTGCCCTGTACAACTCCCATGTCCTGCCCCCGTTTCTACCTGGCTTCACTAACTCTGAGGAATTGGCCTGAGGCGCCCCTGGTGTGGGTAGATAGGACTGATCTGGGACCCAGCAGTTATACCCACCCCTTCCCAGCTCTCGCCCCTTCAAGTAGAAGTAGAAACTGCCCTTGATTCTCTTCTCTCGCTTCTTTTATGCTTGACCCCCACTGCCCTCTCCATTCATGCCAAGTCCTGTCCTGGAATCTGGCAGAACTTGGAGATGGTATGTAAGCCTAGCTGCCCTGTACTGTACTGACTGTGCTGAAATTCCCATAGACATGATCAGCCAGCGTTCAGCGGGTGGCCACCCTGGCTCGGGCCCACAACTGGGCACTGGCCGAGGGACCCTCAGGCTGCGATCCCGGGGCCCTGCCACAGTGGAGGATCTGGTAAGTGAACCACCTTTGGCCAGTGACAGTGTTCTTATTACCTGAAGGTCTCTGGACGCCTGCTTAAGTCTACCTCCTCCCAGCTTTGGGACCTTCCTTGGGCAAGTGAGACTTGGTTTTCCTATCTGTGAAGCAGAAGTCTTAGTACCCCCTTATCAGAGTGGACATTAGGAACACAGACAAAAACTACAGCCGGGCATGGAATCTCAGGCAACTTAAACCACAAGAGCTTGTCACCAAAAAGAAAATATATGAAAGCCAGCCCAGTGTGGGCATGCACCTGTAATTCTAGAGACCTGGGAAGCTGAGATAGGAGGGTTTAGTGTTCAAAGCCAGTTTGAGCAACGTAGAAAATGTCTCAAAATAAGAATAATAATATCTGAATGTTGGGACTGGAAGGATGGCTTAGCGGTTTAGAGCACATGTTGCTCTTGCAGAGGACCCAGGTTCAGTTCCAAGCACCCATAGTAGGTGGCTCACAACCACCCATTAACTCCAGCTCCAGGGCATCCAATGTCCTCTTCTGACCTCCATGGGCACACACCTAGTACACATACATGCATGCGGGCAAAACACTCCTACACATAAAATTAATAAACGTAAACACATAGCTGGGGGTGCAGCTCATTGGTGGAGCTGCTATCTAGCATGCATGAGGCCCTGGGTCCTGTCCCCAGCACTGTAGACATTCACTGTGTCTCACAGCAGTTCTGTTGACACTGCTGTACAGCTGTCTTGTCCCCTCCTCCACAGCCATCGGCCTTTGAGGAAAAGGCCATTGAGAAAGTGGATGACTTGCTAGAGAGCTACATGGGGATCAGAGACACAGAACTTGGTGAGTGGGGGCCCCGCTGTCTGGGGGGTGGGAACAAACAGGCTTCCAGGGCGCACCCAGGCTGAGGTGAGGCAGCACTTTCGTCCCTCATGTGTCTGTGTCTCCATCTTTGTCCTCTCTGACAGCTGCCACCATGGTGGAGCTGGGAAAAGACAAAAGGAACCCAGATGAACTGGCAGAGGCGCTGGATGAACGGCTCGGTGACTTCGCATTCCCAGACGAATTCGTCTTTGATGTCTGGGGAGCCATCGGGGATGCCAAGGTTGGCCGCTACTAAGACTGGAAATGACCTGGACCTTGAGATAACATGGGCGTGGCCTGGCTGGGGCCTCCAGATCGGGTGCCACAGCCACAACCTGAGCATCCAGCTTAGGCACATAACGCAGCAGCCTGGGGATGGCACGGGGTAGAAGTGGCCTGTGGCCCTGGCCCCACTCTATCACCACGGTGCCCAGCCTGGTTAGGGTCCCCGGCCATCCCCTGCCGGGTTCCCCACCTACCTCAGTAGAGTAAGTGCATGGGGAGGGACCAGCACTGGGCAGCCACCTCTGTCCCCAACACTTTCCACCGTCAGCCGGCAAACTGCCCCTCTGTCTCCCTGGACCTCAGCTCAGTTTGGGGTCATGACCTCCCTACTTTACTTTTTTGCTTTGTTTTTTCAAGACAAAATCTCACTACCACTACGTAGCCCTGGCTGTCCTGGAACTCACTATGTAGATCAGGCTAGCCTCCAACTCACAGAGATCTGCCTGCTTCTACATTGCCGTGCTGGGATTAAAGGTGTGCACCACCACGCCTAACTCTCCCTACTTTCTTGACACCAGAAATGTAGAAAGGGGGCACAGCCCCCCAGTAAAGGCAATAAAGCCGTCCCCTTGGCATCTCCCACCTGAGAGGAGTCCTCTAAGTGGGGTTCTGTTACCTCCCTTTGAGTGGGCACTGCTATGAACCCTGGTCCTTCGGCATCGCCCTTAGCCAGTGCCAGAGGAGGGGTGAGCAAGGCGGTGGCCCCATACCCTCACTCTCTGGATGTAGAGACTCCTCTGGGAGCTGTTTGGCTTTGGGATAGGAGGGGTGGCCAAGGAAAGAATGCAGCAGCTGAAATCTATCTCCTGGATCCAAATTGAATTAGGAGTTGGCTGGCCCACTGCCCCCTCCCCCTGGCTCTAGGCCATCTAGCTTCCAGGCAGTGGTGGAGATTCTGGCTTACTTGAGGTTCAGACCTGGTTCCCCACTCACCAAGGCCTCACATGCCCCTCTCGTACGAGGAGGCAGCAAAGCCTGCTGCCCTATTGCGGTACCCTGGTTGAGGCTGGTTGTGCTTTGGGCACAGGCATCCATGGCACAATGCTTCACAGGGATATAAACCTGCCAAGCTTGTTTTGACAGTCCATTTCATCCTAGGATTTAGGGAGATCAAGGAAAGGGTGGGGTGGGACCCTGGCCAGACCTGGAGAGGAGGGAGGCAGTTAGAGCAGGGAAGCCAGGCCAGAGGTCCCTCTCCAGTGCCCAGGAGGAATGTTCGGGGGCGAGCGCAGCAGAGACTGTCACTGCAGGAAGGCTGAGCAGGCCTGGTCCCTGACTCCAGGCAGGAGATGAGTACTCTGGATACCAGACAGTTATGTGCACAAGCCCTGTGGACAGCCACTCTCGGGATGACTTGCTATCCCTGATCACTGAGGTCGTTTTTCAGTACTTACGGTGGAACCCATGGCCTCACATGCTAGGAATGCGCTCTATCACTGAATTATGCCTCAAGTCCTCCATTGGGGTCTTGCAAGTCTCTGATGGGAGCAGCTGGGAATGTGTGGCTTTGTTGAGTGGAACTATGAGTAGTGGATGATGGGTAACCACGTTGAAGCAGGGTTGTCACCACTATGGGTAAGCACTGGGTCCTCTGAGTTTCAGGGAGCTGTGGGGTGTGGAGTGTGGTCATCTAGCGGTGTCCAGTGTGTGCATGGGTCTCAGGTGTATCCTTATTTGGGGGTCGGGTAAACAACTAGGTCTTAAAGAGTGTCTAGAGACGTGATTATGTAGCTAAGGTGGGACAAGGTCTGGGTGCCCATGGGCATTGGTTTGGGGGAGTATCTCCAGGAAGTGTGCTCCAGGACTGCAACAGACTTTCAGTGCCAAGTGAGATTTACACCCTATGTTAAGGTGTGAGCGAGCATCAGTTTCAAGGGGTCTGTATTTGGGAACATTAAAGGAGTGGGTATTAACGCCAGCATTGATGGGAGCTACCTGGTGTTTACTTGCCATCATGACTGACTTGACAGTGACTGCATGTCACTGCATGCTCCCCTTCTCAAGACAAAGTGAGGCTGTAGCTGTGAGTGCAGGATGTGGCTCAGGTGCCCTAAGAATTGCTTACTCCACCTTAAGACAGGATGCAGATGCTAGCCTGGCTCCTCAGAGCGATCAGCCACCTCCCTTTCTCCTAGGATGACTCCCCGTTGCCTGGTCTGGGCTGCTCCCCTCCACCCCCACTGTGACATCCACAAAGGCTTAAGGGCAGGCAGCATTACCAGGTCCCATCACACAGCCAGCTCCAAAATCCTCAAGCCCAATGGGGACAGCACCCCACCCCCATGAGAGTGCGTAGACCTCCCAGCCTGCCCCAGGCGATGCTCACATTTTCCAGTGTTTAGATTTTATCCACTTTATTAATGAGGCAGGCAAGAGGCCCGGGTGAGGGTGTGGGGGTTTGCTTCTGCCCTGATGAGAGGAGGGGGTCACAGACTCCAGACCAATTCAGAGAACTTCAGTCCCTGGCGGGAAGAAGCTGGGCCCAAGTGGCCCTGACCATTGCCAGCAGCAGAGGTTTTGCCCACTCAAGGCTCCCAGCCCTAGCGGGCAGACATGCATAGGGTGGAGCAGCCCCTGGAGGCCAGTGGGGTGCGGGTGGAGGCGGCACAGAGCCGAGGAGCCGCCCCAGGAAGAGGGAGCGGCCTGCCGGGAGCCAGGGAGCAGCTGGCGCAGGCAGCAGGATCCTAGTTCCGGGCCATGGGGACCCTGCATCCTGAGCAGCACTGGGTAAGAAGTTGGGACTTGAGGGTCCACAGGCAGGGAAAAGGAAAGCATTTTGAAAGATGGGCTGTGGCCATCCTGGGCTCACTGTGTTCATGGCTCTCAGCCCAAGGCTGTCGGTCTATCCCTTAGGTCTGCTTTAGCCCTCTCAACTAGAAAACGAAGAACAAGCCAGAGGCTGGTTCACATAGGAGTATGGGGTGGGCATCTGAATGAGGCAATGTCATACTGCTGAGATTGCCATGGAGACAGGTGTAATTCTGGCAACAGACATGGGACTCTGGGGAAAGAGGTGGGTCCTTGGAGTTCAAGAGCACCGAAGAGATCAGAGATGGGTCCATGGAAGTAGGGGTCTGAGGACAGACCATGGAGGCAAGAGGATGCACTACAGGGTACAGCAACCTTGGGGCACAGAAATTAGTCTTTAAGTACGGAGATGGCTTGTTCGGGGAGAGATGAAACTGGAGATCAAGAGTGGTCTCTGGAGGCAGGGACATTGGAAAAGATGGGCTATAGTAATGAAGCTGTTGGGACATGGGACATCAAGGGTAGGATTAAAAGGTGACCAACAGCTGGTCATGGTGGTGTGAACCTTTAATCCCAGGACACAGGAGGCACAGGTAGGGGGATCTCTTTTAACGCCAGCATAGTCTACACAGCCAGTTCTGGGGCCAGCCAAGGAGACTTACAAAAAAGGAAGGGGGGTGGCAGACATGGTGAAGGTTGGAGTTGGGATCAAAAGTGGGTCAGGATCTATTCCATGGGGCCATGGACCAGGAATCTGATGTGCTGGGGGGGGGGGGAGGTGAGGACAGACACTGAGGACCTCTGCCACGTCTGTCAAGTCCCCAAAGCAGTAGATAGAGAAGACGATGCCGGGGCAGAGTGAGGTCAGGCACAAGGGATGAAGTAGTGAAAGGTGAAGTGGGATCTGAAATGGAGCAGCCAGGGTCCTGTAGAGGTGCCCTGGGCACAGAGGCCACATTGTTACATGGATCCTGGTGATGGGTGGTGGGACACTAGCCTCACTGCACCCTCCTCTTATCTACTTAGCCCTCTTGGCCACTGATATGAGCCCCTGCGGGCTTAACGCGAGCCTAGTGGACGAGGAGGCAACAACGTGTGCAACACCCAGGCTCCCCAACACATCTGCGGTGCTACCAGTAGGCGATTCCAGCACATCACCAGCGCTGCCTATCTTCTCCATGACCCTGGGTGCAGTGTCCAACGTGCTGGCGCTGGCGCTGCTGGCACAAGCTGCAGGTCGTCAGCGGCGGCGCCACTCAGCTGCCACCTTTTTGTTGTTCGTTGCCAGCCTGCTGGCCATCGACCTGGCAGGCCATGTGATCCCGGGCGCGCTGGTGCTTCGCCTGTATGCTGCGGGACGTTCACCTGCTGGCGGGGCCTGTCATTTCTTGGGAGGCTGCATGGTCTTCTTCGGCCTGTGCCCACTTTTGCTTGGCTGCGGCATGGCCGTGGAGCGCTGCGTGGGTGTCACGCAGCCGCTGCTCCACGCGGCGCGCGTGTCGGTGGCCCACGCACGCCTGGCACTGGCCACGCTGGCCGCCATGGCTTTGGCAGTGGCGCTGCTGCCGCTAGCACATGTGGGTCGCTACGAGCTACAGTACCCTGGCACCTGGTGTTTCATTAGCCTTGGGCCTCCTGGAGGTTGGCGCCAGGCATTGCTTGCCGGCCTCTTCGCCGGCCTTGGCCTGGCCGCGCTCCTTGCGGCACTCGTGTGCAATACACTCAGCGGCCTGGCGCTCCTGCGAGCCCGCTGGAGGCGTCGCCGCTCTCGACGTCTCCGTGAGACCACAGGTCCCGATGATCGCCGGCGCTGGGGGTCCCGTGGACCCCGCTTGGCCTCCACCTCGTCTGCCTCTTCCATCGCTTCAGCCTCCGCCACCCTCCGCAGCTCCCGGGGCGGCAGCTCGGCGCGTAGGGTTCGCGCACACGACGTGGAGATGGTGGGCCAGCTCGTGGGCATCATGGTGGTGTCGTGCATCTGCTGGAGCCCTCTGCTGGTGAGGGGCGCAACCGCTCCTCAAGCCACACTCCTTCCTGCCCCCTCCTGGGCTCCGCCCCCTTAAGACCCTGCCAGCACAAAAAGCCAACCGTTTGTCTTATCCCTCTGCTATCCCTGGCTCTACCTTCGCCCTCTTTGTATCTCTGTAACGTACTCCCACCCACTCAAGCCTGTCCAGTTCGTCCTTCCACTTCATTCATTCATTCCTAGCCTTCTTCCTCCCCGGCTTTTTGACCTTTCTTCTGTCCTGTGTGCTGGTATAACGGGTCTTCTCTAGCTAGACTCCGCACTCACTGACGATCTTTGCTTAGTCACTCTCCTTCCCACACAGTATTTGCCCTGCATAGCCCACCCTGGTATCCTAACCTTACACCCCACCCGTTCTCTCACATGGGCTCCACTGCTCACACCTGCTTTTCTCGCAGGTGTTGGTGGTGTTGGCCGTCGGGGGCTGGAATTCTAGCTCCCTGCAGCGGCCGCTCTTTCTGGCTGTGCGCCTCGCGTCGTGGAACCAGATCCTGGACCCATGGGTGTACATCCTGCTGCGCCAGGCCGTGCTGCGCCAACTGCTTCGCCTCCTACCCCTGAGGGCCGGTGCTAAGGATGGCCCAACCGAGCTGGGCCTAACCAAGAGTGCCTGGGAAGCCAGTTCATTGCGTAGCTCCCGGCACAGTGGCTTCAGCCACCTCTGAACGTGCCCAGAAGCTAAGCCAAACCACTGCACAGGGTTCAAGGGTATAGAGAGCCTCAAACACAGCGTGCCATGGGCGATGCGTCCTGTGGGGCGGCAGCACACACTGTGACAGCACATTGGTGCAAGAGGCTCCACCCAGACGAGTACAATTCTAACGTTGGCCACGCGATGGCGCAGACACACGGGACGTTCCAAATATCAGAGGTGGGATGGGTCCCCAGGTCAGCAGCTCCAATAGCATGAGCACAATGCTGAGTCTTAGTTCTGAGATTGGAGCTGCCCGTAAAGGCAGTAAGGTTTTGGATTCACTCCCTGTCTCTGCTGCCGCCACAATAGACTCTTGCAACCATTCTGCTCATTTTGGTCCCTAACTATCCTAACAGTCTCAACACCCTGTACCCACTGCAGCCTGAAAACCCCAACGCTCTCCAACACAGCCCTGAGCCCTGTCCTCGCTTCCCACTAATGCATGTTCCCAGCTTGACCTTTCAAATGAGCCCCATCACAGTTCTGTCCCTGAGTCTGCCTGCCTCCGGCACCTGCTCCAAGCACACCCTACCCCAGATTGCACACAGAGGCTGAAAATGCATGTATGGGGTAAACCCCAAAGGCCTTTTTAAAAACCAAGAACTCTTGGGCAAGGCAGGGGCTTGGGGCTAGTAGCCTTCTGCCACAAAGTCGAAATCCCGGAAGGCCGCCTGCTCGGCAGCTGTGAGGGGCCGGGCATCCCGGGGTGGGCTCAGCGTGGGCGACTCCCCAGTGAACTCCTCATCGAAGTTGCTGACATCTGTGCGCCCCGAAAGTGTAGGCACGAAGGGTGGGGGCAGGCGACGAGCCAGCAGGACGTCCCAGCCCAGAGTCTGTGGAGAGGGGGACAGAGTCATGATGGAGACTGAGGGGAGTCTGGAGACCAGCAAGAAATAGACAAGGTGCAGAGGGACTGAAGCTCAGATCACTCAAGGAAGTCTGGGGTAGCTCAGGATAGCCCTGGAATGCCATGGGCCTGGAGAAGCAGAGGGAGTGAGGAGTGGGGGTAATGAGGGGTACAGACAAAAGGAGCTAACATTTGAGAGGAATCATGGCGGATGGGGGGTGAGGTGGGGGGCGGCGCGACAAAACTCTTGAGATGGAGCAACTAGATTTGGGGTGGGCATGAACTGGGAGAAACATCCAGGTCCTTGGGGGTGACTGACAGGGTGGGGAGGAAGTCTGCTCACCCTGAAAAAAGGCTGTTTTTTCACATCTTCTGCATCTCGCTCAGTGGATCCCAACCTCCTCTCTGGGTTCCTCCGCAGCAGCTGTGGGATGACGCACATGCCAATGTGTATCCGATTCCCGTCCCTCAAGACCCTTTCCTGCCCACCTTGTACTCCGTGGTGGGGAGGTAGGGGGTGTGCTTACCCTTCTCATGATGCCAATGGCCTCTGCCGACAGGAAGCGGGGATAACGAACCTCGTCGTTGACAATGCTGTCAAAGACCTCCTCCTCATCATCCCCGGGAAACGGAGACTGGAGGGCAGAGAGCCAGGTTGAATAAGATCCCACTTTTAGCCAATCCAGCTCACCCGGCACTAACAAAGGGCCCTACCCCTGGGGGTGCACCCACCCTTGCACCAGCCCTGGCTTACAGAGGGTAAGTGTCCCATTTCAGTTACAGAAACTGAGACCGCAGAGGCAAAGCTGACGCGCAGTAGGAGCAGATTCCCGTCCCAGGCAGGGACACATGCATGCCTCACCTCGCCAACCAGCATCTCATAGAGCAACACGCCCAGTCCCCACCAGTCCACTGCTCTAGTGTAGGATGTGTCTGTCAGAACCTCCGGCGCCAGGAACTCTGGGGTTCCACAGAATGTGCTGGTCCGGTCTCCATAGCCCATCCCTGGGTGGAGTGGAGTGCAAAGCCATGTGAGCCACTGGTGGTTCGGGGGAGTAGAGCGTGAGGCAGCCCTACCCTCGAATCAGTATGGGAGTGACCCGGGGTGGGGGAGGCGACCACAGTTGGGAAACTACCCTGAAGCTGTTAGGGTGAGAAGGTGCCTGCAGACAAAGCCCATAGAGAAGAAAATGTCGCCTGACCACCTACGTACAGAAGGTAGCCCACCCCTACTCCTCTTTTCCCAGGACTGCAGCCCCTCACCCTCCTTGCAGAGGCCAAAGTCTGCGATCTTGACGTAGCCCTCAGTATCCAGGAGCAAATTGTCCAACTTCAGGTCCCTGGGGAATGGGCGTGTCAGGGGATGTAAAGAGGGATGATTGGCAGTGGGGACTGGGGCTCTACACAGAGCTTAGCATGTCCAGTCTCTGGGCAGAACATGCTCTCATGTACACACCTGTAGACAATCTTGTGTTCATGGAGGAACTGCAGCCCCAGCACCACACAGGCCGAATAGAAGCTGCAGAGATGTACAACATCACACAAGCCTGGCTCCACAGGAGCCAGGATCCCTAACCCCTGGGGTCCCAAAGCTGTGTGGGAGTCAGGCCTCAGGATGGAGGGGCGGGAGGTAGGGTGGAGGGGCGAAAGCAGGGTGGAGGGGAGGGCGGGGCCTCCAAGGACGGGTAGGAGAGAGGCATGGTGCTGGAGGAAGGACTCACACAGCCCGAGGCTCTGAGAACACATCACTGTGGATGTGGAGCATCAGGTCTCCGCCCGCTGAGTACTCCATCACAAAGCACACGTGCTCTGGGGTCTGGAAACAGCCGAAAAGGTTCACCAGGAAGGGATGTCCTGCCCTGGTCACGGCCGCCAAAATCCGCTTCTCACACATCAAGCTGGGCAGGAGGCAGAAGTCAGAGGGCCCAGCTGCTCCCTGACCTATGCCCATTCCCTCTGGGGCTCGCTCAGCAGATCTCTGTGGAAGGCCTGCATTGCTGTGCAACTTTGGGCAACTGGATTACTCTCTCTCAGTTTGGGCAGCCTGGGTTGCTACACATCCAGCATCTACGCATTGTCTTGGGAAGCAGGTGAGGGCACAGGCTCAGGCTGACCAGAGCAGTCCAATCCATGGTGGGGCCTGGGTTAGGGACCAGCACCAGTGAGGACTGAACCGGATCTGATCTTTGGTGTGGAAAGGCTTCTCTGTCTCGTGAGAGAAGTGGAAGCTCAGCCCACAAAGGAGCACACAACCAGAAACATCCTCAAGCACCTGGGCACAGCAACGCCATAAGGCAGACACGCCGGCTTCTCTCCAGATCAGTAAATAAATTCCTGACTCATTTAAACTTTGAATCAGGTTCCTGGTTATTACAAAGGTGACCGGGAAGTCTAGGGACAGCTTGACGCCTCTAAAGGGATCAAGGACTGTGAAGAATACTTTAAATAAACCTTCTTCCTTGATCCACCAGACAATCCTATGAGGAAGGCATTTCCATGGGTATTTGATGGATAGATGAGAAGGCTAACTTCTGAAGGGAGGCCAGCTTTCCCCAGCATCTGGAAGCACAGCTGGCAGAGGCATGATTGTAACCTGGGACCCTGACCCCTGAACTGAGGCGGTCCCACATCCCTACATTTGAGTCCTGAACCTCCTGCCTGCCTGCTGTGTGACCCCTGACTGTCAGATCATGGGCAGAATGGAAGACAGTAACAGTGCTCACTCTGGAAGGGGAGAAGGGGGCACAAATGAGTCACAGTAACTACTTCCTAAGTCATTGCTCTTAGGTAAGAGGGTCGTAAGTTCTAGTCACGTGAGTCTCTCTCACTGAAATGCTCAATAGTGACTACTCTTGGTCTGTTTCCCAGAAGTCCTCAAGGGCCAGGACAGGGCCTCACCTCTCCACCTCGTCTCGGGCTACAATGTCACCTTTCTTCAAGGCTTTGATGGCAAAGAGCTCCCCACTGGAGCGGAATTCGGACAGCAGCACCTGGCACACAGTGGGCACAGGGGCCTTAGTGGACAGCCTGGGCCCTTGAAGGAAGTACGCCAAGCCCCTAGGCCCTTCCCCTGCCTCACCTTCCCAAAATGACCCCGACCCAGCACTGCCAGGAACTTGAAGTCCTCAAGCTTCAGGGGTGACTTCCTCAGGGGGCTGTGGAGAAAGGGGGCTGGTGAGCTCAGAGAGTAGGCAGGAGTGTGTGGGGGGCCAGGGAGGGGCATCACCTGCACACGCCAGGGCCTGAGGTCTCCGGGGTCTCTGAAGGCAGCTCTGGAGAGGTGGTGGATTCATGGGTTGGAGAACTCTGTGGTACAGAGGTCACAGTAGCCACAAGTCAGAACTATCCCCAAGAGCCAACAGAGCCCTGAGCTGCCCCCCCCCCCCCCCCCCGTGCCTGGCCCACACCCCTCCCCAGGACCTTTTCCTTCTCAGATTACTTTGCCTTCAGGTTTACACGATTTTTTTTGGTAGGACTAGGGATGAACCTGGGCCATCACACATGCTATCCCTGGCACTCTTTATTTTCTTTGAGCAGGCCCTCACCAAATTGCCCAAGCTACCCTTGGACTTGTGATCTTTCTGCCTCAGCCTGCAGGGTAACTTAGACCCCAGGCATGCATCAACAGGCCCAGGTCTCCCTCCTTCTGTGACCCTGTGCAGGTATCGGCTGACTCCTTATTGAAAAACAGAGCTCCTCAGAACACCCTGTCCATCTCTGCTCCATTTTCCTCCCAGTATACTTCATATTCAAATACCTTTTATCTGATTATTTTATTTTCTGGTTTCAGCCTGGACAGACTGATAGATTGATTGATTTATACTGCTGGGCATGGAATCTTGGACCTCACACCTGCTAGGTGAATGCTCTCCTACAGAGCTTCATCCCAGCCTAACCATGCCGCGTGAGCACATAACTGAAGAGAATCAGGCCTGAGGCAGCCTTCAAGATGGCTCAGATAAGGGAGGGTGCTTACTATACCAAGTCTGGTGACCAGAGGTAGCTCCCAGCACCCACACAGTGAAAGGAGAGAACCAACTCCTGCACGTTGTCCCCTGACATCCACACTTGTGAGGTGTAACATATGTGCACCCCCCAAAAAACAACAGCATACAAACATACACATTGAAAGAGAGAGAGAACCAGGTGCTGAGGGTGCAATTTGTGGTACAACACTGGCCTAGCCATGCGAGAGCCCGGGTTCCATCTTCCGTCTCCTTTCCAAATGGAAAAAGGGGACAAATAGGTGCACAGTCTCAGCACCCAGGAGGCCGAGCAGCCAGGTACAGTGGTGCAGTCTCAGCACCCAGGAGGCTGAGCAGTACGATATGAAAAGAAAAGACAATGGCCAACAACATGCCTTGGTGGGTAAGGTGCTTGTTGCCAAGCCTGACAACGTGAGTTTGAGTCTTGGGACCCACATGGTGGAAGAAGAGAACTGAATCCTGCAAGTTGTTCCTCTGACCTCCATGAGCGCACACACGTTCACACAAAATAAATAGAAAGATGGAAACTTTAAAAAGAAGCCAGGTGTGGTGGAACACACTTTTAACCCCAGCACTCAGGAGAGAGAAGGCAATCTCTGTGAGTTCAAGGCCAGTCTGGTCTACAGAGTGAGATCCAGGACAGCCAGGGCTGTTAACATAGAGAAACCCAAAACAAACAAACAAATAAATGAATATAAGAGGAAAATAGATAAATACTGCATACTAATGGGCCAGCCTATGGATACATAGTCTACCAGCGCTAGAAATGGTTGGAGGGAATGTGAAATAAAATGGTGAGTGGCACTATTAGGAGGTATGGCCTTGTTGGAGGAAGTATGCCATTGTTGGGGCGGGCTTTGAAGAATCTTTTGCTCAAGCTTCACTCAGAGTGATACTCATACCACTTTCTGTTTCCTGTAAGATATAGGACTCTCAACTACGTCTTCAGCATCATGTCCCCTGCAAGCCACCATGTCCCACCATGATGATAACGGACTGAACCTCTGAACCATAAGTGAGTTGCCCCAATTAAATGTTTTCCTTTATAAGAGTTGCCATGGTCATGGTGTCTCTTCACAGCAATAGAAACCCTAACAAAGACAAGGGAAAAAAAGAAAAGGGGTATCTGGTAACCCACACAAGTTCTATCTATGACATTCCCACTATGTGATCGAGAGTAACCGTGGAGCCTGGCTGTAACCACTCATCCACACAGCATTCAACAGGCTCACCACAGAGCTAGAGGAGTCAGCTGGAGGAGACAGCTGCACTACCACTTCTCCTGGTAACCCCCACCAAGAGAGCAACACAGTCTGTCTTTGATATAAATTTTTTTTCCTTCATGTTTTGGACCAACAGCTCTCTAACCGGACTTAAGACCCACTCAACCAGAGGGAAACCATGCCGGGTACTAGAAACCCAGCCAACTGCCCAGGGCAGTGAAGTCATGGCTCTTGGAGGAGAACCTGCAACCTCCACTTTACTAAACCAGCACCATCCCTAACTGCACTCTAAATACTTGTCCTTAGACCCACAGGTGAGTGCAGTCCTCACCTATCATCAATGAAACTTCTCTTTGCTACAGATGGAGACCACTACAGAAAACCACAACCAATCAGAATCCAGAGCTGTGGGGCCCAGTCCCAGTGGACACATCTACAAAACTCTCCCACACCTAAGGCTCAGGGACTCTGGAAGAGGAGGGGGAACAACTCTGAGAGCCAGAGGATGGGGGTTTGCTATGGGACTGTCTCCTTCAGGTGTCAGAAGCTACACCTGTAAAGTCTCCACAGCATGACTGCCCAGCTGTGAGCTGAACAAGGACAGTAACAACAAGACATGCCAAAGTGGATGGGGAAAAGCCCATGAGGCCTCAACGCTATCCAAAGAACTACAGGCATCTAAGGGATGCTTAGAGTAAAAGAATTAGTCTTCCCCAGGGAAAAGTACAATAATAACTGGTTATCCGATATTAAATGCTCAGCCTTGAAATCATATAAATATGTGACATTATAAAGGCTGAACAGGTTGTATTTAGGAATATATAAATGTTTGCACATACATATATGCATGCAACAGCAATTAATGAAAAAAGAGGCCATGAATTTGAAAGAGAGCAAGGAGGGGTCTACAGGAGGACTTGGAGGGAAAAAAAGGAAGAGGGAACTGGTATAATTATATTATAATCTCAAAAAGAAAAGAAAAATGCCCCCCCCCCAAAATCTGCTACATAGTTGAAGATGACCTGAGTTCTCACTCCCCAGAGCAGGAATCACAGGTGGGCACCTTTTCTGCCCTTTCTCACTATCTCACGGTTCATGTTTCTTTTTTCTTGTTCAGTCTGGGGATAGAACCCAGAGCTGTAAGCACACTGCTCAAGAGCTCTGCTAGAGAGAGAATCTCTAGCCCCCAAGCTCACATCCCCCTAGCTTTGGTTTCTGAGACAGGGTCTGGGTGTGTAGCCCAAGCTGGCCTAGAACTTGCTATGTAGTCTAGGCTAGACTCAAACTTGTGGTGACCACTCTGCCTCAGCCTCCCCTTGCTGGGATGCTATGCTCACATCACTTTGCCCAGCTTCCCAGCTGACATTCTGAAGCTAGGATAGAAACAGCTGAGGTACTGGGATGTAGTTCAGTTGGCAGAGCATTTGCCTAGCATGCAGAAAGCCCTGGATTTCATCATCGGTACCCTATACGCCAGGCTTGGTAGTCTCAGCACTCAGGGGACAGGGGCAGGAGGGGCAGGAGTTCAAAGAGTTCAAAGCCTGAAACTATACTCAACAAAAACAAACAAACAAACAAACAAACAAAAAGCCTGGTCCTACTGTGTGATCCTTGGTTAGTTCCTGGAGGTTTCTGAAAAATTAGCTGGTTCCCTAGGCTGCCCTGCTTAGAGGAGGTGAACACTCACCAGGCTACATAAGGTGGAGGGCAGCCCTGGTGGGCTCTTCTGGGACGAGCTGTCTGAGTCAGCACCAAGGTTCAACTTTTCCATGGATATATCTCTGCAGGAGAGGGAGGGGGATGAGTTGGGGACCTAGCACCCTGGAAACAGGAGGGCCAGGTAAGACTGGGGCCATTCTCCTTCCTTACCCAGTGTGCCGGACCTCGGCACCTGGAGATGCGTTGGGACTGAAGGTGCCCGTGGTGACAGCATTAGGGATAAGTCTCCGGAGCAGCCGCACCCAAGTTGCCACATCAATGTTCATCTGTCTGGCACGCTGAAACGCCTTCCCTAGGATAGCAAGGCTAGGGTCCCCGCCTTGACATCCCGAGGTTCCCGCGCCGGCCCACCCGGTGCTCGGGCCTCTCCTTACCTTGCTGCTTGGAGAAGATTTTTTTCTGCCTTTGGAGCCTAGGGATCCGCTCAATGATGGGGTTGCGGAAGGTGACCTGTGGGGACATGCTCAGCTGCAGTGGTCTCAGGAACAGAGGCACTCATGACCTTAAGTACAGGGCACTAGGCGTCTCTGAGGGCAAGTGGTTTGACTCTAGCAAACATGTAAAGCTAAGTCTTCGGCAGTGACTGTGCGTGCACAGTGCAATGACCTCCCTCATGGATTCATCTCCTGATGGGTTCAGAGCACGATGGATTAGTGGGAAGAGGAAAGGTGTCATCACTACCAGACCTCCTCCTCTCTTCTCTTCCCTCTGTCTCCCTGTCAGCATGAGAGAGAACAGCTCTACTCCATGTCGTGCTTCGCCACAACCTGGAAGCAATGGGGTCAAACCGTTGTGACCTGAGACCACGGACCCAAGGAAACCTGCTGCCTTTGAGTCTATTTCCTCGGGCCTGTTGTCCTGAGGACAGAGGATCAACACAACTCACTGCTTGCCTTCGGAAGCGCTGCACTGCTCTCTCCTCACTGACAGAGTAGTCTGTCCTTGTGCACAGCTTAGGGAACACAGTCCGTCACGGAAGGAGACATGCAGCTCAGGCAGTGAGGTTCACGGTGGCACAAGACTGAAGCAGACACTTCTCCCAGGACCAGGAGGCAGAAAGCCAGCAGGAAGGAGGCCTAACTATAGTCCTCATGGTCTGTCCCCTAGTGACACACTTCCCTAAGTGAGGCTCCACCTCCCGAGGGTTCTATAACCTCTTAAAACAGCCACCAACTGGGGAACAAGTGTGCAAACACAAGCCCTCATGGGGGTTGCAATAGTTAGTGTTAGTTATCAACTTGACCAGAATCACCTAGGAGACCAGCCTCGAGGCATACTCGTGAGGAAGGCCAGCCTCGAGGCATACTCGTGAGGGATTGCCCAAGGTAGTTATGCCTGGCAGGGAAGGACACACCCAATGTGAGAGGCACCTTTCCCTAGGTGGGGATCCTGGACCAGCAGTCACCTCTGCTCCCTGATGTCACTTCCTACGCAAGTGACCAGCCACTTACAGTTCCCACTGTCTTGGCTTCCCCACCATGATGGACTGTGAGCCAAAAGAAACCCATTCTTCCTTAAACTGCTTCTGTTAGGGTAGTTTACCACAGCCACAGGAAGAGTACTTAAGAGGGAACATTCATATTCAAACCATAACAGGCTTCCATTTTGGAAATGGAGGAAGCAGGCAATTAGACCCCCCTCTGGAGGGAAGGAAGGGGTCTGAACCAACAAGACTGATGTGTGAGTCCAGAAACCAGTGTCACATCATCTACTGACTTGATTCCCAAGTGTGGTCCCAGGTTGGCCACACTGGCATCATCTGGCACTGTTGTTGAGCTGAGCAATGTCCCCAAATGGCCCTGTGTATTGAAGATTTGGTCACAAGCCTGTGGTTCTAGTTGGGGGGGTGTGTGTGTAAGCTTTAGAGCAGGTCCTAGTGGGAGGAAGTGATGTCTTTGGGGCATGTCCTCATACAGGATATCAGGAGCCCAGCTCCTTCCTGTGTCTCTTTGCTTCGGCATCCCATTAGGTGCACAGGCCTCCTGCACTTGTACTGCTGGATAACATGCTGAGCTACATGTGGTGGTATTGTGTTCCCCAAAATATTGTGTACCTTAATAAACTTATCTGGGGTCAGAGAACAGAAAAGCCACAAGATATTTAGGCTAGAAAATGTTAGCACACACCTTTAATCCTAGCATTCCAGAGACAGAAATCCCTCTGGATCTCTGTGAGTTCCAGGTCGCATTGGAAACAGCCAGGCCTGGTGACTCATGCCTTTAATCCCAGAAAGCAGCCTTTAATCCCAGAAAGCAGCCTTTAATCCCAGGGAGTGGTGGTAGAAAGCAGAAAGGTTTATAAGGCGTGAGGACCAGAAACTAGAAGCATTTGGCTGGTTAAGCATTTTAAGCTTTTAGGTTTCGAGCACAGTTCAGCTGAGAGCCATTGGGATGAGGAAACAGGACCAACTGAGGAATTGGCAAGGTGAGATAGCTGTGGCTTGTTCTGTCTCTCTGATCATCCAGTGTTCACCCCAATAACTGGCCTCGGGTTTGATTTTATTAATAAGACTCTCTAAGATTCCTGCTACAGCTATAAACCTAGATGAGTGGGGCTAAGGGGCCATGGACAGAAACCATGGCCAAAATAAACCCTCTCTCTTTGATTATTTCAGGTATTTATCACACTGACAGAAAAACGCCTTATGGACCTGGGAACTTCTAGAAATATATTCTCAGGCCCCTGTATCTCTTCGACTGAATCAGAAACGTAAAGGATAGAGCCTGGCTCTTTGTTTCAGAAGCCCCCAGTGATGACAAGGTCACCTATGAAGGGAAACCATGATGATTTAGTTTAGTATTCCCAACTCCAACACATTACAGGTATTGAATTCTAGACTCAGAGTGTTCCTGTATAGTTGCCATGTGTGGAGATCAAAATTTAAATTACTTAAAACTTCAGTGAGGTAAAAACTTTGGTTTCCACTTACACTAGCTACACTTCAGACAGAACATTCTATCCACAAAGGAACTCAACACGATAGGCTCGGTGAAAACGGAGCTCCAGGAAGTTCTGTGAGGTGCGGCCTTCACTGGCTCTTCGGCACCAGCAGCATCTTATCTCTGTTTAGATGGTTGTTGCTGCTGTCTTGTCGTGCTGGGGATGGAAGCCAGGGCTCTGAGCGTGCTAGCCTCATGCTCCATAGTAGGCTTCACCACAGAGTTTGGTTTTTTGACACAGACCTCACTATATAGCCCAGGCTGAAGTGGCAGAAAATAGGGGTTTGGGGCTTGTTTTTGTTTTCCAGACAGGGTCTCTCTATGTAGGCCTGGCTAGCCTGGAACACATTATATAGATCAAGCTGCCTCAAACTCAGATCTGCCTGCCTGTTTTCAGAGTGCTGGATTGAAGGTGTGCACCACCACATCCAGCTGTTTGTTTTTAAGGTAGGCGCTCTCTCTCTTTCTTCTCCTTGGTTTTTCGAGACAGGGTTTCTTTATGTAGCTTTGGCTGTCCTGGAACTTGCTCAGTAGACCAGAATGGCCTCAGATTCAGCGATCCACCTACCTCTGCCTCCAGAGTGCTGGGATTAAAAGTGTGCACCACCACCTGGCTTTGGGTTTGTTTTTTGGTAAATCTTTTATATTCCTGGCCTCCTGTTCACCATGTGGCTTGAGGTTATATGACAGCTAGTTTTTTTTGTTTATTTCATGTTTATTTCAGGGTGTTTTTCCTACACGTATGTCTGTGCACTACATGTGTACCTAGTGACCAAAGAGGCCAGAACCCCTGGAATTGGAGTTAACAGACAGCTGTGAGTGGCCATGTAGGTGCTGGGAATCAAACCCAGGTCCTCTGGAAGAGCAGCCAGTGCTCTCAACTGTTGACCCATCCCTCCAGCCCCCACATCTAGTTTTATCTGGACTAGAAATGGGACCCAGGGCTTGGTGCATGCTAGGCAAGCATTCCACCCATTGAGCCCCATCACCAGATCAACATGTAATCTGCTGAGCACAATCTTCTGGGAACTCATCACATATGTGGTCTGTTACTGCTGAGCCTTTCTTAGGTGAGACATGCTACCCCTGGCCTCCTTCCCAGTTTTCAGGAGCCTTACTTCCCAGGAAGGCTCAGAGCCATCTGAAGTGAATCTCCCCAAGCTGGACAACCAGGGGCAAGGGGTCAGGGGTCATCAGGCTGTACCTCAGCCACCAGGCAGCCCTGGGGTTCCATGTCTAGCTGCACCTCATGCCTCTCGTTGTCCAAGAAGTCCTCCAACTTCAGAAATTTGAGCGCACACAGGCCCCTCTGGTCCCGCCAGAACACAGCCAACTCCAGCTCCCGGGCCTTGAGGGAGAAGAATGGGGATGGGGCCATCATTTCAGGTGTCTGAAGCCCAAACTCCTCCTCCTCTGACCCACTGTCCCCCAGTTCAGCTCACCCTTTCCAGCTCCAGGGTAAAACTCTGGTCCCAGGCATGGGGGCCACATGGCTTCCAGGCTGTCTGTCCCACCACTGCATTGTCCAGCTTGAGCACAGTGCTGACCTCAGCTGAAAGCAGGAGAGGGAGGAAGAAAGGGGGGAGGGGGCGTGCTTGCTCCACATCTTGTCCATGTCTTCCTAAAGACCTCCCTCAACATTCTGCTAGCTTGCCTTGCACAGTAAAGCCTTCAATTCAGATGGTGGGTTTGGGGAGAAGAGATTGTTCATTTTGTGTGTTTTCCTTTTGGTTTTGAGACAGAATCTTACTCCAAAGACCAGGCTAGCCTAGAACTCACTATGTCACACAGACTGGCCTTGAATCCTCCCACCTTAGCATCTTAGGTGTGAGGATTACAGGCACGCACCACTATGTCAGTCCTCATTTTTGTTTTAAGTTGAGATAGTGTTTCATGTAGCCCAGGCTGGCCCTGAACTTCTCTGCCCTTCCTGCTTCTACCTCCTAAATTCTGGGAGGTTTGTATGATACCAGACGTGCGTCTGGTTAGTTTGTTTTTGAGACAGAGTCTTGTGTAGCTCAGGCTAGCCTTGGATACACTTCTAGGCTGATTATGAACTTTTTTTTTTTTTTTTTTGATTATGAACTTTTTATTGCCCTGTCTCTACTTCCAAGCCTGCTGGGATTACAGCTGTGTGCTAGCATACCTGGTTTATCCAGTGCTGGGAATCAAACTAACGACCTCACATATGCTAGGTGAGCACTACACACAACCTCTGTCCCTGGCCTACTGCCATGCCCTACCAATACCACTCATCTCCTTCACTCCAGACAGGCTCTGAGCTTCAGTTTAAGAAGATGTAAACCTCTTTCCCTAGTAAACACTCTCTAGCCCAGCACCTGCCATTCTGTTTCCTGTCTCCGAGGGTCTGATGGCTCTGTGACACGCTATGAGTAGAATCAGGCGGTCCTTGTCTTCTTGTGACTGGCTTCTTTCACTTACCACACAGTCCTCGGTGTTGATCCATGCTGCGGCATGGCACATAGTCTCCTTGCTTTTGAGACTGAATCTTAGTCCACTGTTTGCCTAAAACACAGTGTGCCTCTCCATCCATGGACATGGCTTCTCCTTTTACCATCATGAATAATGCCACAAACTGGGTGTCTAACACCTCAGACCCTCACTCAATTCTTTGATGGACACACAGAAGCTGAATTGCTAGGTCACGTGGTTATTGCTAATTTCCTTTTTTATGTTTGCTGGGCTTAGGATGGAACGAGGCCTCAAATATATTAGGCAAGTGCTCTACCCCAGCCCGTGATCCCAGCCCCTCACTGGGGATTACAGGCAGGAACTCTACCACTGAGTCACACTCCGGCCACTGGGGGAGTCTAGGCAGCTCCACCACTGTTCCATGTCCCCAGCCCTGTGCTACTTCCCACAGTAGCTGGGAAGTAGCTTTACTGCTTTACTCTATTCCCACACCCCATGTATGCAGGTTCCAATTTCTCTACATCCTTCCTTACGTTTGTGGGGTTTTTGTTTTGTCTTGTTGTTACTGTTTTGGTAAGTCATGCCAATGAATGTCACCTCATTTTGTACCCTCATTTTGTATTTTATGTATTTAATCTTAATTTTTATTTATCTACTTGTATTTTTATGTGTATGAGTATTTTGCCTGCTTGTATGTATGTGTACTAGTTGTGTGCCTGGTACCTGAAGAGGTCAGAAGAGGGTATCAGATACCCTAGAACTGAATTTATGAAGAGCTGTGAACAACTCTATGGATGGTGGGAACCGAACCCAGGTCCTCTACAAGAGCAGCAAGTGCTCTTAACTGCCGAGCCATCTCTCAGGCCCCTAATTTTTATTTTTTAATTATGTATATATGTGTATATCTGAGTGGGAGTTTGTGCACATGAGTATAGTGACCAGGGAGGTCAGAAGAGGGCATCAGATCCCCTAGAACTGCAGTTATAGCAGTTAGGAGATACCTGATGTGGGTTGGGGTCCTCTCCGGTGCCCATTTAATAGTACAAAAGTCAGTGCCCCTGTGGTCCTAGCTGAGCCCAGAATCTGAGGGCAGCCTGGGCCACACAGCGAAACGCCGGCCTTAAATAAACACGCAAATGGACAGATCAATGATAAAACACCACAAACGCAGACACCCCCGCCCACCCACCCACCCACCCACTCACTCACTTGTGTTTTCAGCGTCCCCCTTGACGCTGCTCCGTCCACTAAGGCTTCCACTTCTGCTGTAAAAGCCCCGAGCTGGGCGGCTTAGGAAAGGGGTGCGACTGTCAGGAGCCCCGGATGCCCCCACTGAGGGGGAAGGGCTCCAGGGGATGGTCTCTGGAAGATCCCTGCAGCCCACCACTCGTACTTCCAGGGTCCCTGCAGGAAGGGCAGGTTCATGGAAGGCAGGCTGAGGAGACAGAGCAGCAGGGAAAGGACCTCTGCTCATGCAAGTGGCGTCGGAGAAAGCTAGTGGGGGCCTGACACGGGGTCAGAGGACAGGACAAGTAGTTTAAGGAGGCTCAGGGTGCTGACGTTCTGAGAGAAAAAAAAATGCTCAGGGCAGCCAAAAGTGAGGCCTAAGGAAGAGAGTAGGTATGGGGCTAAGGTTTAACGATCTGCCACGGGCTAGTGACTGGGCAGAGTCTAGAATCAGAAGAGAGCAAGAAGATGGGGTGGCTTGGCTAGCAGAGGCAGAGATGGGGACCAGGATAAGAAGGGGAAGGAGGCGGTGGGATAAGCAGCATTCAGGGCTGAGAAGCCTGGAGACCCAGGTCTGGGACCCAGGTCTGGGAGCGAGGCTCCGAGGGTGCGGTCAGTCTGGAGCTCACCTGTCAGTGGGGCGGGCTTGCTCAAGGTGCTGTAGTGCGTGGCGGGGAAGGGCCCGGGCAGTATTGCGCTGAAGGCGGCTGATGAGGCCGCAGTGAGCTCCTCCCGAAGCAGCCGCCCCTTGGGGTGGTCAGCCGGCAGCTCCCCGAGGCGCCGCTCCAGTGACTCCCGCAGCAAGCCCAGCTTTTGGTTAGATTCAGTCAATTTCTCCTGAGCCTGAGACAGAAGGCAGAGAGCTGAAGACAGGCATAGATAGGCCTATCCCCAAGAACCCGTCCATCCCCGGCAACTTCTCCCTGAGGCCTAAACCTCAAACCTATTTGGGGCCATCAAGTGGAGCCTTAAAAACTAGGCCTTGCCCTTCCTAGATCCAGGACCCACTGAGGCTCCATCCTCACCAAAGCCTTTCCTTCCTGGAGGCCTGTCTGCTTCTCACCAGGGCCCACCACCTCACATAAAGGCCCGCCTCCCGCTGCTGCTCTACCTCTCACAGGCCCCAGTTTAGGCTCCACCCCTCCCCGAGACTCCGCCCTGCTCCTAGGATTTATCCTGATGAGCTCCTCTTATTGCGGCAGGCCATCTGGGTCGCAGCTCCATCTCACCGCAGCTCCATCTCACCGTGAGCTGTTTCTGTTGAATTTCCCCTTCTCTCTATGTACCGGACCCCATCCTCCCGCCTCTCTTGAATGCCCCTCCCCTAGCAGAAGCCCTGGGTGTCACCTCGCTGACTGCCTTGCGGTCTGGGGCCTTGGAAGCACTGAGCAGACGCAGGACGTTCTTGGCACCTTCCGCCACCGCATGCTCCACTCTGAAATGGTGTCTCAGCTCCTCAATTCGAAGCTCTACCGCCCCCAGGTCTGGACCCCCTACAGGCATGGGCCATGTGACAGTGAGACATCCTTCAGACTAGCCTGATCCCAACGCACCACCATGCACAGACACAGACACACCACACACACCACCGAAAGTGCATCATGGTTTTTCCACTGGAAGGGACTGTCACACTTCCACCCAAACTCAGTCACTCTTACTCAAACACCATAACCCTAGGGACATGGTTACCCAAGCACATTCATAGAAATGGCACACAGGCACATTTATAATCCAGACTCAGGGACAGACAGACTGTAACAGCCTCGTCATCCCAGGGAACAGCACAGCACAAAGGGAACACTATAATCTACAAGAGCAGACACTATCTACACCCAGTGGCCATCACCCATACATTACATCTTTCACCAAGGGACTGTCATCAAGACATAACTCAGACATTCCAAAGATGTGGGGACCCTGCACGTCCTAATGAACTGCCACCCATGGGGGCACAGTAAGTCCACTGAATGTGGACTTCAACTCTAATGAGATGGTATTTGGAGATGGGGCCTCTGGGCTAGATGAGGTCACAAGAGAAGAAGCCACATAGCTAGCAGTGTAACACACACACACACACACACACACACACACACACACACACACGAGCAGCAAGGACAAATAAAATAAGAAACTAAAAAACCAAACGAACAAAAAGCCAAATGTGGTGGAGCACACCTCTAATTCCAGGACTCGAGATACAGAGCCAGAAGTTTAGAAGTTAAAGTTCCATAGTGAGGCCCAGGCCAGCCTGGGCTACATGAACCCTACCCAAAAACGAAAGAAAGCAAAAGAAGGAAGCAAAGGGCGGGGAGCCTGCTAACAAGACCGGCAACCTGAATTTGATTGCCAGAACCCACATAGTGGAGAGAGAGACTGACCCCCAAAAGTTGACCTCTGACCTCATTCTCTTGTGCCAAAACATACACAAAAATAAATAAATAGAAAAAAATGAACAAAAAGAAAAAAAATGGTCATAGTAGCACAAGCCTATAATCACAGCACCTGGGAGACTGAGGCAGGAGAATTGCCAAAGGTTCAAAGCCAGCCTGGACTACAGAGTGAGGCTTTGTCTCAAAACATCAAGAATAGTGACCTGGGAGATGGCTCAGTGGTTAAGGGCACTTGCTACTCTTGCAGAGGACCAAGGTTTAGTTCCCAGCACCCATGTTGGGCAGTTTACAACTGTCTGTAACAAGAGCTCCAAGTGGGATCTTCTTCCTTCTCCAGGCACCCACACACATGGCACATGGGCACACACATAATTTTTTAATTAAAAAAGAACTTTAGGGCGCCAGGAGATGGTGGCGCACACCTTTAATCCCAGCACTTGGAAGGCAGAGCCAGGCGGATCTCTGTGAGTTCAAGGCCAGCCTGGGCTACAGAATGAGTTCCAGGAAAGGCGCAAAGCTACAGAGAAACCCTGTCTCAAAAAAACAAAACAACAACAACAACAACAACAACAAAAAGAATTTTAGGGCAGTCAGAGATCCTGTACCAAATCAATTAGTTAATTAAAGTAGAGATTGATACAGGAAGACAATTGATGCTGACCTTTGGCCTCTAGAGCTATGTGTACACATGCATACACAGGCGCGCATGCGCGTGCACATACATACATACATACATACATACATACATACATACATAATACATACACATACACACACACTGACATCCTTATGCCCAAGCACAGGGTCAAACCCAATGGTATAGTGACACACGTCTTTAATCCCAGCCCTCAGGAGGCAGAGGCAGATAGATCTCTGTAGTTCACGGTCAGCCTGCACTACACAGTGAATTCCAGGATAGCCAGAGCTGCATAGTGAGACCTTGTCTCAAAAACAAAAACAAAACAAACAAAAGAATAAAAAGAAAAAAAGAAAGAAGAAAATGGGCAGAGTCATAATGTGGCAAAAGTCCTAGGACGAAGGTGGGTGTAGTTGTGCAGGTTGGTGATACCAGCACTCAGGAGGCTGAGGCAGAACGACCACAAGTTCTAGGTCAACCTGGGCTACCTAGCAAGTATGAGGCTAGCTTGGGCTACAGTGAAGACTGTCCCAAAAGAAGACGGTGGTGCAAAGCACTTTGTTTTTCCAGAAGACCTGGGTTCAGTTCCCAGCACCTACATGGTGGCTCACAATCTACTGTAACTCCAGCTCCAGGGGATCCGATGCCCTCTTCTGACCTCCACAGGAACCAGACACATGTACGGTGCACAGACATGCAGGTGAAACATGTGTACATACATAAAATAAAACAATAAGAGAGGAAGGGAAGGGGGAGGGAGGACAGGAAAAAAAAGAGGGAAGAGGGGAGAAGGAAGAGGAAGATGAGAGGAGGAAGAGGAAGAAGAGGAGGAGGAGTTGTCTGACTCAAGTCTTGGGAGAATCCTAGGCACACCACCTCACTGCCATATGGACAGGGCAGAGGGCCAAGACAGGAAACACGACCACGTGACACATACAGAAGCAGCCCCAGTGCCAACAGGTGGGGACCCAGTGTCACTGGTAGAGAAAGTGGGGTCATCCCCACGACAAAGGCACAAGAGGATCAAGCCCAACGTGAAGCATGGTCCCTGGTAGCCCAGAGATGACAAGCTGTGCACAGGCACAGGACGTCTGTCACTCACAGGCACAGGACACTTGTCACTCACAGGCACAGGACACTTGTCACTCACAGGCACAGGACGTCTGTCACTCACAGGCACAGGACGTCTGTCACTCACAGGCACAGGACGTCTGTCACTCACAGGCACAGGACCATCACATCCATTCATGGCATTTTGAGGACAGAACCACTGTTACCCTGACTCAGTCACCGGTAGCTGGACTTTCTTGTCAGCCTTTCTTTGGACCACCAGCCCCCAAATAATGACACAGAGACTTATTATTAATTCTGAAAGCCTGGCCTTTAGCTTAGGCTTGTTCCCAACTAGCTCTTATAACTTAGCCCAACCTGTTTCTATTAACCTACATTCTGTAGCTAATTACCTATCCTCTGTAATATACATCCAACTTCCTCAGTGTCTCACTGGTGTCTTTTTCCCAGAGTTCCTCTCTCTACCCAGAATCCTGCCTAACCTCCCCTGCCTAGCTATTGACCCTTCAGCTCTTTATTAAACCAATCAGGTAGCCAGGTGGTGGTGGCGCACACCTTTAGTCCCAGCACTGGAGGCAGAGGCAGGCGGATCTCTGTGAGTTCGAGGCCAGCCTGGTCTACAGAGTGAGATCCAGGACAGGCACCAAAACAACACAGAAAAACCCTTTCTTGAAAAACCAAAAAACCAACCAAACAAACAAACAAACAAAAAACAAACCAATCAGGTGCCTTAGACAGGTGAGGCAAAACATAGACACATCTTCATGCAGTGTAAACAAGTATCTCAAAACAGTCACCCTATGCCTTTAGTTGTCTACAACAATTGGCATGGACACAGCTACAGGGTTACAGGGACATGTCGCCTTACACATAATCACACACTGGCTATTACATCCTCTGCCACACAACGTACACACACAGTGATGCAGACAGACACTACCGTTCAGAGCTCATCAACAGCTGATGCTCCTTTGCCTGTCAGAGTGGCACACAGTATTCACAGTGACCACGACTGATGCCTAGCTCTTGGCATCTGTGATGCTGTTTCTGTTTGTTTCGTCTCACTGTGTAGCCTTGGCAGGCATGGAACTCACAAGGCTCTGCCTGTTTCTGCCTCCTGCATGCTGTAATTAAAGGAGTGTGCCACACTCAGGTGCCTAGCACTGATAAAAATTGGTTTTACCCACAACTTGCCACAATCTAGAATTATCTAGTGAGGGAGTCTCAAGGGGGATTGTCTAGATAAAGATGGCCTGTGTGTGTGTGTGTGGGGGGGGGGTCTTGATTACCAGGAAAGACCCCCTGCTGTGTGCAGTCCCACTCCCTGGGCAGGGGAGACTGGATCGTGTGAGGGCGAAGAAGCAAACTGCGCACCAGCATGCGTGTGTCATTCCCTGCTCTTTACTCTTGGCAGTGGCTGTGATTACTGGCCCCTTCAAGTTCCTGCTGCCAACATGTCCCTAAAATGATGGACGGAAGCCTGGAACTGTGAGCCAAATAAGCCCTTTCTTCACGAAATTGCTTTTGTTGGTATATTTAAATATCTTTTTTTTTCTATTTTATTTTTATGTTGTATGGATGTTCTGGTTGCATTATGTCTGTGCACCATGTCATGCACTTGGTGCCCACATCAGCCAGAAAAATGTACTGAATCCCCTGGTACTGGTTATAGATTGTGAACCACCATGTGGACCCTGGGAATCTCAACCTGCATGCTCTAGAAGAGCAGTCAGCCTCTTAACCACTGAGTCATCTCTCCAGGTCCTCATAACATATATGTATACATTCATTTATAATATGTATTTAATAATATTTAAAAAATGTATTTAAAGCTACACAGCGAAACCCTGTCTCGAAAAAACCAAAAATTAATTAATTAATTAATTAAAAAATATATATTTAATAAATAGATATAGCTTTGGGCCTGCACACACAAGTAATATGCAACCACACTGGGAACACCTACAGCTTTGGACAGATGTGTCACAGACTAATGTGATAAGGGAGCCACATGACCCAGACTCCTACGCCCATTTCCATAAGGAGTTGGACGGGAGATATATTAAACTTTGTAGCCTTTTTGAGGCAGGATCTTGCTGTGTAGTTGAAGCTGAGGTCGGGCTCAAAACTCCCCTGCCTCAGCCTCCAGCATGCTAAGAGACGACACCTGCGTCACTACACCTGGCTCACTGAGGCTTGATCACCACTCCTCAGCTCTGTGGATGTGGTGAAAAGCAAACATGAAAAAAAATACCTGTGTGCCGGTAAAACTTTGTTTACAAAAGCACACCTGGGCCTGCTGTAATTCAAACACTCCTAAGGCGAAGGCAGGGAGGAACTGAAAGTTCAAGTCTGGCCTAGGTCACACAGTGAAACCTTTCTCAAAATAAAAATGAAAAGGATGGAGTAGGGAATGGTGGCACACTCATCCCAGCACTCAGGAGGCAGAGGCAGGTAGGTGGATCTCTGTGAGTTAGAGGCAGCCTGGTTTACACAGAGAGTTCAAAGCCAGCCAGGGCTATATAATGAGGCCTTGTCTCAAAACACAAAAACAGGCTGGATATGGTAATGCACACCTTTAATCCCAGCACTCAGGAGGCAGAGGTAGAAGGATCCCTGTGAGTTTGAGGCCAGCCTGGGCTACAGACTGAGTTTCAGGACAGGCAGGGCTATGTAGAAAGATCCTCTCTCAAAACTAAACTAAACTAAACTAAAAGCAACCAAAGGACAGGGCTGGAGAGATGGCTTGATCATTGCAGAGCTTGCTGCTCTTCCAGAGGACTCAGATTTGGTTCCCTAGACCCACACCGGGTGACTCAGTCATCTGTAACTCCAGCTCCAGAGATCTGATGCCTTCTTTGGGCCTTTGGGGGAACCTGCTTACATAATGTGCGTGCACACACATACATAAAAATAATTCTTTAAAACAAGCAACTCTTTTTTTAAAAAAAGGGGGGGATAGGGTGTGACTGAATGGTAGAGCCTACATAGTATCTACCAGTGAAGGGCTGGGGCATGGTCCAATAATACAACACAGGCCTGGTATATAGGAATTCTGGACTCTATCCTGAACACAACAAAAGGAAGAAAGAAAAGGAAGAAAGAAGAACCAAACAAACCAGCGGGTGCATTTGGCCTGAGGGTGGCATTTGGCAACAACTATCCCAGCCCAAATCTTGAATGGGACAAAAGGAAAAGTCAGAGATGGGCAGGAATAGGCTCCATTCACAGTGAAATTAATTCCTGCCTCCTTGCCCTCCACAGCAAAGCATTAAGGGGTGAAGGTTGACCCCAGGAATGTCCAGAGGAAAGTCTCACCTTGGGCCTCATCAGGAGCCACCTGGCTCTCTAGCTGGCCAGCCTGTAGCGCACGGCGAAGCTGCATGCGGATGATGTCAATCTTAGTCTTACTATCCTGCAGCATCTGCTGGGCCGTCAACAGCAGCTTCCGGTCCTGGAGACAGACATGCAAGGTGGCAAGAAGACAGGGAACTCAAGTCTGACCACCAACCCTGCTGCCATGCCAGGAAGGCCTTGGGTAAGTCAGAGCACTCGTGTGTGCATCCAAGAACACATACTCCCAGTGTCCTGGGGCCAGTACAGTGAGACAGATAGTCCAGGGGCTTCGATTCTAGCTCTGCCACCAACAGCTGAGTTTTGTGACCTCAACCATGCCCTCCCCACTCTCTGGGCCTCACTT